>NC_141157.1:73028994-73361851 GCF_053477565.2 Lygodium microphyllum | reverse complement strand
TGTGTGTGTGTGTGTGTGTGTGTGTGGTGCTTCCATAGGCTTCTCACATATCAAGCTTCCACAAGACAAAGAGAAATGGAGAGAGAGAGACAAAAGGGGAGGGAGGGAGGGAAGAGGAAGCTTAGAGATATCACAAATAGAATGCTTTCAAAAAGAAAGGTCAGAGAGAGGAGAAGAGTTGTAACGTGCCCGCGGTTGCCCAACCACGTTTTAGCGATCCAACGAGAAATGAATCTAAGTGTCATTGCCCAGCACTCCCATGGAATGTTCTACGGTTTGTCACCTAGGGTTTCCCGAGTCCACCCCACAACGGAATGTCCGCGGCTGAATCCACTAGGATCGACCTAAAATCTGGGTTCCTAGTGGTCAATGTCTCTTGACGGCATTCTAGTGTCAGGTCCTAGACATCCTGCTTTATGCAAAGATATCCAAGCCAAAACAGATCCATGCCACACTTGGTTCAAAGAGAATGGGAAACGAGAGGGATGTGCTGCTCAACCTCTTTGCCCATAGGGAATAGTCCCATTCCGGTCCCCTAAAACGACATAAATTGGGTTCTAACTTAGTAATGCCTAAAGGTCGTGAACAATGGTAAAGCCTTGTGAGAAGCCTCCCAATTTTCTGGGACCACCCTGCCGTAGACATACCCGTTGGGGGTTTCGCCCACCCACTTCCCTTGATACCTTCAGTTTTCTAATTAGGTCCTATCACATTTATGTGTGACATTTAAAATAAGCTTCCTTAATTAGTCCTTTTAGGGAACGGGGTTTGTTCGCATAACTTATGGCATTGACACAAAAATAGAGTAAGCAATCCTTTGACAAACAAGTTCAAACAAATTCCTTATCTTATCTTCACGCTAATTATGTATCCCTTCTGTCCAAAAGAAGTACCCGGTCCAAATCACATGGCAACATAATTTCCATCCTTTATCTAGAATAGGATCTTCCAATGCCATAGACATTGGGCTCACGACAAGCTTCAACTCCATTCCGTACTAAGCAAGGGTATCCAGAGCTCCATTTGGCTGACCCCAACCGACCTAGGAGTGAGACACAACTTCCGTGGTTGGCCTTTTCACCACTCGACCTTCGGCCCATGAATTGAGTAGTGCCCTCTCGGGTTGAAACGCGGTGTGACCTTGGAGATGATCCACCTGTGCAAAATATCCTTCTTTAATTACTCCAATTAAGAATCAAGCACAATCAAGGCATTCAGCCCTAATATCAGTGGATCACAGTCCTTGTTAGCCGATCGTATTGGTCAACCATACGCTGCAATTCGATTGGAAACTCGCCCAAGTCCAACTGGTCATCCTCTCGGTCCACGTCTACTCCTAACATTTCCGCAGCCTCTTGCTCCACCCAGTTGTCGATCAGTCCAATCAGCTCGGGTAGCGACTTGCCCTCAATCCTATCGTCTTCGAACTCTTCAGGGCCTTCAAGGTCCTATTAATGGGGTTCTGTGGCACCCAGCTACATCTTAGGGTCTGCTCCTACTGTGGGTTGTTCTTTGAATTATTATGATTCTATGTGAGTTCCTTGTTATTAAAAGCAACTGTCAATTTTATTTACAGTTGTGCTTAGTGCTTTCCAGTGCACAGTGCCAAATCAGGCTTTCTCCCTTTTAGTGCACATTAAATGATGAAATCAGCATGGGGTTCGAATGCAAAATGAACAATGCAGTTCCCGCTTTTTTCCCTTTTGTCCATAGCCTAATATGGCTCTAAGCGCATTTCCTGGCTGTCCTCTCATATTGTCTAGGGTCTATGTAGCACACTCTACACCCGTCAAGGCCGAATTGGAATTTGAGGGTCAGTTTTAGCTCTAAGTCTCGTATGTTCTATGGCTTGCTACTAGAGGTTGATTCTAGGCTGCCCAGGTGTGGTTTCTCCAATTTCTGGCTTTTGAGAGCCAAGTTAGGTACTCAGGGATGTTTGGGGATGTATTTGGAGTGGCCTTGGCCTAAGGAGGTGGCTTACTTACCAGTTTAAAATGTTCTGCCCTAGTGGTCAGATTCCTAGAATCGGACCGTCCCATTTTGGGTGGTCCGACTGTCTAAGTCGGACTCTCCAATCAGACCGAGTGGTTCGTCCAAGAAAACATTCCTAAATTCCCATGGCAACTTGTTATCACAAACCCTTGCCATGCATTTACCATCAAACACAAGTACTTGGAATAATCATCCAAACCATAATCCAACAATCAATTAATTGTAAAAGCATTTAGCGTGTTGTTTAATTAACCAATAAAACAATGGTATTCTTTTTTAAGCATTGCATGAATAGACGCGATAAAATTTCCATTGCACATTTACTCTCCCTCTGGGGACCAAAGAGTAAAGTTTACTTAACATAAGGCATATGCTAAGGGTTCAAATACTGTATATGACATAAGTCCTATCATTTCAAAGTGAGTTAATCAATCTAGCAAGAGCATTTATGTATCTTCTCTAAGTGACATTTATCTTTTAGCCTTTCCCTACTATGCAGCATTTTATCTTGACTTTATCTTCCTTTCTCCTAAGGCAAGGATTCGTGTGTCATTGATGTAAAGTTCACATAATCTCTCCCATGTATGCACTATCTATGTTCATCTATGAATCTTAGGCAATATTTTCCTAGGTAAAGTTTAATCAAAGACTCATCAATACTTAATACTTTAGAGTCCCATATGCTGCTTATGCTATGTATGCATTCGTCGCATAGCAACTAGGTGCAATTAACTTCCCTTGATACAAGCACTTTGCAAACTTCATCTTTGAATATTTGAGATGTGATTTATCCTTTTCAATGACCTATTCTAGCACGGAAAAGTACAGATCCTAACGTATCTCATGCGAGAATCAAAGTAAGCATCTATCAATTTGGAAATACATTACTTACGACCGGTACCGTAGTTGGATTGACAGTGATGCCTTCGCCCGAAGTTTCGTTGTTGGTTGTAGGATTGCCATCTTTACACAACATTCTTTGCTTGGGGGCCATCATCTGTAAGTAGATTCGAGAGATAAGGAAGGAATGGATTTTGACATGGAAGAGCATAAGAGAAGATGGCTTGGTCGAAGACCGGGATAAGGAAAATTGAGCTTACTCTCTTCCTTGCAGCCTCTTGGGGTAACCTCTCTCTCTCTCTCTCTCTCTCTCTCTCTCTCTCTCTCTCTCTCTCTCTCTCTCTCTCTCTCTCTCTCTCTCTCTCTCTCTCTCTCTCTCTCTCTCTCTCTCTCTCTCTCTCTCTCTCTCTCTCTCTCTCTCAACCTCTCGGGGTTTGCTTGTGCTTCCTAATGCCTCCCATGCCTCATATTTATAGCTAAACAAGAGAAGAAGGGTTGTGGCTAAGAGAAAGAGCTCTTTGTGGAGGGGATCTTGGAAAAATCAGTGATCTGATGCTCAAATCATAAATCTAATGGTTCCATTGGCTCTGAAAGGGAGGTAAAATTCCAAGACACTCAGTTAAAAATCTTTGAGATCACTCCTTTTTCTCCCTGTTCGAAGTGATATCTACTGCTTGCAAGTTGCAATCGCGGCACATGTGATTTTGCCAATCTCTCTTTTTTAATATATATTTTTAATTAAATAAAAATAATTAGTTATTAATATTAGTTAGTTTTTACTTTAGTTAGTTTTTAGTTTGTAATCTTACTAACTTATTAATTGACCAACTAACTTTTAATTACATGGAAATATTACAAGAGCACTTCAATATCTATAGAAGCCTGTGAATATAGAGGTAGAAAGAAATAAATACTAAAATAAATACATAAAATATGAGAGAGAGAGAGAGAGAGAGAGAGAGAGCATTGTAGGACAACTCTTAGAGAGAGTCCACAAGATCTCAAAACATGAGGAAGAGAGAGAATGTGTGTGTGTTCATATGTATATATGTGTAATTTCGAGCCATCAAACATTATCGGTTGCAATATTTTAACTACCAACCTATTTTTTATTTTATTGAATAAAGAAAAAACTTTTTTGGAGGTCTAAATTACTAGATTTATTTATATATTGAATATAATTATTGAGGTTTGCTTTATAAGTATAAGTACTTTACAGCTACTTTTCAAGTGCCAAAAAGCAATGCCTTGGACATTACTTTCCAAGCCATCTATATATGCTTTCACCCCATACTATCAACAATTTTCAAATAATGGTTTTTGTTTATCAACATGCTTTTCTCAATTAGTTATGGCAAAAAGGTCATCTACAAACACTTCAAGCCACTTTCTCAGCATATCCTTGTAAATACTCACATGAGCCTCTCAAAGGGCATGACTATGTGAGCAAACACTCCCCACTCAGTGGTCAATGTCATCTTATGCCTATCATTGAGATTAACTTCCACTTGATTCTACCCAATAAATCTATCAAGGAAGTTGTAGGTCTCCTTTCTTACCACTCTCTTTAGCATGTTCTCTATGTAAAGAGAGGATAGTTGTTTCTCTTTGTAGTGGTGTTGACTTTCTATATTTAATTTATACTTAAATTTTTTTGTTCTTTTTTAGTATGATGACAATTGGTGATACCCAATCCATGTGCTTAGTCTCATAAATGGATCCAACATTTAGGAGCTTGTTAGTCTCTTCTTTGACATCGTAGGATTTCTTAGGACCATTGGAATGTTGTGCATGATGATGCTAGGGTCAATTTTCTTCAGCTTTTTCATTGACTTGGCAAATACATTAGAGGACTATCTAATTAGATCAATAAGTTTAGTCTCCTCCTCCTATATCACATTATCAACTATGAACACAAGTCAAGGTTTTTACCCTTCACCAACCAAATTGACTTCTTTGACCTTGGTAGGTCCTTCAATTGGTTCAATTACCTATCCTTGGTACTTTTCTCCTAATAATACCACAACAAGAACTTCGTGAAATGTTTTAGGGAAACTTGAGGCTTCTTTTATCTTTCTACTTCACAATCCTTCCCTTCCTTTTTTCTAACCTCTTTTAGCTATCTATGCCTTAGGTGGACTAGAAGGTTATCTTTGGTGCAAGGGTTGTGGAATATTGGGGGATTTCTAGATTTTCATTTGAACCACAAACTCGCATCCTTCACTAGACAAGGATGTTTTACATAGGGTCCTAGCTCAAAATTTGATTCCCATTTCATATAATCTAGTTGATTTAGTTTGATTGAGTTCTTTGTTTGTAGTCAACTATCTATAGGTAATCAATCCATCTTGTCCTAAACACCCCTCCATTAATAAGTAGCATAGGTCCATCAATCTTAGAATCATAAGTACTTAAAAATTCATGCCAGGAGCCTTTCTTTTGATTGCACCAATTGCCATCATACAAAGAGGTATTGAGGATATGACTTCATCCACGGCTTTGTTCAAGATACTTTTCTTGTTTGCTTGCTTTCTCTATTTCTCTTTTATAATCATCCTTGTCATTTGAGAAATAAAATGCATCAAATTGTGCTCATCCTCTAGACAATGAACATTCTTTGGTGAGATGTCCATACTTAGGCATGCTTCACAAGCCTCTTTTGAGCATCATAGAAATGGCATCTAGATCAATTAATGAAGTCCTCTAGGTTTTTTAATTTCCAAAAAATATTGTTTCATTATCCCAATCCTCAATGGCTCAAGAACTCTACATCCATGATTTGCTTAGCAAGATATCCTAGTCCACTCCCTTCATGATGATGAAGCTTAGGGACAATTGGAAACCTACAATTTTAATTGGCCAATCCTTTAAGACTCCAACGAATCTTAGGATCTCACCTTTTTTCCATTAGCCAATGTTATAATGAAGCAATTATTCTCTATTAGAGGACTATCACATGCTTGCAATGCCATGTGACTCAGAGAATTCACACCTACTCTAGTGTTAATGATTCCTCATTGGGTTGTCTGAATGGGGGTCAATGATCCCTCATTGGGTTGTCTAAATGGGGGGGGGGGGGGGGGGGGGGCATTTTAATTAAAGGCAAAAACTTTAGAATTATTAAACCTTACATTTCTCTCGTAACTATCAAACATGCTACCACCTTGATTCGTCCCACCATTGCCACCACTCTTGTCAACCCCCATTGATCAATCCATTGAACGGGCATGCCTTCACCATCACTCACATATATATCCCCCAAATCACCATGCATAATTTCTCGACCCTATGAACCAAAACACATGGCCAACCTTCAAAAATAGAGAGAGAGAGAGAGAGAGAGAGAGAGAGAGAGAGAGAGAGAGAGAGAGAGAGAGAGAGAGAGATGTTAATGAGAGAGGGAGGGAATATCCTCCCTCCCCCCTTTCAAGGTTATAAAAAGCCATAGTCTTTAGGCTATTGGGAAGGTTTTTATCAAGGCAATCATCATGTAACACTAGAGAGAGAGGGAGGGAGGGAGGGAGGGAGGGAGGGAGGGAGGGGGAGAGAGGAAGGGAGAGATAGAGAGATAGAGAGAGAGGGGAGGAGAGCAAGGGAGAAGGAGGGATAGAGGTAGAGAGAGATAGAGAGAGTGAAAGAGAGGGATATGGAGATAGAAAGAAGGAATGAAGAATACAAAGGCTATCCAAGCTCCCATTGAAGGACCTTCCCTCCCTCCCTATCAAAACCCAATTGCCTTTCCCCCCGTCTCTCCATAATTGGTGAAGGAAACTATAAATACTCTATGTTTTTGTCGGTGATCTTTCAAGTCCACCGAAGCTAAGGGAGCGTTGCACAAAGCCAAACATCTTCTCCAACCAATGGCACCCAAGGGAAAATTCTTGGAAACTATGAGCACAAGAGTGAGAAACATAGTAGCAAGCATCAACAATGCACCGACTCTGCCAAACCAATTCTAGGTTCTCTATTACATACAAACCCTTCTAATGAAAGGAATGTTTTGATGCTCATTTCAAAAAAATAAAGAAGTTATAATTTAGAAAAGATTTTGATTTATGAACATTTCCTCGCAAGGCTTGATTAGATTAGCCAAGTAAATCAACTAGGATATTGTAACTCTAGTTAGAAATATTATCTTCATGTGTGATGTAAATCTCCCATAGAAAATACTTGGGATTGTGTTTATCTCTTTCTCAAAGAACAATCAAAAACTCATATATGTAGAATGAATATTTTTTGGGATCCTCACAAGAATCAGAATGCCAATGATTAAGTGATAAACCTCTTTCATAGGTAAATCATATTATGTGATATTGGCCCACTAGAGTAATGAGACCCTAAATGACATTCCCCTAATGAGAGTTGCGTAAGGTCCTAAAGAAATCTTGGAAAACTAACTTACTCAAAGGATAGCCTTAAGAGTTAGAAAAAGATTGTTGACCTCCCAAGAGTTGTAGAAGACCACTAAAGAAACCTTGGAAAACTAACTTACTCAAGGGATAGCCATAAGAGATAGAAAGAGGTTATTGAGCTCCCAAGAGAGAGAAATCATGGATGGTTAAGTGTTGTAGGTTTTTTTTTGGAAAGAGAGAAAGAGGAGATCTTAATCCCCATCTTCATGACCCTATAGCCCATCGTTAGAGTTCGACCATCCTGTTAAACTTGAAGAAAGTAAGGAAACTTCTTTGAGTTCTCATCAATATGTTGGAGAAGATTAAAAGGTCAAAGTACACAAGTTCTTGAGATCCATCAATCAAGGGATTGAAGCTTTAGAAGCTTGAAGGATCAAGAAAGTGTAACCCAAAATAGATAGCATTTTAGGAGTAAGAAAGCTCAAAGAGTGCGATTAAGGTAAAATAAGATGAACATTAAAGAGAACCTTAGTTCTCTAAGAAGGTTGGAAATTTTCAAGACTTTGAAAACCCTAGAAAAATTTCCAAGGGGAACAATGAATTTAAGGATTGTTGTAGGGATTGCATACTAGGGTAAAATCCATTTAAAATTGTGCACATAAGGTTTGATTGCTGCACTATTAGATGAAATGTTTGAGTTTATAAGATTTAGGATTTTGATTTATCTTAACAATAACAAGTTGATATGGATTGCATTAGACTCCCTCAAGGCTAATGGTAGAAACACTACACCAAGGGGGTTTGTTTGACTGCATTGGAAGTTAGGAATTGCCCCCTTTTGCTAGAGGTCTCTTCTTAGGGAGAATGTTAGGTTAGGAGGATGTAAGGGTGCCATGGGGGGCTCTACCCATAAATTCCTTATGTGCCTAGGACTTTCCTAATCCGTGCAAGCCCAATATGGTCTTCTTGGGAGACCCTGGTACTAGCTAAGGGCATGAATTAAGTGGATTAAACCTTTGGATTCATCCTTAGGGATAGGAAAGATATTGCAATAAGACAAATCTTTAAGATGAATAAATAATTATTTGACAAGGATTGCTTTACTTATTTGACTATCGTGATCTAGTTTACATGAACAACTCCAATGTCTAAAGGTTAATCAAGGAAGTTGATCTTATATGTTTACATAAACGTGGTAGGTAATTAGAACACTAAAGGATGCCCAAAAAGGAAAGGAAGGACATAACCCCTGATAGGTTCATCATAAGGCTGGGTAGTTTTGATTAGTTGAGAGCTTTCTTCAAAGTTGTGTTAGTTAGGAAGTCACACATTGATCCAATTTAGAAAATCTAATAGAACCTTGACTCTGTCATTTTATGGGACCGATGCCTTATGGGTAGAGGCATTGATGTGATGTACTCCCTCTCTTTTCTCACTCTCTTTGAACCAAGCACAACACAGGTCCACTTTGATTCAAGTATTTTATGCAAAACAAACACTTGAAGGCTAACTCTTAAAGACCGTTAGGTGACTGTAGCTTATGTGGGAATCCAGTTCATGCAATCCTTGTGGGAATAGGTAAATCTACCCTTGTGGGGTGGACTCAAGCAAGTCTAGACACCAAACTTTGTGATATTCCAAGAAGTCCCGAATGGCATTGCTTGGAAATATCTCTTGATGGACCACCAAAAATTTTCGTCGCTAAAGGCTCTTCAGTCAAGCACGTCACATGTGCTTTTTAGAATGTAAAGGAAAGTAGACATGTTTGAAAAAAATTATGAAATTTTATTCATCTAAGTTAAGCTTATAAAAGCTTTCTCATTACTAATGTGGAATGAACCTTTGGCAAAATCATCAAGCTTAGGAATGCTTTTTAGTATGTGGAGCTACATATATGTCGACTATACATTTCTTTGACTTTGTTTTGAGAAGGGAGGTTATGGACATCTTGGACCAACTATACAACCCCTCACCACTATATCAAGAGAGACAATGGGTTTGGGATGGGAAATTGTGCTACATTGACACCAATCGTCTTCCATATATCTGCACCAACTTGAAGAGGATACAATGGACGAAATACTTAAAGGTTGTGAAGGATTTTATATCCTACAAGTCTAGAAGAAATCCCACCTTGTTCACAAGCAACAAACAAATCTGTATGGACTCCTATATTTACAACAAGGTAATGAAGATGATCCCATCCTACAAGGTAACCATGTGCAGAGACACTCTAGTCACCACCACAAATATATGTAAAAGGTCTCCCAACCTTCTCTTACATTATAGACTCATGGATGTACATGGTGAACTATCACCCTATTAACTATAAATGTATCCGATTATCATTGCTAGATCCTTATATGAGAAATGTAATGCATTAGGCTATGGAATCCTAAACATAGAAAGGGTCTAGTTCCCTACATGCCATACAGAAAAGATTTCCCTATTTGATGTAATAAACTTAGCTTGCATTATCGCAATTATAAATAATGAAAAGATTCTCTATTACTTTTTCAATATTGTATACTCATTGTACTAAGTTCATGTTCTTAAACATAAATTGTGGAAATCCTCTATACCATGAATATTAAATGAGAGAATAAATTTCAACATGCTAAACCTAAGTTTGATCATTAAATTTTTGTAAATCCTAGGGTACTAGACCTACTCTTAGCACTGCCAAAATGCAAGAGAAGAAGTTCATTCTCACAAGCAGATCAGACCACTTGAGTTTGGTGGTAAGGAAGAGGATGTGGAATCCAAGGCAAAGATATGGATTGAATCAATGGAAGACTAATTGACTACCGCAAGAATTACTCCTTCCAATCAGGCTATGATAGCTAAGTTAAAGCTCATTAGAGAAGCTTGCCTATGGTGGAAACAATGGTGTAAAGACTAAGTAGTTTCTGAGTCAACAATCTCTTGGGATAAGTTGAAGGAAGTTGTGCACAGAAGATACCTTCTACTAGCTTACCGGACCATGAAGATGAACGAATCCTTCACCTTGTGCCATCTAAAACCTAAGCTTGGAAGCCTACTACTCGAAGTTCATATTTCTTTTAAAGTACACACAACCCATGGATATCTCCCAATAGGTGTTAAAGTTTTACCATAGATTGAATTCTCCATTAGATACCCACCTTGAGGCAATTAGTAATAACTACCACCCCAAAGGGAGGTTAATCATGAGATTAAGCTAGTGCCAAAAGAACTAATAGAACTCCCACCCCAAAGGGAGGTTGACCATGAGATTAAGATTGTGCCAAGAGCTACTCTAGTTGCTAAGAGACCATACTAGATATCCATTCTAGAAGCTATTTACTTAAAGAAGGAACTTTTGGATCGAGGATACATCAAACCAAGAAATTCACCTTAGGGAGCCCCAGTTTTATTTTAAAAGAAGAAATATGGAAACCTCCACCTTTGCATTAACTATTGTGGGGTGAACCAAGTGAGAACAAGTATCCCATTCCAAGAATTGATGAGCTTCTTGATTGACTTTAGGTAGTGAATGTCTTCTCCAAAATCCATCTACGATCAAGTTACTACCAAATAATGGTCGAGGAAGAGATTCCTAAAACTACTTTCAACATAACATATGGTAATTACAAGTTTATTGTAATGTCTTTTGAATTGACTAATGCCCCCGTACAACTTTCAATAAACTAATGTAGGATATCTTTCTGTGATATTCCTAAGCCACACACAAATAAGGTCTATGAGGGAAATAGCTAAAATTTAATTTAAAAAGTTTAAGTAAAATAAAAATCAAGTTGCAATCGTAAGGTAGCGCTGCCATCACACTCAAACACATCGTATTTGGTTTTTCCTTCTTGTTCGGATACAGCTACGCTTCTTGAGTCTAAAGCTACCTGACCTTCTAACCCAGTACCTGCAATGCACCTTTTTGGCCTAGAAAGTGGAACTGCTTTTCAAATATGCTGATTGAGGATGCCTCAGTTATGCTTGACAAGTTTATGGATCTGTTGGTTGCAGGCCTAGGTGCTTGTTGCAGATGGATTATGAGAGTCATGCTATCTCTCTCAGCATTTAGTCCCATTGTCAGCAGTCTGGCATTGATTTCCTATGCCCACAGTATTACAGGATTGCTCATGGCATGTGCCTAACTCTACATGCAAAGCTTGCTTCTATGCTTACCACAGCTAGGTTATCTTATGGATTTTGGGATGAGGCCCTTATGATGGCAGTCTACTTGCTTAATATGACACCATGTCTGACTTTGGATGGTATTACACCACATGAGGCATGGAGTGGCATGAGACCCCCCTATGATTACTTGAGGATGTTTGGCTGCCAGGCATTTGTATGTATGCCAGATATGCCTATGTCACACAGATGTATCCTCCTCCTTGGTTATGGAGATGGTGAGATGGTGACTTTCAGGCTTACATGTTATGGGATTTGGATGCCCAGCAAGTTATACACAGCCGTCATGCTATCTTTTATGAGACATAGACATCTCTCAAGCCTCTTGATGCACTTTTAGTGCGCTTTATGATTGATGCTATAGTCGTATGTCAGTCTTTTGCTTCGTTGAGGCCGCATACTATCTTGAGACCCCGTATCCGGGATGCTAGCCCTTCTTCTATGATTGACTTTGGAGAGTCTATGTGCTCTCAACTGTCTCCTATTGTAACATGTCCGTTTGTCCGCTTGTGGGACACGTCTTAGCAGCCCATCAAGAGGAGGGTCTAGAAGGCTCCACTTGGCACTCACAAGGAATGACACAGGGTTTGCGATCTAGGTCTTCCTGAGTCTGCCCCGAGCGGAAGTGTCCGAACATTCCCACTTGGGATCGACCTGAGGTCAGGGTTCCTTTCCTATCAGCAAAGTCTCTAGGAAGAAGCTAGGCTTGAGCTCCAGATGAACCACTTTGCATAGAAACAATAGAGTCGAAGTGGATTCATGCTGCACTTGGTTCATGGAGAATGGGAAATGAGAGGGATGCGAAGCTCAACCTCTCTGCCATACGGCATAGTCCCATTCCTTTCCCCTAAAACAGAATAAACCAAGATTCTACATCTACTCACACTAGGTCTTCATAGTTTTGTTATCTCGTCATTTGAGAAAAGTTCCCAGCTAACCGAGACCACCCTTCCATAGGATGGACCTAAGTCATGTTCACCGCACTTTCCTCAGTTTGCTATAGTTATCTAATTACCTACCACATTACGTTTGACATGCAAAAGCAGCTTCCTTAGTTAACCAATTTAATCACTAGTTCCTTCACGTAACTTAGGCACTGACACAAAAACAATGTCAAGCAAGTTCCTTTTTCTCAAATATCTGTTCCTTATTTTTCATAATTTTGGAGTAGATCCAATATCATGCCTGAAGGCTATCCCAGCAATCTACAAGATTGTTGCTCCAAGTTTCGCCCATAGACTAGTAGACGGGCCTCGAGATCCCATCTGGAGTCATGTCGGCCTCTTATGCGGGATTTGGAGGCAAGGAATTTATAGCTAGAGCCTCCCCTGGCACCCAAGCATCCTCCCGCTCCAAGCAGCACCCACGGAGAGACCTCTCGCGGCGGGTTAGGTCCATATACCCGGCGCGGCTAACAACCCCCTTGGATAGGGCCAGACAGACAGTCGGAGAGGTAACTGTTCCTGCCTCTCCCTCGAAGATTTTAACCTGAAGCATTAAGTGTTTTTCCTTGAATTAGTTCCTTGAGCAAAGTAGATCAAATAATGCACCTAAGTGTACAATCACAAACATTTCGGAGGCCGTTTGTACGACCAACTGCCAAGGTGTGACTCCTTTTTCCCGGATGCTCCCAGCATCCGATCCTGGGTCTTTTTCTCGGATGCTCCCAACATCCGATCCTGGATTGTTCGCGACTTGGCGAGATCCTAGTAGTCTCAAACAAGATCATGCAAGCAAATGTTCTTGGTAAGCTAACTTATTTTGACTTGCTCTTTCCCTTGGGTTTTACCTTATGGTATCTAAACCCTAACTCAAGCATTAGCTAGTCAATCAAGGCAACGGACATGCCTTATTCATAACCCAACCAAGGGTCTTTCATTCTTCTAGTTCTAACCAAGTTCAGTTAATACACTTGGCAATGCAAGATTCCTCATCTAGACCTTCAGGATACAGTCTAGATGCATGCGTCCCTTCCATCTCACTTAGGGTAGTATGCAAAGTTTTCTAAACATCCTTACCCATCATGCACATGGTGCGTTTAGCATATTTGTACATCCTAAACGACCTTTAACTCTGGTAACAAATACTTATTCCTAATGCACCGGATCACATGTGACTTACATATATGAAAGTCTAGGTTTTTATCCATCAGCGCAATTGCATCTTATGAACGGAAACTATCATTTCATGCGTTTCTTTTAGTCATGATCGCGATGCATGAATTCTAAATGACTATTCATGCACTGAACTGGTTTAATAGCTATTATTTTATGTAAAATAATGCGAAAACCTTATCATTCTATGTGTGTAAAAGCTATCATCTCTTGCACATAAACTTATGCAAACTCCATACTCTACCATTTCATGCATATACACTAGCACTTAAAGTAAACAAAAAGTCCTAAGGCGTGTTCTTGTTCCATTCATGTAGCTAACCCCTTCATTTCTTCCATGAGAAATAATATAGAATTAATTTTAAAGCATAGGATACCTAAAGAACCTGGGTTTGATTCGTGATGGTACCAATGGTAGCTTTGGCACCTACGCTTCCCGTGACTTTCTTTTTGGGAGCCATTTCCACGCGGAGTTTGGATAGATCGGACCTTAACGGCCTTCAAGATGTCTAGCTCAGGAAGGAAAAGTCGTGGGAAGGGGTCCTTCGCTGATGAGGGGTTGGCTTGAGTGTGGCTCCTCAAACCTTTACCTCTCACCAACTCTCTCTCTCTCTCTCTTTCTCCTCTTCTTCTTCTTCTCTTCTCCTTCTCTCTTCCCTCTTCTTCTTCTTTTCTTCTCTCCTTCTCCTACTCTCTCTCCCTCTTCTTCTTCTTCTTCTCTTCTTCTTCACCTACTCTCTCTCTCTCTCTCTCCTCTTCTTCTCCTACTCTCTCTCTCCCTCCTTCTCTTCTTCTCCTCTTCATCTCCCACTTCTTTTTCTCCTTCTTCTCCTTCCCTCTCTTCCTCTTCTCCTTCTCTATTCCCTCCTTCTACCTCTTCTTCTTATTCTTCTTCTTCTTCTTCTTCTTCTTCTTCTACTTCTCTCTTCTCTCCTTCTACCTCTTCTTCTTCTTCTTCTACTTCTCTCTTCTCTCCTTCTACCTCTTCTTCTTCTACTTCTCTCTCTCCTTCTCTCTCTCTCCCTCTTTCTCTCCTTCTCTTCTTCCCTCTCTCTCTCTCCTTCCTCTTCTCTCCCTTCTTATTCTCTTCTTATCCTTCTCTCTTCTCTCCCTCTCTCCCTCTTCTCTCTCTTCCCTCTTCTCTCTCTTCCCACTTCCTCACTTCTTCTTCTCCTTCACACGTCCAGGGCACTGTTCGTGGGGGCAGAGGAGGGTGCTGCTACCTACTATCACGGGGGGGAGAGCTTGCTGCCTCTGCGATCCACCAGAGGGCCCTTTTTCCAATGGAGGGGGGGAAGACTCAATCGAAAGACCCAGGGGGCCGCGCAGCTACCGAATGGAGGGGGGAAGGTGACGTAGCAGGGAGGGGGAGCGCTCTCTCTATGGATGAGGGAGTGTTGAGAATCAGCAATCACACTCAACAAAACAGCCTCTTTATATGGAGCTTCAGGGTCAAGGATATGCAGGGTAACCTATCCCATATGCACAATGGTGCCTACTGCAGTTTCCTACTTTCCTATAAAGCATTGTACTTGCTTCCTTTTCTTAATGCAATGATAGTACTCTTTTCTTTTCAGTGAAGTGTCAATGTCATTGTCCACATACACAAGATTGTGTTTATGAGTCCAAGTCTCAATCTTGGAACCTAATTCACTTGTGTAACAAACAGTGTCTTTTCCATCATGAGTCCACACTTCTCTTTCCATCCTCCATAGCTTCCGCCTTTGCCATGCTCTAGATCCCGCATTTCTCACAGGGAGGGGGAGCACAGTTGGGCATGGCATTGCTTCTCCAGCCTCTCTTGATTCCTCTCAACCTCAATCTAGCTCAATGCCAGCTCATGACTTCATCTCCCAACTCTACTCTCACTGAAGCTTCCATGGCAGCCATAGCCAGCAGCACCCTATCAGATTGAGCTGCTTATATCTCACTCCACAGGTCAAATCTCTTGGAGCTTCCTTCTGGAAAAGTATTCCCCAACTCACAAAGCTTCCCTGTATCACATCAATCCAGGACATTTGACCATCTGAAGCTCAGCATTGTGAAAATTCTCAATCTCTACTCTGTGTCTGCCATAGCCAGACAGGACCTACCTCACTTGGAGCTTCAATAACTTCTCAACCAGGCCATTTCAACTCTTGATTTCTTCTAGGGAGTTGTTCTTCTGGCGCTTCATCCTGGCACGAAAATCGATCACATTGCTGCACCCTGACCCCAGCATTGCACAAATTCATCATCGCTGTCCTGAACTGCACCGAATCTGTTCGAGCTGCTTGTGTGCTTCATACAGTCCACGATCTTGACGATTATCATGGGGCTTTGATAGCTCATGAAGTCAGCTTCCTAGGCATATAAAAATTTTTGAAAATGATCAAGTATAGCTCCTACAATCTGAGAAAAACCAGGCCCCTATCTCAGAAACCCTAATTCCACCATAGCCAAAATTTCTCAAGCTTTTTTTTTCCTCAATTTTTCTTTCTCCTGACACTCAACCCAAGCGTCTGTCACGCTAATCCATTGACCCAGCATCAAATCAAGGAGGAGAAAGACCTGAGAAGATTGAAGAATGACCGAACGATCCCGAACAAGAAGAATCAAGCTCAACATCAACACTGACATAGTGTGTTTTCACACTGTCACTAACTGTGTCTCTTGACACACTACATTCTGCTCTTCTACTGATAAAATCTCAGAATTCTGGTGTTGATTTGTTGTTGATCTTGCAACCTCAACATGGGAAAAGACTCTCCAAATGCTCGATTCAAAGGAGTCGGGTTTCACACCTGGCAAACCCGCATCAAGCTCATCTTGATGAAACAGGGTCTCTGGGCCATCACAAATGGCAAAGAGAAGAAACCTCGGGACGTGGACCTTGCAACTACTTGGCAAAAGAATGATGACAGAGCCCAGGCCATTATCAAACTGGAGCTAGACGACAATTATATCCATCATGTGGATAACTGTGAGACCTCACAGGATACATGGAAAAGACTTGACACCCTGTTCGGTGCACAGTCTAAATCATCAAAGTATGGTCTCCTGATTGAGTTCTTCAGGCTCGAAATGAAGTCCAGCACATCACTTGCCACACATCTCAATTACATGGAAGGACTCCTAACCCAACTTGCAGGAATCAACATTAAAATGGATGAAGATGTTTACATCGGTGTTCTACTTAAGAGTTTGCCTCCTGAATATAATGATGTATCAACAACTTTAATCAACATGCCAAATCCTAAACTTGTTGATATCCAGACATCACTGTTAGAAGAAGAAAAGAAACTAAAAACTAAGGAAGAACCAAGTACCTCTAGAGATGAGCATGCATTATATGTTGGCAACCGGTACAAAGGCAAGAAGGATCAGCTCTTCTGTGACTTCTGCAAAAGGACCGGACACACCGAGAAGTTCTGCCACGCAAGAAAGAGATCCCAAAAGCCCTATCTAGTCGTAGTCAAAGAAGAAGAAGAAAATGGAGCAAAGGAAGAAGAAAATGAAGATGAAGACCACCAGGATCGGAAGGACAAGACTCATCAGTCCTTCTACTCTCATAACTCTAATAGACTGTTTTAAAAGCCTTGTATTTACTTGCCCTAATGCTTCCTGCCATAAGCTTTGTAAACTCCTTATGTAACTTGGCATTACAGTCCCTGTACACTTTGTGAGGCATCTGTTACAGCCTCTGGATGTCCACCATGTTTATGGTACCCACACTTTTCTGCGACAGCCTCTGGTGTTTTGCCATGTTTGTGGTATGCCCACACTTTGCAGGTGGTTCTCATTATAGCCTCTACACACTTTGTGCCTTTCTAGTTGTGATTGAGGAGGGGTGTTGAGAATCAGCAATCACACTCAACAAAACAACCTCTTTGTATGGAGCTTCAGGGTCAAGGATATGCAGGCTAACCTATCCCATATGCACAATGGTGCCTAGTGCAGTTTCCTCCTTTCCTATAAAGCATTGTACTTGCTTCCTTTTCTTAATGCAATGATAGTACTCTTTTCTTTTCAGTGAAGTGTCAAAGTCATTGTCCACATACACAAGATTGTGTTTATGAGTCCAAGTCTCAATCTTGGAACCTAATTCACTTGTGTAACAAACAGTGTCTTTTCCATCATGAGTCCACACTTCTCTTTCCATCCTCCATAGCTTCCGCCTTTGCCATGCTCTAGATCCCGCATTTCTCATAGGGAGGGGGAAGGGTTCTCCTTTTATAGGAGGGGGAAGGAGGTGGGTGGCATGGCCACCCCTCCCACCTAGGGGCTGCATGCTCCCATTGCCACCACATCACTCCCTTTCTCTCTCCCCGACGTGCTGTCGGCAGGGAGAGAGAGGGGAAGTTTAAAAAAATTTGAACTAACAATAATAATTATTATTATTTTAATTAAGGGAGGGAGTTTCTATGGGGGGGAAAGCTCACGGGAATTTTACATCCTCTCCCCCTTAGAGGAATCAAGATATCGTCATCTCGAGAGGACGTGGGGGTATTGTTGGTTGAGAGTATCTTCGTCCATCTAGGTGGCATCCTCTTCAAGATAATATTTCCACTGGATGAGGTATTCTCTCAAGGTCCTTGACCTCAAATGCCTCTCCCTGACATCTAGGACTCTATCAAGTCGTAGCTCAAGGACTCCTTGGCTAGGCATTACAATTTGCTTATCATCAAGTACATGGTTTGGATTAGGTAGATATTTTTTCAATAGGCTAACGAGGAATACATTATGAATCTTTAGGGTTGCGGGAAGCTATAGTCTGTAAGCATTAGGTCCTAGGCACTTAGTGATCTTATAAGGTCCACAATATCTCGGACTTAGCTTCTTGTACTCTCCCAAGGACAATGAACTCTTTTTAGGGCGTACGCGGATGAAGACCATATCACCTTCAACGACTGATCTGTCTTGCCATTTCAAGTCTGCGTAAGCCTTCTGTCTATCCTTGCCAGCTTGGATATCTTGTCTTATTGACTTGATTTGATCATCCATGTCTTCTAGCATCTGCCTTGAAGCTTCTACCCTCAAAGTTGCATCCAAGAAGCTCAAAGGGGTACGACAATTGTGCCCATACAATGCTTGAAAAGGGGTCATTTGAATACTCTGTTGGTAAGAAGCATTGTAGGAAAACTCAACCACTAGCAAATATTGAATCCACTTTTTGGGTTAGCGACAGCAGTATGCCCTAAGCATATCTTCAATGACTTGATTGACTCATTCCGTTTGACCATCAGTTTGGGGATGGTAAGCTGTACTGAAACAGAGTTGAGTCCCAATAGCTTCAAATATAGCCCTCCAGAAGTGTGATGTGAAGAGAGAGTCACGATCACTAATGATTCTTCTGGGTAACCCATGCAGTTTGAATATTTCCTTGATGAATAATCTTGCGATGTCTGAAGCTTTATAGTTTGTCTTGACATGGATGAGATGTGCGATCTTGGTGAGCATATCTACTACAACCATAATAGAGTTGTATCCTCCCTGAACTTGGGGTAGGCCAACAATGAATTCCATACTAATGAATTCCCATTTCATTTGGGGAATGTCAAGTGGTTGCAATTTCCCAGGCATTTTGACATGTTCTACCTTAATGCATTGAGAAGACAAACATTCCATGACATATTTGAGAACATCACCCTTGAGCCTATCCTAGTAATAGCTCTTTCTGATTGCATTAAGGGTCTTGGCATAGCCAGGATGTCCTGAGAAAGGGGAGTCATGGGCTTCCCAAAGTATCTTCTGCTTGAGAGTTTAGCTTGTAGGGATACATAATCTTGTCCTAAAGTAGACAAGTCCACTACTGACAGAGAATTCTTGATGCTTCGTCTTTAGCTTCAGGTCTTGATCTTTGATGGGGATCTCCCTTAGCATTTTCTGATAGACTGGGTCATGAGATGCTCCTTCTTTTGCTAGCTCAAGAATCGGGTTGTTTGGCATTGATACCTTTGTGGCTAGAGATTTTGCTATTGATGGATCTTGCAAAATAAGAGAGTTAAGAAATGCCTTGCGACTAAGTGCATCGGTTACTACATTCTCTTTTCTAGGCCTGTATTTGATTTCAAAATCATATTCTTCCAGCACTTCGATCCATCGACATTGCCTCATATTGAGCTCATTCTGGGTGAAGATCCATTTAAGACTCTTGTGGTGGTTCGTCACTAAGGAAAATTTGTTACCTAGTAAGTAATGCCTCCAAAGTTTGAGGGCATGGATGACAACCAACAGCTCCAGATCGTGGATAGCATAATTTCTTTCATGGCTCTTCAATTTCCTTGAAGAATATGCTACAGGATGACCTTGCATAAGCACACATCCTAAAGCAAGTGCGCTAGCATCAATTACCACTTCAAACTCCTTACCAAGATCAGGAAGTTTCAGGATGGGTGTGAATACTAAGCTTTGCTTTAGTTTGTCAAAGATGGTCTGTTTGGCAGGTGACCATACAATTGCTACTTGCTTCTTTAGTAGATCAGTCTCAGAGGTGCTGCAATCAAAGTATAATCTTTGATGAAAATCATGTACCATCCTGTCAACCCAAGGAAACTACGTATTTCTTTGACAGAAGTTGGTGTTGGCCATTCCAGAACGTCTCTGACCTTAGCTGGATCTACTGAATTCCTTTCGCTGATACAATGAGTCCCAAATATTCAATTTGTCAATTGAAAAAGACACACTTCTTCTTCTTGGCTTAAAGCTTGTGTGCTCTCATTGTTTTAAGGACAATGCGAAGCTGGGGTTCATGATCTTTTTCCTATTTACAGTAGACTAGGATATCGTCAAAGAAGATGAGTACGAAGTCATCAAGATAGGGCCTAAAGATATCCTGCATCAACCTGTTGAAGGTAGCAGGAGCATTCGTTAGTCCGAATGACATCACTAGGAATTCAAAGTGCCCATACCTTGTACTGAATGTAGTTTTCGAGATATCTTCTTCCTTGATCCTTATCTGATAATATCCAGATCTGAGATCTATCTTAGAGAAGATCGTCGCACCTTGAAGACAGTCAAGTAATTCATCTATTCTTGGAATGGGGTATTTATTTTTTATGGTTGATTGATTCAACCCTCTGTAGTCAATGCATAGACGAAGCGTTCCATCTTTCTTCTTTTGGAACAGCACTGGAGCTCCCCATGGTGAACTACTAGAACGGATGTAGCCTTGATCTAACAGTTTCTTGAGTTGCTCTTTCAGTTCGATAGCTTCTAGAATGGACATCTTATACGGCCTCTTTGCGAGACCGGTGCAGCTCCTGGCACCAGTTTGATTTCGTGGTCGACTTCGAGAGGAAGTCCTGTCAGATCTTCAGGAAATACGTCTGCGTATTCCTTTCACCATGAGGGTTCTTCCCCAGATTCCTGATTCTGATCTAGCTTATTTAGTTTAATCAGATAGATAGGTAGGCCCTTTCTAACACCTTTTATTATCCGTGTTGCTTTTGCCAGCTATATTTTTGGTTTACCAGCCTCTCCTTGAGTCGTGACTAGTTCCGCTTCAGAATTTTGGAAAGAGACTTGGCCCTTCCCATAGTGGATGTGGGCATCATTGGGTATTAGCCAATCCATTTCAAGTAAACATTCATGGACACCTAGGTTCATTACCCTGAATCTCACCGAAGTTGGCTTCCCACCCAGTAGGAATTTCACCTTAGCAGTTTGCCTAGTACAAGAGACCTCACGACCATTTGCCAATTCCACAAGTAAATTAGGTGCGTCTATTGTGGCTATCCCTAACCTTTTTGCATAGATCGGTAAAATGAAGGAATGTGTACTGCCACAATCAATTAGGGTTTTGAAGCTTTTACCTTCATAATCTGATGGAGTTTGAATCACCGAGAATTGGCGATTTGAACCCTTCTTGTGAAGAGCGGCGTGAACCGTTGCCCTCTCAATGTTAGCATCCATGGATGGATCTTCTTCATCATCCAGTTCCTTGTTGGAAACATTGGAGGTTCTTCCTCTGGCCATAACGGTGGTTCCTTGGCCATGGGAGACTCCTTGGAATTTCCCTTGGTGATGTTCTCTGCTAAGCTTGGGACACTGCCTCTTGAAGTGTCCGGGTTCGTTGCAATGGAAGCAATGTGGGTTGCGGTCATTACCTTGTGTAGGAACAAAGTTGTTGACAACATTGGCCCTAGATTTCTTCCTTTGGCTCTGATTCTGACCCTGCACTCTCTTAGTCTGAGCCCTAGACATACCCTTATTCTGATCTATGTAAGGCCAAGTCATGTTGTTCCTTGGTTTGTTCTGCACTTCATGTATTATTGAGGAAGATCACTCGTGGCAGACTTGTGATTGTGAGAGGTGCCAAGGCTGGCAGTCTCTACCCCTTGATTGTATCAGCTTCTTCCCTTGATCATGTTTTGTCTGTGGGTTCTATCCCACATGTATCTCTTTGGCATGCCCGTTTGGGCCATATATCTTTGAAGGGATTGAAAATGCTTTCTGGTTTGCAGTACTTACCGCCCCTTGATTATGCATGTTTTGATTCATGTGAGCATTGTCTTTATGGCAGGCAAACTAGGTCTACGCATAAGAAGTCTAGTAGGCCACGCATGAGTGAGCCCTTGGCATTGGTACATTCGGATGTCTGTGGGCCCATGCCTTGCTAGTCTATGGGTGGTGCAAAGTATTTTGTTACGTTCATAGATGATTTTTCACGGAAATTTTGGGCTTATCCCATTAAGCTGAAATCCGATGCCTTGGCTATGTTTTAGAGATGGCTTGCATTGGTTGAGAACCAGTCTGGGTATAGGCTAAAATGCCTAAGGACAGATAATGGGGGTGAGTATGTACGAGTATGGTTAAGTATTTACCTTGCATTGTGTGAGGCATGTATCCTAGCTCAAGAAGAGCTTGATAAGCACAAGGTAGCTAGATGATGAAGGCTATTACATCACTTTTAGGGATAGCAAATGGAAGATATGTAAGGGATCTAGAATCATTAGTAGAGCTCTAAGAGTAATACTTTGTATCCATTGCATGTATCTAGTGTGCGTGACCATGTTGTTGCCATTACCGAGTAGTCAAGTGTTTCTTTGTGGCATGACTGGTTAGGACACATGAGTCAAACTAGAATGAAAGTGCTTTCTCATTTGGGTTATTTGCCATGTTTGAGGTATGCTGATTTTGACCATTGTGATCATTGTATCTATGCTAAACATATTTAAACATCACATAAAAAGTATATTTTGATGAAATTTTCTTCTTTAAAGTTGGTACATTCAGATGTATGTCAAATGCTAGGGTTATCTCTAGGGGAAAGAAGTACTTTATCACTTTTTTTTATGATGTTGCACACAAAGTATGGGTGTATCATATCTGTTGTAAGGACGAGGATTTGGATAAATTCAAGAAATTCCTGACATTGGCTAAAAATATGACTAGTAAGATACTCAAACATATTTGATCTAACAATGGTGAGGCATATATGTCTAATATATTTCAGTACTTTTGTGACAATAAATATATAAAGAGGAAGCTCATTGTCCCTCATAATCTACCCCAAAACAGAGTTGAAGAGCATATAAACAAGACAATTCAGGATAATGTATGTACTATGCTGTCTCATGCTGCATTATCTCATGGTTTTTGGGTAGAGGTTATTATGATAGTTGTTCACTTAATAAATTGGGCAGCGAATAGGTCTCTAGGAGAGAGTCCCTCAGGAAGTGTGGTCAGGCAAGCCACCTTCGTATGCTCACTGATGTAAGAATGAAAGACCTAGGCTTGCAAGGCATACAAAACCTACTCAATGGATCATCACACTAGTTGATCAAAGCCTTTAGGCATCCTTCCTTACACATAAAGACCACAAGTGCAGGAAGAGATTACTAGATGTCACACCTGATGGTAAAGCCAAACTCTTATGGAACATCTTACCATCTGTTACGTGGGAGACCATGGCTTTTTGAAGCACCAACAAGGACCGATTGGTTTAAAGGAACCCTAACCCTAGCCAAGGGACCAAACAAAGTGGTGTTGAAGCTCTGTGGCTCGTAGAAAGGCCATAGATCCACCTCCATAGAAGTCTCATCTAATCTTCCAAGGAAGCAAAGGATGGAACATCATCCAAAGAAGACACTGTCAACCAAAATTTCCCAAAGAAACCAAAAGCACAATCCCTAACAATGGGTACTCAAAGCCGTCTCCCAAAAGATGCCATGTCATTGTTGTCAATGGGTGAATACCTCCTACTGAAATGAGACAGAAAATAGGAGTGACTTTTGAAATTACCTCTGATAGTGAAATAGAGGCATTGATGTACTTCCCTCCGTGTTACATGGCCACAAGAGAGTCAAAGACAAAAGAAGCAAAATCAAAGAGCCTGTTTTTCTCTACAGAGCCCCTACAAAGGTAGAGATAGAGTCTAAAGAGGACAATGATGAAAGTCAAGATGCAAATTATGAAAGCAACATGGAGAAAGATATCCAACTAGAAGATGATACTAATGAGAAGTCCTAGAGGCTACAGAAGCTAAAGATCCCATCCTGTTGGATAGAATGACTATGGTACCCTTCACAATGGTAAATGAATCTCATCATATGCAAAAGATCTATAAGAAGTGGATTAAGAAAAATAAGCCTTCCTTTAGCAGTGGTTCTTGTCTCTCTAATCTATCTTCTCGAGAAAGGATGATGATGATGCACCTTGCCAACAAGCACCAGTCATGCAGCCTGAATAGAACTTCGATGGTCCATGTTATGTGACATTCTTGGATGCATCCTTAAAAGATGAGTTCTCAAGTTAAAAAGTAATTAATTTTAATTTAAAATAGCATGAATATTATTTCAGCATCCCAAAGAGTAAACAAGTCCCCATTGAATATCAAAGTTGGTTTCAGCGGAGCATTAGACAAGGACACCACTCATCCATCATGGTTATACCTAAGAAGAATGGACAGTTGTGGATATGTGTACACTTTCAAAATCTCAATTCCAAAATAAAGAATTATCATTTTCCTATCCCCTTTAACAGACCAACTGCTAGACATAATGGCAAGTTATGAAATCTATTCCTTGTTGGATGGTTCTAATGGATACAATCAGGTACAGATTTTAAAAGAAGACTAATCCAAGACAACCTTCACTACAAAATGGAGGACCTATGCCTACAACGTGATGCCATTTGGGCTTTCTAACACCCTTGCTACCTTTTAGTAAGTCATGATGGCCACATTCCAAGATCACCTACATGATTTCATTGAGGCATATTAAGATGATTTTTGTGTTTTAGTCTGCTCTGCAACAAGCAGTGGGGATATTTGGATAGTTCTTTGATCTATGTGGGGACTATGGTATATCTCTCAAACCCAAAAAATGCATATTTGGAGTCTTTTCATGTATTTTATTAGTTAGGCCACATTGTCTCTACACAATGAATAGCAACAACAAACCCTTCCAAGATTGAGAAGATTGCAACCCTAATCACACTAACTAATCTAAAGTAGTTGAGAAGATTTCTTGGTCATGTGGACTACTATAGATAATTCATGGTACACTTTGCAACTAAGGAAACCCCCTGCACAAGGTTCGAATGAAAGATGTGGATAAACTATTGTGAAGAAGCCTTTAATACCTTGAAGAAGCATTTGATCAAAGCACCTATCTTACAACCCCTTGATTGGATGAAGGAATTCTATGTGCACATTGATGCATTAGTCAAAGGGATAGGTACAGTCCTCTATCAAAAAGGCTCCTCAAAACCAACCAATTTATTGTGCAAGTTGAAAGGCCATTAACAAAGAGAGGAACTATACAATGACGAGCTCGAGTGCTTGGCGATGGTGTTCTCTTTGGAGAAGTTTTGACACTACCTAATGTCAATGCACTTAAAGTTTCATGTGAATCATGAGGCTATATCTTTCCTAATGAACAAGGCATATTTCAAAGGCAAAATGATGAGATGGCTCATTTTGTTCTAAGAGTTTGATTTTGAAGTGGTCACTAAACCTAGTCATTCCCATGTCATGACCTTCCTAATGTAGCTCAGTTTCTAGTGGATCCCTCAGAGTGACAAAAGGGAGTAAGATGATCTAGACCTTCCTAATGTAGCTCAGTTTCTAGTGGAGACTATAACCCCATGGTATGCAAACATTGCCAACCTCCTGGTTACATAGTAATAACCCCCTAGTATCTCTAGTAGAAAGAAGAGGAAGCTTCTATTGGAATCATCCCTCTACACCTTGCTAGGCACCGCTTTGTACAAAAAAAGTAAAGACAAAGTATTGCATAGATACGTTGTAGAAGAGGAGATCAAGTTCATGCTGAGGGCATGTCATGATGAGCCATGTGATGGAGGATCTATGGGAGAAGAAATAGCCAAGAAAGCTCTACTTGTCGAATATTGGTGGCCTACACTGCACAAAGATGCCTACGACTACTGCAAGTAATATGATACCTATCAATGGATGGGGAAGCCAACCAGAATCAATGTCATGCCACTGCAACCTATCCTTCCCTTAAATCCATTTGAGAAGTGGGGCATTGATTTTGTGGGCCCAATCACACCTTCAACCCAAAGGAAGAAGAATAGATACATACTATTCTGCATAGACTATGTCACGAAGTGGTGTGCAACCAAAGCTCTCAAATGAGATGATAGCAACAGTGTAGCTCTATTCCTATACAAGAACATTATCATCCACTTTGGTAGTTCCTTGGAGCTTATCAGTGAACAGAGGCACTCACTTCCTAAATAAGATTATGGAAGAGTTAACAAAGATCTACAAGATTTGCCATCGCAAGTCCACACCCTATTACTTGTGATCCAACGGCCAAGTCAAAGTCACCAATCACATCCTCTATTCAATCTTGACAATGACAATTTCTGCACATCACCATGATTGGAATGATCAACTTATAGAAGCCATATGGGCCTATAGAACCTCCCATAAGGCTACAATAGGTTAGACACCTTTCGACTTAGTTTATGGTACACAGAAGCAATCTTTCCTATTGAGCTGGAATTGCTCTCTTTGAGAGTGGCTATCACCAAACAGTTAGGACATGCAAAGTTCATGCATTCTTGTCTCTTGCACTTAGAATGTTTGGATAAGACTCAAAGGATGACTTTATAGTGCATGGAATCCACACAGGCCCGCCACCACAAAGTCTACCATGACAGCTTCATTAAATAGAAAGAATTCAAAGAAGGTGATCTCATCCTAGCATATGATTTATGCTTTAGCAAGTTTCCTGGAAAGCTTCAACAATGTTGGATGGGCCCTTATAAGGTAGTTACAGTAGTCAACCCTAATGGCTCTATTTAGATCTAGGATGTGGATGGCTCTGATGATCCATTCCTGATCACCAATGGCTATCACTTGAAGAAGTATTGCCCTCCTTGGAAATCTTGACAATCACAATTGATAGTCCCTCTTTCCCTTTGGCCTTGCTCCTTAATACTTCTTATGCTACTTCTGATAGTAATTATCATATGGATTCTCTTGACAAAGCGACCGATTTCTTCTATACTCTTTGTGTTCCAACTCGTGCCCCTATTTTGATTCATTTCCTTCCAATCCAACAAATGTAGCAGGGTTGGTTCTGGACACTTGAATTTTTGTTATTGAAAAAAAATAAAATAGGTTATGGGAGAAAAGGACTTCAATCCCTGCCATACTAATCTACTCTTCAAGAAAATATGGAAACACCCTCGAGAGTGAGATGAAGAGAAAGGGAAAAAATAACAACAAATAAACTATTATGGGAGAAAAGAAAAAAATTCCCTCTCATAATAGGCTTTGCTTCAAGAAATGTAGTAACACCTTTGGGTGGGAAGCTACTTGTGGAAAAGGTCAAATCAATCCCCGAAGCCACCTCCCTTGGTGCACTATGTCTTGTCACTCTACAAAGCATCTAACTCCTTCCATAGACAAAAGAGCCTACATCCAAACCAAGTTCCTGGTATATTCGCTACCTCCCTAGGTCCACCCCTTCATTGGGCAAACATTGTTCATCATCATCAACAAGACCAAGTTGATCTTCATTGACAACCCCACCGAGTGACATGATTGTTCATTCTAATTGGATGGGGATGTGAGCATGGGTTTCCCTTTGTATTCATCAGCAAAGCATGAGACAAAAGAGTGGGGCAAGTGAGTCTTTTTCCCTTCAATTCAAATGAGAGATGAGTTATGTGAATGAAGAATTGCAAGGCCTCTAAATGCATAAAGCATGATCTGTTCTTGTGCACAGCACTATAAGGCTCCCTAGCCTTCCTACTCGCATTTCCTACTTGCATTGTATGCTAGCACAGTGTAGGATGCACTTTTGCACCATTAATTGCACACAAGGCATACCAATCTTCGCACAAGTGGCCATGAAGATTACATCAATGGGTGTAAGAAGCTGGGTTGTCCTCCTATATCTACCAACACAGCATGAGACAGAGGGGAGGTGGAGCATGAGTAACCTTTCCTTCAATCAATTGAGAGATGAGGATTGAGAGACATTACGATATTTGGTCATCAAGTACGTTATTGTTTCCCTATGCACACATGGGACGAGCCTCTGTACCACAATAAGACATGTCATTCTATTCTATACACTACACTACGAGGATTCCTGGTGGCCTTCATTCTCACACCTATGCTAGATGGGGTGGGATGCACTAATGCACCATCAATTGTGCACACTAGCATACTCCCTCTACATCCCTTTTGTCAATTTCTAAATCACGTGTAAGAGATGGGTTTCCTTCATTCCCTATCGAGTGGCGTGAGCTATGGGGTGTGAGACTGCTCTATTATTCTAACATAAGTTATTGTTGAGCTAAGTTTTGTATTCTTTGTCATCGATAACTTAACAGGTCTTCATCAACAATGCTACCTCCTCGAGTAATATTGCATGGTCCCTGCCAAGATTGAAGCACACCGTGGCAAGTTGTGCTACCTCGAAAAGTTGACTTCGACATCTAACGCATCAACAACTGTCCACATTGACCACCAACTAAATGGGCCAAGTGTTTCTAACCCTACCTCTTGCGTTTATATCTGTATGGCATGTCTTAAGTGTGGGGATGCACAAGTTTGGTCAATTGTCAAGCCTTAGATCCCTACCGATTGACAACATCGATCCGTTAAGGTTTTAAGTGTGAGGGTGCATTCCTACGCACCTATTTTATATACACTTATGAAAATGTAGCTATATGTTATTTAAACAATGCAATGTATTTTTTATGCCCTATTGGGGTCCCTTCCCCACCCACTCGCCATGTTTTACCCTGTAACTAAGGTTTTCCCTTTCCCATTTGGCTATTTCTCACCTTTTCCTGTCTTTCCATGTAAACACATGTTTGCTTCACCAAAAATGACCTTTCCAATCATAGTCCTATTTGTCACTTTGAAGTGGATATTTTTATCATTTACACTCCCCTATGCTAACTTATAGTTCATCCATTATTCATTTTAAACCACTTTTATGCTCTTCATATGTATTTCCATGGGCAAGTCCCCTATCATCCCAAAACTGAAATCTGACCTTACAAACTTGTTTATCTCTTTGAATTAGACATTTTTTCCTTTTACCTTCCTCTGTTCTATGCTATCGTTCATAAGTTATTAATTTTTTATGGATCTTATATGAATCAAACATGTTTCCATGTGAATGCACAATTTTCACCTTGGAACTACATTTTGACCTTATAGTTCCAATTCTCCCCTTCCCTTAAATATTTTTCCTTTTCACAACCCATCATTCCCATGCATGAATTGACCGTTATTATTTTTTGTGTGTTTGCATGTATTTTTCTTTCGTGTTTTTGGCCTTCTTCTATGTGAACACCCTAGTTTCTCATCAAAACTACGTTCTCACTTGATAGCCCTATCCGTCACCTCAACCTCGATATTTTTCCTTCTTATTGCCTTCCATTCTAGTAGATAGATTTCCATTATTAATTATTAATTATATTTTCATGTGCATTTTGTGGTTATTTCTATGTGAATGTCTCTTTTTGCCACTGAACGTGTCAGTTGAGTTGCCCATTCCATTCCCCCAATTGTCCTTCCCATTTTTCCTTTTTTTTTTTTGCTTCTCCATTCGATGTCCAGTTGGTCTCTAATTAAATTTTTCATGTTTTTACACCTGTCGACTTCCCCGTGGGCCGCATCAACGATCGGTTTTCATATTGTGGCGCCGCATGTCAGTGGGTCTAACATGTCACATCCGACCCACTTATGCTCTCCCTGCTCCCATCTGATCCCGATAATTCAAAATTTTTACCTCACCCACGCTCAGACACGTGGGATGACGAGGGGCACCTGTGGTTCATAATTCAATAGAAAAATAACACCACAACAACACAAAGAAAAGAAATGTTAAAATACCCACCCTCCCCAATGGTTCTTCTCTTCACCCTCCTCCTCCTCCTTCTTCTTCTTCTTCTTCTTCTTCTTCTTCTTCTTCTTCTTCTTCTTCTTCTTCTTCTTCTTCTTCTTCTTCTTCTTCTTCTTCTTCTTCTTCTTCTTCTTCTTCTTCTTCTTCTTCTTCTTCTTCCTACTACTGCCCCCTTCCTTATTTTTTTCCTCTCCTTCTTCTTCTTCTTCTTCCTCCTTCTCCTCTCCCTCCTCCTTCTTCTCTCCCTTTGCCTTTTCCTCTCCCTTCTCCTCCGTCTGAAGCCCGCCAACCTCTAGGCTATGCCTCTAAGCTTCCATGCCCCACCTACTTGTGGCCCTTGCTCCTCACCCAATGCTTTGCATCACTCACAATGCTCCCACCAATCGTGGCCTTTGTCGACCGACCGACCCACCTGTGGCCCCTGCACTAGTCGCACTACTGCCACCTACAACCCCAATCGTACCGCCATGCCGCGCTCTTTATGGCCTTGTGTGGGCTGCCACTACTTCTTTTCTCCCTCCTCCTCTTTTTCTCCTCCCTTCCATCCCTCCACCCCCAGTTCCCTCCCATTACCCCCCTCCTAACTCAACCCCACCCAACCCCCCTATCCCCCATTCCCACCCTCCTCCAACCAATCCCTAGTCACCCCCCAATTTTCCCCCAGTCACCCCCCTTCCCCCCCCCCCCCCCCCCCCCCAAGTTTCCCCTCCCTAGCCCCCTTTCCCACCCCCCCACCAGGGGCACAAAGAAAAGAAAACAAAATCCATGCCATCAACGACATAGTACATTTAGGAATTATTGACAACTTGTGGGATGATAGCTTGTCAACTCATTTCCTCTCCAATGGATTCAAATTGGAAGCTAATATCTTATGGAGATTCAAAGGCTATGGGTGCTTCCAATTACTAGAGGCTTCTAGATTACTAGATTGGACTTTTTAACACGAGGCTAGATCTATGGTTTTCGGTTGGCCTTCTTGCAAGGTTTATCAATGAGCCTAGGAAAAAAAATTTGTAGGTAGCTATAAAGATTTTGTAATCCTCAAGAGCTTAGTGGATCATAGTTTGTCCTTTCCTATATATACATGTGACCCAAAATTGTGTTGCTTAGATAGGCCGATTTCAATTGGGCTTGAGATATTGATTACTAGAGCTTGAGTACATGCTATTGTCTCTTATTGGGTTTGGATGTTGTTTCATGATAGCAACAAGAAGCAAACCACAATGGTCCTTCCTTCTACAAAGGCAAAGCATTGAGTGACATCTACTACTAGAGTTGTGTGGCATCATAGACTATTAACTTAGCTTGGCTATTCTTAGAGTCATGCTACTACCATTTTATGGGATTACTAGAGTTCCATAGCTATTGCTCAAAATAATGCAGTATTTCATGCCCAAACCAAACATATAAAGATGCATCATCATTATATCTAGGAGAAGATATTGAATGGTATAGTCACAGTGGATTTGTTGGATCTCTTCACTAAGGCTCTTTTTTAGGCCACATTACATTTGCACTCTAGGTCCCTTAGTCTCATGACGTATCCAAGATTTGAGAGGGGGTGTTAGAGGACTAGCTCCTGTGCATGTTAGCTAAGCAACTAGTCTCATGGGGAAGTGGATCATAGTTGGATAGGTTGGGCAATTAGTCACGGATGGGGGGCAGTAGTTGAATATAATTTTTAGGTAGTCATTGTGTAGCATTTATTATTTAATTTGCATGTCTAGTAGTAGGTTAACCTAGTTTCCAAGCTAATATGCCTACATTTATTAACTATTCATAGGTTGCGTGTCTAGTCATTATTCGACCTATTTGTGAGAGATGGAGTGTCCAGTCTAGTGTACATATTGTTGCTCTTATTTTTAATATTCATCATTTTTAGAGTTCCCCCTCCCCCTCTTTCTCTCTTTTGTGTTTCATCTTCTATCTTAGCCTATGCATCCACTTTTGCATCGTTGCACTCTAATAAAACCGCTATTAAATTGTGTCTTTAGGTCCTAAAATGATGTCCATATATTTCTTCTAAGGAGGGCAGTGCAATGGATATGGTCCGTGCTCCATAAGAGTGGGTGCTTACCCAATCAAATATTTCACAAGGTGATTGCTTGTAGTCAACATTTTGTATCAATAATGGACATCTAAAGAAGAGAGGCATATTGATTTGGGATTCAACTTGAGCCTATTCAAATACGATATTCTTTAACCCTTATTCCTCTCTATAAATGTGGAAGGACTGTAGCCAATTCACTTAACCTTGGCCCTTTTTAAAAAAAATCCAATCGAATTGTTTAGAACTTAAAAGGTGTTTTCATGAGCTTTGCAGCCAAATAGAGGGATTGGTATTAGGCTTACCAAGGAAAGATGGTGTTAGGCAAACCAATGGAAAGACTAGCCAATGGGGTTGTGGCAAAGTTGGTTTGAGTGTTTGAATTCCATGGGTGCATGAGTTCAAACCTTGGGTTGCGAATCCCCTCGATGGTGTAAAGTCCGTTCACATATAAACCAATGCTGGTTTGAGTGTTTGAATTCCATGGGTGTGCGAGTTCAAACCTTGGGTTGCGATTCTCCTGCATGGTGTAAAGTCCGTTCACATATAAACCACTGTAAGGACTAGTGCCCCCTTATAGATACGAAATTGCACTAATATATAACTTCTCACAGGATGGCCACGGTTTCCTTATTACGTTCTCGTAGGCTCATATGAACGGCAGACCGCAAACGCAGAGCACAACTACTTGAAGATGAAGAAGATGATGATACTATACAGGAAGAAGAAGAAGAGGAGGAAGAAGAAGATGATGATGATGATGATGATGATGGTGGTGGTGATGATGATGATGTAGAACACGAAGAAGAAGAAGAAGAGAAGAAAGCAGGATAAGAAAGAACAAGAACCAAGCACAAGGTCTAAGGTTCTCTCTCTGGAAGCTCTGGCTCGAGAATGGAAGCGCATCCTTTTGCCAGCCCTACAGGCTTGTCTCCTTCATCTACGTTTCTGCGCTGCAGATGTGCAAGCGTGCAAAGGCACATCAATGTTCCAACTTTCAAATACGGACATAACCTTGCTAAGGAGTCCTTATGGATGGATGGCGAGCTTTATCAGGATTGTCTCGGAAAAGGGCCGAAAGTCAGAGCTTTGCAGAGTTTTACAGGAGGAGGAGGAGAAGAAGAAGCAGCGGCGGCGGCGGCAGCTTATGCCCGAAAGAGAAAGAAAAGAAGGATACTCATGGGGTTATATACCGAAGAGGCAGACCTAGAGAAGAAACAGGTTCAAATTCACAGCCGCAATACCTGCCAAAAACAGGAGACTGGCTGGCTGCACTCTGTTGTGGCCTCATTAAAAGCTTGTGCCAATCAGAAGGAACTGGAGAAAGGCATACAAATACATGCTGATATTGTCAGAATGGGATTGCTGGAAGGAAACCCTTTCCTTGGCAGTGCCTTAGTCAGTATGTATGCAAAATGTGGTTCACTTGCAAGAGCACAGCAAGTGTTCAACAAGCTTCCTGTCCGGAACATAGTCTCATGGGGTGCCCTCAGTGCAGGGTATATGCAACATGGGCAAAATGATGAAGCACTTAAGTGTTACGAACAGATGCAGATGGAGGGCCATTCCCCGGATTCATTCATGTTTGTTTGTGTTCTTAAAGCCTGCGGCAGTATAGGAGCAGTAGAAAAGGGCCATGCAGTTTGCAACGAGATTATCAAAAAGGGTTTCCTGGAAAAGGATATCCTTGTTGGTACAGCATTGGTGGGCATGTATATAAAATGTAACTCACTTGCAAAAGCACACGAAGTTTTTGACAAGCTTCCAGTTAGGGATGTGGTTGCATGGAATGCGCTAATTGCAGGCTATGCCCAAGGTGGGCAGGGTGCACAAGCATTGAAGTATTTCAAACAGATGCAATTTGAGGGTCTGTCTCCAAATGCTGTCACCTATGCGTGTGTTCTGAAAGCCTGTGGTAGCATAGGAGCTGCAAACAAGGGCAAAGCAATACATTTGGAACTTGTCCAAGGTGGGTTGTTGAAGAAGAGTGTCCTAGTCGGCACTGCCTTGATTGATATGTACGCCAAATGTGGCCTGCTTGCTAACGCACAAGAGGTTTTTGATGAGCTTCCAATCAGGAATGTGGCCTCTTGGACTGCACTGATGGCAGGGTATGCCCTGCTTGGAAAGGCTGAATACGTGTTTAATTCATTTGATATGATGTTAAAAGAAGGTGTAAAGCCAGATTTGATTACCTTTACTACAATTCTGAAGGCATGCAGTCACACAGGCCTACTGGATAAGGGACAGAGGTACTTTGAGACCATGAAAATAGGCCATGGCATCAAGCCAACTCTAGAACACTACACTTGCATGGTAAATCTTTTTGCTCGAGCAGGCCACTTAGAAAAGGCAATAGCAATGATTAATGAAATGCCATTTTCCGCTGATCTTAGGGTCTGGCTAACTGTGCTGATTGCTTGTAAAAAATGGCGAAATATTAATTTTGGAAGACTGGCATTTGAACATGCAGTGCAATTGGCTGAAAGGGATGCTGGAGCTTATGTTTTGATGAGTGATATTTATGCAGAGGCTGGAAGGCAAGGGGATGCTGACAAGGTTGAAGCATTGAGAGTACAAAAGCAAGCATGGAAGAAGCCAGGACAATGCGCATGGACTGATTTATTTGGAAATGTTCATGTGTTCTCTGCAGAGAATAAGAAGCATCCACAAAGTGAAATTATCCATGCAAAGCTAGAGTATCTTGCTAATAAAATGTTACGATATGGATTTTCACAAGGTTTGCAGTGGGTGTCATGGAACATTACTGATGATGCAAAGACCGATGTATCATGCATGCACAGTGAGATGTTGGCTATTGTATGTGCCCTTATTAATACACCTAATGGGACACCCATCCATGTTATCAAGGATACAGAGATTTGTAGTTACTGTCATTTTGATATGTCACTTATATCGATATTGGAGAAGCGTAAAATCTTCGTCAAAGATGCAAACTGCTTTCATGTTTTTGAGAATGGAAAATGTGATTGTGAAGCATTTAGTTAGGGCAGTGCAACTGCTTCATACCCATTGTCATGCGTAAGTGAACTGTTGATGATTGAAAGTGTCTTGATAGTTAACGAATAAACAGCCAGAGCTGGGCAGGCTATGAACTGGGCAGCTTAGAACCTGGATGGGCTGCAAATTCTAGATGGAGCAAATATCAAGAGATCGAATGGTATGCTCTGATACCATGTCGAGAAATGGTAGGGTTTGCAGGGAGGAGCAAAATGTGCGTGCTAAACAACACTATGACATGAAACTTGGAAACACAAAAGACGAATGAAATAATGAATAGTTCCCAATGAAATTAATAATGTTGACTGCTCATACAATGGAGTGAGAGAGAGCCTCACTCCATTGTATGTTTGTTCAACAAGGAGACATTGTAAGGTGTCTTGGTTACCCCTTGGGGGTTGATTTGCAGGTGAAAGTTTTGCTGAAATGGGCATCCCGGAAATGGGAAGCCAAGTTGTTTATTGGATATCTCAAGCTTGGTCATTCCATGTGCGCCTCAAAGTAGCCCAGATTAGCTTCCCATGCTTACCTATTTCTTGCCATTGCTCCCTTGGACCAAGGTTGCCTTGAAGGATCTCACCTGGCACTTCCATTGCATACTCTAGAAAAAAGATTCTGCGCAGACAGGTATATCTTGGATGTCTTGGAGTCATGTTTCCATCTCGAAATCTATGTGAGGCTGTTTTGGATGTGGGGGCCCATATGACAGCCCTCTGTTGGTTCCTACTTCAAGTGCTGTGTATTGGTAACAACCCTGGACTCTTATTGCTTGTGCTTTCCTCCAGGACTGGAGCCATTGCCATGGTAATACAGAGATTCAGGGATCATGATGGCATGTGCTTAATGTTGAGGCTCACTTTTCTATGTCTGCCTATGTTTTGCTTAACCATTTGTTGTGTTCATCGAAATTAGTCCTTTACAAGGCCCGTTGGCATCTGGTAGAGGACAGACATGTGGCTAATGCATTGCCAATGGAAATTCTAGTAGTCTCTCTTCTTTCTTAGGAAGGCAAATTTGAGGAGAGACCTAAGTTTAATTGCATTGCTTGACTTGTCTTGGATTGACCTCAGTGTGGCTGATGCCACTTTGATATCCTTTCGCACCATCACACGAGTCTTTCAGTTACCTTGTGGCTATGGTGGTCTTTGGGGTAGAGTGTTCGATCTATTGCAATTACAACAACTCTTTCTTATCTTGGATTCTAATTGCCCTTGGCAAAATTGGGATCTTGCAAGGTGTTTAGTCCTTCAGTCCTCCTCACTCAATCAAATTTATCATTTCATGATCAGAGACAGCACATGGTTGACCACCAAAGCCAATACTCTTTGGGAATTGCACAAATTTAAAGCTTGGTAAAAAGTGACATTAATGGAGGGACAAATCAATAAGATGCCATTCAAATGCAAGATATTCATTTAAAGAATGTTGGTCGAGGGCCTTCCCCTTGCATCAACTCTTCAACGCAAAGGTATTTCTAATGGAAATTGTTTCTTTGGTACAACTATGGTTGAGTCTTTTTGTTAGCCAATTCATCTCCTATCCTTTTATTCAAAAGATTTGGGCTCTTTTCTTTGACATTTGACATGTTGTGGTGGAGACAAGGATGTGTCCTAGGTGATTGGGTTTTTGGTAAACCTAAAAATCATGGTCTACCACAATCTCATATGAAGATCTTATTTCACTTTTTCAAATTTTGGGGTGGCTGGCGTATTTGGGTCACTCGCTTTGCATTCATTTTTATACAGTCTTTGGGCATTGAATATCATGTTGCGAAGCTTAAGGGACTTTTCTAGTGGCAGCTTGATCTTATGTAGCATGTTGATATCTTCTTTTCCTTGGCATATGGCAATCTCCTTTGTTTCTTTGCCATGACTTTGTATCTTTTTGTACATGATGACTTAGAGCCATCTTGCATCTTGTAATCTTGTAATCTTGTATTTGTACATCTTTGTAATTAATACAATTGTCTATTTAAAAAATAGAGACTCAAGTTGGATGTGTTTCTAGGGCCAATATTAAGGTGAATAGAGTTGAGTCAATAATATTGATCAAAGCTTGGTGATGATTGCATTGTCTTTGTTGACTACACAACAAATACTCTGTGAAGAGAGCAAAATGCAATCTTCAAAATGGAATGTCAAAAAAGGCACCAATAATGAGGGATAACATTATAGGGAGTGAAATAGAGTCCTCAAGAGTAGATGGTGAAAAAAGTAAGAGCTACTTTGATGAAGATAACATTAGTAAAATTATATGAGAATTAGCAAAAATACAAATCTAGCTAATATGGAATGATGACTAGCAGCTTGAGAATGCTGTACAATTAGCAAATAGTAGGGTGACTTGATGAGGTGAAAAGCGTAGGAATAGGTAGATATGATGACTTGCTAGTAGCATACACAAGAACTAAGGATGATAATGAGAGTCTTATGGAGGCATCTAGACGTAGAGAAGTCAATATAGGCAGCAAAGGTAGGTGTAGAAGTTTGTTGGAATAGGAAGTGTAGGTGGAAAAGCAACCTCTAGTTGAGATGGTCGGCTAGGCGACAGATTGAGAATAATGAATGTAAGGGGGGATGAATAGAATGCCCAATGCATGCCCTATTTATAGGAAATTTTGGAGCATTTTCCATACGATACATAATAAATGCTAAATAATACAAAAGGCCATGCTCCATTCGCGTACAACTTATAAATGCATGGCAACCGTAACACAACGAGATCCCCATGGAAGGAAAATTATCTAGTATGCATAGTCAATGACAAGGGCAATATCTATAATCCATGAATTCCACGTGCAAGGAAAGCTGTAAAGAAGAACAATAGACAAGGTAATCTAATGGTGTTTGAAACTTGATCTCTAGTCTCTGAAGGAACATCATAATCTTGAAGAGAGCCTTTGTGACTACAAGTGTAGATCTTAGCCTCCCTCTAATGATTTCATGGGGTATTGACAACTTACTCTTGACCATATGTGTTATCATTACCAATGGTCTCCCCATGTTTGATCATCCATCATAGAAGTCTCTCTTTGGTCATCCTTGTCCTATAAGTGGGCCTCTCCTTGTGTAGGAAAGGCTAGTCCCCAAATCTCTGCTCCATAAGTGTTATGGTGACCAATGTATCAAAAAGACACTTCTTGGTATGTTGTTGGTGGAATTGTACATTTGCACATCATCTCTCTAGTGCCCCTAGTGCTACAAAATCTTGTGCTAACCTAGCTTCTATTGCCTCTCGCATGGAAACATGTGGTCCTTTGAAGGTCACACCCAAGTATATATAATATCTAACAATGTCAATACTTTCCCTCCCAAAATCAAACTAATACCCTATGCAGGTCAACATGGTGTTAAATACCATAACCTTGGTTTTTCCAAGGTTCATGGTCTAGGCAAAAGGTTTGTAGTGAATACAAATGTTGCTACAAGCCCTTAGGGGAGTTCGTCAAGATAAGTGCAATAACATCTACATACAATAGAAAGGTATCATAACCTCTACAAGCCACATACCACGGCCTCCTAATTTTTCCATATAGTCTATCATCTTATCAATATAAATAGCAAACAAACTAGGTGATAATGGGCATCCTTGTTTCACCCCAATGATGCATGTAGCTCTAACAATTGCCTTCATGGGCATACTCTACTTGTTATTGACTCATATAAGGCATATGGCACTCCAATGTTATGTATCCCCTTTTGAAACTAGCCTGCCATGTGGCCCTATGAACGAGTTTCTCTACCCAACTACTCAACTTATGCTTGATGAAGCCATAAACCTTGGCTAGGTTGTGATTGATAATTATGGTTTTGTAGTTGTTAGGGACCATGGGGTCTCCAATCAAAAAATTAGTAGTTGTCTTTGCAAATCCCTTGCAAAAAGATCTTTTTAATAATTATGATTTTGTAGTTGTTAGGGACCCTAGGGTCTCCACATTTAAAAAGTGTTACTTTTTTGCAAATCCCTTGCATAAAGCTCTATTAAACATATGTACTAAGAGTGGAGCCAATGTATTATGTGCATGTAGAAAGTGTTCGACTACTAAGCCATTGTGATTTCGTGTTTGCAATCTATGAATGGAATCCATGACATTTTTGCATGTGAAAAAATTGCTACTTGCAAGCATGCATGTCATTGGTTGGGGCATTTATGGTTGTCCTAGTACATCATAAAGAGCTCTAGGATAGTCATGCCATATCTTTGGTGCTATTGATTGAGGTGGGTGCTCCTCTCTCTTGGAACATCAGAGAGAGAGAGAGAGAGAGAGAGAGAGAGAGAGAGAGAGAGAGAGAGAGAGAGAGAGAGAGAGAGAGAGAGAGAGAGAGAGAGAGAGAGAGAGAGAGAGAGAGAGAGAGAGAGAGAGAGAGAGAGAGAGAGAGAGAGATTTAAAGCTTCCAACAATCGTTATTTATGTGGCTCACATTTGATTTGCATAACAATGGTATCAAAGCAAGCCTACACTCTCTTAGTTTTTGAATTGCTACCATCTATCAACCAATTCGTCACATTTGAAGCAATGAGAGTCTGCAGTGTGTATTGTTGGGAATAGATTTCATCACTAAATTCCCAATTGTGAAAAACCTCGTGACTCATGTTGAAATAGCAACAATTCCAATCATCATCATCATCAAAATTGATGTTGCAAAATTTTAAGTAGTCTTAAATTTCAAATATCAAATTTGTGTTACATGACAACTTAATTCTTTTTCTTTAAAGATTTCTACTTCACAAGAACCATAATTTGATTCATTGATAACTATATTTTGGAGGTTTGTTTCCTTTTAGGATGATTGGATCTCTAATTTTAGAGCCAATCTTTGTAATTCCAACAAGATGAATATTTTCTAAATTTCTATTTTCTTTGCTCATCATCGTGTTGGACATGAAAGGAGTTTCTACTTAGAGACAATTAAAATATCAAGTAGTGAAAGATGAGAGAGCAAAAAAAAGCAAGTTATGAAAAGTGAGCAAGAAAATGTTTAGGTCTACCATTTCACATATTTGCATTATATACAATAACATGGGAACAATTTTTCAAAACTCATCACAATTTTTAATCCATATCTTATTTGATGGATTGATCTCTTTACTCAAATGGTCAAAATGGTGAAAGGATCCCACAGAAAGGGAAACAAAGGGTACTTGTTCACTTTAAATAACATACTTTGAAGATGAATTTTCACACAAGAGCTACTCTAAAGAAATATTTGTATTACTGAAAGGAACAACATTCACATAAGTAAGGTTGGCCTTTTAAAAACCTTGGACATCAATAGATATTTTAATACACCACAGGAGATGTGCAACCTAGGGTCTAAACTTACGCACTCAATAAACTCAACCTACACTCAAACTATTGAGCTAGAACCCCGTTGGCACCCCTTTAAAAATTGTGTATCTGATATTAATGTTTGAAAGTGTATTTATAATTTGCAGTTTTAGGAAGCTCTTAAACTAACATTAGCTCTTTGAGTAGATTCTTCACAAAATATGGGCCTTGATAGGTCTTTGAAAGCTCCACAAAATCAACTAGCGGTTTATCATTCAAGATGAGATTGCATTCATAATATGAAGTGTTTGGTAGCCCCATAAAACTAACTAGTGGATTATCATCCAAGATGAGGTTGCATTCAATACCATCTAAATCCCATTTTGATATGGTTGTTGTCACTCCCAAAAAAATCTTACAATCTTTGTGATAGCTTCTACTATCTATATAAAAATTTATGCACCTTGTCACATCAATTTTCCATAAAAGGTCATCAACCAATCAAATGCCTATGTGATAACCCATCTAATCGAGTTGTTTGTTATTGACTTCTTCCACTTCCTTGAAATCAATAAGTTGTCAAACAATGGAACCATAAGTCAACACAAAAAGCTCCACATTCACTCTTTCCATAGCTAGGACTATTGCATCACTAGCTTAGAGCAAAAGAGCCATTGCCACAAGGGAGACACTTTTCATATCTTTCTCTCTCTCTAGGGGAGCCCAAAGAGCAATGTTTTACAATATTGTTTTTTTGGGGGCCTTTGTAGGTTGGTTACATACCAAATAATGGACACATGTTGTTCACATTATTAATCAATCAAAGCTTTTATTTAGGGGTTGGGCATTCACTCTACTTTCCATAGTGGAGAGGATATGGCCACTTGTGTACATGCTAAACTTGTGAACTTATTCCCCACTTTTGGATAGGAACTCTTTCTCTCTCTCTCTCTCTCTCTCTCTCTCTCTCTCTCTCTCTCTCTCTCTCTCTCTCTCTCTCTCTCTCTCTCTCTCCAAATTTATAAAGTGATAGACAAGGGTGCACTTTTTGCATGTGTAGCGAATTTAAAAATCTATGTTTATTATTTTTCACTTTTTGCAAAATGTGCTCTTTTAGCCTCTAAAGGTATTGTGCTCATGTCCATGCTAGCTCAGTGCATGCCCATAACGTGGATAGGGGTTGGGCATCCGACGCTCAATGTGTAACCACCCTTATCATCCCCATGCCACATTGTCAATCGCCTAATTTTGGTTTTTCCCAGACATGTCAAGTTGTCAATGATGGTTAAACTCATGGTAATGCCTCAACCATGCCCATTGAATCCTTAGTTGTGATGGTGTTATAGATGGATGGTAAAATTTTATATAGTATGCTTGTCATGGATAATCTCATTCATTTCTTGGCTCTCACATCAATCCCACATCCTACTTAGTTCTCCACATAAAGGTTTAGGGGTGATTTTTTGGCATTCTATTCAACTACATCCATACCCAACCACACCCTTTTACTCAACTATCCCACAATCAAGCCCTTCTAACAAGGCCACCTTCTTCAACTCCACAATAATGCCCTTTTGGTACAATCACACCATCCATGTCTGTTAGGACCTCCTTTTGATAGCATCACAAAGAATGCCAAGAAGAGCTCTTTTGAATAGGGGATGTGGATGCAACACTTGAAAATTATTTTGATGATAACAAGGTGTAGACAAAATGGGCTCTTACATAGATATGTGCCTTTTATGGTGCATGGCTTGAGATGTTGTGTTAGGCTTTACGTGCGTGCACACTCACACACACACACATAGAGTTAAACAAATCTAACTCTAGATGCAAGCTAGCTATGAATTAGAATTTGGTATAGTCTATGCTCATTAGAAGTCATATGTACAAATTGTAATGTTAAGGAGTATCTACATTTTCATATAATATGGATATAGATCAAAACTATTGCACTAATTATGCCATTTCTTGTGCATAAAGCTCATAGACTAGCATTAAATTGAAAGAATTGCTAAATTTTTCATTCAAAAGATAAGTTCCCTATGGAAATATTTTTTTCAAAGAATAAGTACATTTGTTTACATGTAGATGTCCAATGCAATGGGCAACAACCTATAGTTATTGCCAAATCATTGGTTAACCAATAATCTCATCTTATTATTGACTTTACATTTGATGATGGAAGGGGATAATGATTATCAAAGGCACAGTTCAAAAGTGATGTAAAGAGTAATGGGGTGATGTTTGTCATGTTGTGCTCTGAGGGGGCAATGGATGGAGGACATGATGGATCCAACATGTCTAATTCATGTGATGTAGGTGCCATCGTGATTACAATGATCATATTTACATTTTTTGCAATAGCAACAATATCCCAATAATATTTCGATAATACTTTAATTCAATGATTTGATTTCTTTCTTCATCTATATCCTTTCTTGTTTGCTAAGTAAATATCTATAATCCATTTTTTGGATACCTCATGCATGGCATTCTTTTGTTTATCAAACTCTTTAGGCATGTTGAGACTCAAAGAATCCAACCATTTAGATGCACATAAAACTCATAGCCATGACAAGGAATATCATAGGTACTACCCTTCCCATATATATTACTCTAAAGGCAAGCGTTTTCTCAAATCGTAATCACCATGACCAACAAGTTGGAGTCACATTTTGGTCTAGTTATGCACTAGTTGCCTATGTGTTCACTCACTTTTTACTGGTTGGTTTTTGGTAACCCCCTCTTCTCCTTATTGATAACAAGATGTAGAGGATGATAAGAACATTTATTGTGCTCTAATACCTCCACTGATGATGGATCAAATATGAATTTTCTAATCATGGAGCTCCAAGAAGGATGGTGTCAAATGCAAAATTCTTCCCAAATTGCATCATTGAAGTGCTCTCTTAAAGTTGAAGGTTAAATTCATTGCGCTATGGATGCCACCCTCTTCAAAATGAGGGTAAAATTAGTAAGCATGCTTTCAAATGTCAAACTTCTGATTGTACTAAAGATGGTTCATTGCTTTTTCACTTACATTAGCTAATTTGATTATTAATTTCATAAAAGAAACATATACAAAGCAAGGAAAGTGTTAGACTCAACATGGAGCTACTTGCATTTCCATTAATCAAATTTTTGTTGAGAAAATTCAAGCAAATTCCTAGGGCTATAAACAAAGGAAAATTCATTGCGTGGGTTAGCTTGGGACTGGTTTCTATGTGTAATAATCTTTGAGAAAACCTTTGCACTACTCAATTGAAGAAACAATTCGTCGATGCATGGAAGGCGATTTATTCTTTACGGTTTGCTTATTGAGACCTTTGTAATATCAACAAAGTCTATACATCCCATCCTTCTTTTTTTGAAACAAATGGTTTGATAAATCCATTTTTCAAGAGATCGCCAAGTTGCAATTTCAACTCTATATTGAATCGGTAAGGTGCCCTAGAATAGGGTTCTGTTCCTAGATACAACTCTATGGCATGATCAACTGTGGTAGGTCATCAAGGAAAACATCCTTGTAGTCATTTGATACATTTTTATGTATAATAGTGAGTTTCTATGCTAAAGGTCGACCACTAAGTATATACTATTAAATCGAGCATGTAAAGCAAATGAGCAACACATAAATGAACTCAAAAGCTCCCTTAATTTTCCCTCCATGATAGATAGCACTACACATGAGAGAACAATGGCTTAAGTGAAGGCTTGGTATCACTCTTTTATCATGGCACAATGCAAGCACGTGTAGTAGATGCATTGCACAAAAAGTTTGATGATTGATTGTGCACCACACTTTATTTCCTTGAAGGATAATTGATTGTAGCATCTAACTTGTGTATTTAATGTTGCATATTTAGTTAGCACATTGTTGCGCAACACTTGGATTTCCTTAGCCCATATAACATTGCTTTGAGGCCCCTGAGGCACAAAAGAACTTTTTAAAGTAACAACACTTGAAGGGCCTCACAAAAACATTTTAAAAGTTAAATCTGGTTAAAATTTTTTAAAAAATCAAGGGAATATGTTAATTGTACATGTTTTTAAACAAGAAAAAAGGTAATGTTCACAAAAAATCAAAATTTCATGTAAAATGAATTGCAAAAAAATCATGAAGACCTTGAAATTTTAAAGAAAAAGGTTAAAAGTGGTAAATTTTATGAAACTTTTAGTTATACAAATTATAAATACATGTCATTTGATTTAAAAATACCTCCAAAATTTTGAGTTAAAGGTATTTGTAGCTACTATAAAAAATTGTTTAGACTTTTTTAATTTCTCTAGCCATTTTGGCTCTTGCCTGTCCCTAAGTGACTAGCCTACATTCTAGGTAGCTCATGTAAGGAATATCAAACTAAAATACAATTAGTTTAATATTGGGAAATGAGAAATCCTCACAAATTTCCTAATGAGTTTAACAAATTCTTTGAAGAATTTTTTATTTTCCTCTTAATGAGTGTATGGAAGGAAGTTACAAATATTGAGTGCTTTCCATCTGAATTAATGAAGGTGCCATTAAATCAATCTCTATGAAAGAGAAGAAAAGCTAAAAACATATGATGCCTGCAAAACCAAGGACAAGTCCTTATACTTAAAGAAACATGTGCTAAAATATGTATGATGCTTGCAAAACTAGGTATGTCATTATACCCGAAGAAAGTGAACATTAAGTGTTAGAATAGGTAGTCCCCAAAGTGCATAAGTTCAAGAAACATGCACAATTTCCTATTATAGATGGACATTGTAGTGGGTTTGAGGATCTCTTTCAAGATTTGGTAAGATCCTCCCTTTAGTTGACTTCAAAGCAATTTCTCTACTTAATTCTTGGTTTAAGGATAATCTACTTCAGAAATTTCAAAAGCAACACATGGGATTATTGGGAAATAATCCACAAAATGCACATACTAAAGCATTATTGATCATGCCCCTCTCTAGAGGTAGTTGAGCTTTATTGAGATTTGCAATCACATCCATGCTGCCTCTTTGTATGAAGCAAATGGGCTGAGGATATGCAAGCTACTTGAATCCCATAGGCATAAAGGGGAAGACTCCCACCTACCCTGTTCTATATAACATTGTACTTGGATGCCACTTTCATATATGATGAATGCAATGTCATTGTCCTTTTTTTCTTTAGCTTAGTGTACTTGATTTGCTTGTGTTCTTACTTCCAATCAAGTCTTGATTCATGTCATGTCCAAGTACTCATGAGTCTTGTGTTGCTCTATGAGCCACCATAGCTGCCATGCTCTAGATCCATGTTTTTTACATGGTATCAGAGTGCAATTGAGCACAAATTAGCATGTTTTAGCTCACCTCTCTTCTCCTACAAGTCTCCTCTCACTCCTCTCACAACATGGCTTGAGTGCATGAACTCATTTTACACCTCCATCTTTACTTTGCCCTCTTGTCTGCCATAGCCAAATAGTACCCAACTCACTTGGAGCTTCTTGATCTACTCCTACACCCCATATTTCTTCACGCTTCCTTCTAGGGAAATATTTCTAAAGTTAGGGCACAACTTTCTATCATGAAAATGTTTGACATTGATCACTCTGTAGTCCGACATTATGGAAATTCATGTTCGCAGTCCTTGAATAGATGTAGTCTGTTTGTACTGTCTCTCTCTTCCTATGTGCTGCGATCTGGGCCGCCACCATGGGGTTTTGAAAGCCCATGAGATAGGCTTTCTATCCATGTAAAAATTTTGGGAAATGATCATGTCTACAATGCACACAGGCAGAAAACCAAGCCAGCACAAAAACCCTAATGAAGATTGCATAGAGCCAATCTTTCAAAAGCTTTATCTCTTCTTCATTTTCTCTCCTGTCACTCAAGCCATAGTGTTACCACTCAAATATCATTGGATTTGGCATACATTCTCATAACAAATCATTGAGGAGGGGAGATCTTGGTGATTTTTTTGGCAAGATTGAAGCATAGTCAAGCATAGTGTCTCTTGACACTGATCTAGTGACTCTTGTCACTTGTGTCATCTAACACAATCAACTTTGCCTGAGATCAAATCAAATCTAAGTTTTTGTGCTACTCTAGCATCAAATCAAGGAGGGGAAGACTCAAACTTGCAAGATCTTGAAGACCTCAAACATCTTTGAAGATTTCAAGTTCAAAGGGCATACTAATCACCTAGTATCTCTTGATAGTAGTCACCTAGTGCTTCTTCGCACTTGTGCTCAACTCTTCTGTTGCTGAAATCTAAAATTTTGGAGCTGATTTTCTATTGAGCTTGCAACCTCAACATGGGCAAGGACTCACCGATAGTTTGATTCAAAGGGGTTGGATTTCACACCTGGTAGATCTGCATCACGCTCATCCTAATGAAGAAGGGTCTCTAGGCCATCACAAATGGCAAAGAGAAGAAGCCTCAGGATGTGGACCTTGCAGTCACATGGCAAAACAATGATGATAAGGCACATGCCATTATCAAACTTGAATTGGATGACAGCTACATCCACCATGTGGATACATGTGAAACCTCTAATGATACATGGAAGAGATTAGATACTTTGTTTGGTGCACAATCAAAGTCATCTAAGTATGGATTATTGATTGAATTTTTTAGGCTAGATATGAAATCAAACACATCTCTTGCAACTCACTTAAACTACATGGAAAGTCTCTTAACTTAGCTTGCAGGAATTGATCTCAAGATGGATGAAGATATTTGTATTGGTGTGTTGTTAAAAAGCTTGCCTCCTAACTATAATAATGTGTCAACCACATTGATCAACATGCCTAGTCGTAAATTGGTTGACATTAAGGCCTCCCTACTAGAAGAAGAAAAGAAGGTAAAATCCAAAGAAGAACCAAGTATCTATAAAGATGAACAAATGTTATATATAGGTACCAGGTATAAGGGCAAGAAAGATCAATTGGTATGTGACTTCTGCAAAAGGATCAGGCACACAGAGAAATTTTGTCATACCAAGAAGGGGTCTCAAAAGGCCTATCTAGTTGCTGTTATAAAGAAGAAGAAGACCATGGAGAAAAAGAAGAAGAAGAAGAAGAAGAAGACCACCAGAAGAAGGAAAAACCTCATCAGTCCTTCTATTCTGATAGACTTTTTTTGCCTTGTATTGCCTAGCCCTAATGCTTCTAACATAAGCTTGTAAACTCCTCATGTAACCTTGTACTACAGCCTACGTACACTTTGTGAGGTCCCTGTTACAACCTCTAGATGTCCACCATGTTTGTGGTACCCACGGTTAGCCTTTTCTGCGACAACCTCTGGTGTTTACCATGTTGTGGTATGCCCACACTTTGTAGGTGGTGCTCACTAAAGCCTCTACAAACTTTGTACTTTCTGGTTGTGATTGAGGAGAGGTGTTGAGATTTGCAATCACATCCATGCTGCCTCTTTGTATGAAGCAAATGGGCTGAGCATATGCATGCTACTTGAATCCCATAGGCATAGAGGGGAAGATTGCCACCTACCCTGTTTGTAATATCTCCGCACAATAAAAGTTAGTTGGATAGTTCAAAAGTTAGTTAGTCAATTAATAAGTTAGTAAGATTACTAACTAAAGACTAACTAAGGTAAAAACTAACTAATATTAATTATTAATAATTTTTATTTAGAAAAATCGAGAGTCATAAATCCAATATTTTTCTCGGATTGAAAAGGACCGTAGTCACCCTTCACGTAAATTACAACGTGAATGAGACTTATGAGTTATATTAATTACTAGGTTAATGTGTATAGTTTGCATGGTCCAAAATATTAGATTTTGGGCAAAACTAGTATATTTTAGATATTTTAGATATTATCCTAAAAAAAGATATGGAGATTTTTAGAACTGGATGATATTTAAAAGAAAAGACAAGTGATATTTTAGTTAGTTTGGAGATTTTATAAAAAGAAAGGAATAAAGAGAGGATTTGCGAAATCGCACGTGCCGCGATCGCAGTACACAGGCAGTGGACAGCACTTTGAATAGGGAAAAGAAGAAGGAGTGAACTAAGAGCTTTCTAATCAAGCATCTTAGGGTTTTACCCTCCTTTCGGCCTCCTTTCGGAGCTAATGGAACCATCAGATTTATGATCTGAGCATCAGATCACTTATCTTTCCAAGATCCCCCTCCACAAAGAGCTCCACTTCTCAACCACACGCCCTCTTCTCTAATTCACTATAAATATGAGGCATGGGAGAGGCATAAGGAAGCATAAGGAGACCCTGAAAGGCTGCAAGAGAGAGGGAGAGAGACAGTATACCCCTCCAAGAGATTGTGAGTGAGAGCTTGAGAGAGAGAGAGAGAGAGAGAGAGAGAGAAGAGTCACCCTGAGAAGCTGCAAGGAAGAGAATTAGCTCAATTCCCTCTATCTCGATTCTCAACTTAACCATCTTCTCTTACGCTCTCCCATCTTGAATCTATTCTACATTCTTAATCTCTTGAGTCTGCTTGCGGATGATGGCCTCCAAGCGAAGAATGTCACGTGCGGATGACAATCCTGCAACCAGCAACAAGGCTTCGAGCAAAGGCATCACTATCAATCCAACTGCGGTTCTGGTCGTAAGTAATGTATTTTCAAATTGATAGATGCTTGTTTTGATTCTCGTATGAGATACGTTAGGCCCCATACTATGATGCACGAGTATAGGCCATCGGAAAGGATAAATTTCATCTCACCTACTCGAAAGATGAAGTTTGTGAAGTGCTTATATCAAGGGGAGAAAATAGTACCTAGTTACATATGATCTATTTGCTAGTAGAGCAATTACAAGGAAGAATTAGTCAAGGGTTATGAATGGCATAGTCATCAAAAGAACGACATTAAAAGATTGTGCATACAAGTGCTAGATTATAGTATAGTCAAGGGTTACAAATAGCATAATTACAAAAAGAAGATGACATTGAGATTCATGAATAGAAAGTACTAATTTAAAGTTTAGGTACTTCAAAAGTACTTAGCCTAAGAGCCCAAATATTAAGAAAAACTAGATTCTAGCTCAATGCAAGGCCTGTTGGAATCTAATTACTTGAGATCATCTCGCACTTATCTTATCAAGTATTTACATGATATGCCTATAACATGTTTGATATATGAGGATAATTTTCTAGTTGCCTCATGACTTGACTAAGAGCTAGTACAAGAAATTGATCATAAGGGTTAAAACTAGGATGTCTTGAGTTCCGTCGGATAACGATGACTTTTGCCAATCCAAATCCAGGGTTGGGTTATCAATCAAGGTAAGTGACCTATAGAACTTACATCATGAATAGTGTTTGAACCCTTAACATATGCCCTAGCCAAAGGAAGGAAGTGTTAAGATCATGTTTGCATAGTATTGCTCTTAGATCCCAAGGGGAAGAGCAAATATACGATGGAAATGTTATATAATCTATTCTTGCATTGGTAGGAAAGAATTCAATTGGTTTTGTTGATTGATCGAACAACATCCTAAATGCTTTTATATTCAACTGATTGTTAGTTGTTGTTTGGATGATTATTCCAAGTGCTTGTGATTTATGGTAAATGCATGGTAAGGGTCTGTGATGACAAGTCGCCATGGGAATAAAGGAATGTTTTCTTGGAAAATGATATTAGGCTGAATGCCTTGTTTGTGCTTGATTCTTAAAGGATTTAATTAAGGAAGGATATATTGTACGGGTGGATCACCTCCATGATCACACCGCGTATTAACCCGAGTGGGCATTGCTCGATTCATGGGCCGAAGGTCGAGTGGTGAAAATGCCAACCACGGGAATGATGTTTCACTCCTAGACAGCTTGCAGGTCAGTTGGAGCTCTGGACACCCCTTGCTAGGTCTAGAATGGAGTTGAAGACCTCCATGGCCCCCAGATAAAGGATTGAGTTTGTGGTGCCATGTGAATTGGACCAGTTACTTCTGCAAGGCAGAAGGGATACTTCTGTTGGACAGAAGCGATACATAATTTCTCCTGTATGGGCGGGAGACAAAGATTAACTTGAAGATAAGTTAAGGAACTTGTTTGAACTTGTTTATCAATAGATTGCTTTGCTCTGTTTTTGTGTATGTGCTATAAGTTATGTGAACGAACTCTGTTCCTTAAAAGGCTTAATTAATGAAGCCGACTTTAAGTGTCACACATAAATATGGTAGGACCTAATTAGAAAACTAAAGCTATTAAGGGAAGTGGGTGGGTGAAACCCCTGACGGGTCCGTCCTACGGCAGGGTGGTCCCAGAAAGCTGGGAGGCTTCTCATAAGTTTTTATGGTCATTCGACCTTTAGGTATTGTTAGGTTAGAACCCGATTCATGCTGTTTTAGGAGACCGAAATGGGACTATGCCCTATGGGCAGAGAGGTTGAGTAGCACATCCCTCTCGTTTCCCATTCTCTTTGAACCAAGTGCAACATGGGTTTGCTTAGGATTGGGTATCTCTGCGTAAAGTAGAATGTCCAAAACCCGACGCTAGAATGCTATCAGGAGACCTTGACAACTAGGAACTCGAATTTCAGGTCGATCCTAGTGGGTTCGGTCGTGAACGTTCCGTTGCGAGGCGGATTTGGGAAACCCTAGGTGACAAAACTCGGAACATTCCCTGAGAGTGCCAGGCAGCAACACTTAGATTCATTTCTCGATAGACCGCTAAAAGAGTACCTGGAAAGCCGATGGGCGGGCACCTCACATTGTTCTATATAACATTGTACTTGGATGTAACTTTGATATATGATGAATGCAATGTCATTGTCATTTTGTTCTTCAGCTTAGTGTACTTGATTTTCTTGTGTTTGTTCTTCCAGTCAAGCCTTGATTCCTGTCATGTCCAAGTACTCATGAGTCTAGCGTTGCTCTATGAGCCACCATAGCTGCCATGCTCTAGATCCATGTTTTTCACAAGCTTCCCAAGTGATCGAGTAGAGTCAAATAGAGTAGGGCATCCACGAGGATTGTAGCTTGCAAATTGTGGGACAATTTTAGGGGCTATCTATGCACTCATAACATCAACCTACTGATCATGGCATTCTTCTTGCTTGTTGCTGGCTCTTCTTGGCTTCTCCAACTCCGTCTTGAGCTTTGTTTGCAAGGTTTGAGGCTGAACACCTTCAGCCATTGAATGTGATTCAAGACAAACATATTGTAATACCTTGTGTGTAGAATGTATTTGAATGTATATGGCTGATATGATGCTTATGTGATATGCTTTTAATGCTCCAATGTTGGTTTGATGCTTGGGCAAGCTTGTTGGATTGATTAGAGCTCGAACAACTCAACATTTGAAGGGTTATTTTCTGTAGCAAAGTTTAGACACATTAAGCATTCACAATGAATGTTTATTTATTGAATGCCAACTTGTATTCGGGTATGCTACATGGTTATGTTAATGCTTGGCATTAATATTTATGACCGAATATACTTATCTTGTGCTCACATCTTGGATTTGAGCTCAGTTGGTTGAATTTGGGTAGTGGACATTTTCTTTAGTGATTTTCACTTGTAGGCTATGAAGAATATTGAAGATATATGCTCACGAATGTATACATGATGTATTGTGGGCACTTGGATGCTATGAGATCTATGCATTGAGCTTCTTTTGCTACTTTGGATATTTTGAATTTGCTCCAATGGGAGTACTTGGTATTTTCATTGCAAAGCTTGGTTCATTTGAGTCAATGGGAGACTCTCTTATGCTCTCTTGGTTTATGCATGTACTATCACTACAAATATATATGAGTATGGATTGATTTGCCTTTGATTTGGACGCCTTATCCTGCTACATGCTTGGCATGCTTATTGGTATGCATCTATGTACTTGACATCTTAGATGTTTTTGCAATCTTCAATACTCTGTGGTTTATGCTCTAATTTTACATTGCTAGTTGCATTGTACATCTTGGTTGCTACCTAGATTTTCTTGGCATTGGAAGCTTACTCTTATGCATGTTTGCCTACATTTTCATATTCATTTACTATAGTTTTATGGAGAACCATGCTAAAAGGTAGTTTTTAGTAGTTATTTTTTAGAGTAAACACTCGCATTCAACACTCTAGTGCTTCTACTTGTGGAGAGTAGTGTATTAGCTTCATCTTCCTCCTACTGCACACTTTTAAGCTTTGTTTTGGGATTGTTTTCTATTATTTCAATAGCTTGTATTCTCTTTGCTTGGCATTCATACTGGCAAGTGCTTCAAATGCTTCCAATGATATTGTTATCTTCAACAAAGAGAAGTTGGATGGCAATGACTTCCAATATTGGAAGACTCAAATTTGATAGGTATTGGTGCAAAAGAAGCAAGTCAAAGAATTGAAACTAGAGGGGCATAAAGCCAAAACTTTATGATGTAGAGGATTGGGAAGAGCTTGATGAGCTATGTAAGTCCGCCACTATTCTGTCATCATTGTCAAAGTAGGTATACTTCAATGTCATTAAGATGCATTATGGAAAAATATTTGTGATCTCTATGATAAGCAAAAACTTGCAACACACTTGTATTGGCTTAAGAAACTCATGGACCTTTGTATGAAAGAAGAGACGTCTATGTCTTCTCAATTAAATGAGCCTCGTTCCATTTTCAATCAGCTTACTCTTCAAGGCCTTAAGTTTGAGGAGAATGTCTAGTCTCTTTTCTTGTCACATTGCCTGAGTCTTGGGATACATTCCATATTGCTATGAGTGCAAACCCTCTTGAAGGTGGCATTTAGCTCAAGAATGTAGAGAGTGTGAAAATACATGGATCTAGAGCATGGCTATGGTGGTTCAAAGACGGGAAGAAGACTCATGTAGACATAGACTTAGACACTGACTGTCACACAAGTGAATTAGGTTTCAAGATTGAGACTTGAACTCATAAACACAATCTTGTGTGTGGACAATGACACAAACACTTTACTAGAAAGAAAAGAGTACTATCATTGCATTTAGAAAAGGAAGCAAGTACAATGCTTTATAGGAAAGTAGGCAACTGCAGTAGGCACCACTGTGCATATGGGATAGGTAAGCCTGCATGTCCTTGGCCCTGAAGCTCCATACAAAGAGGTTGTTAGTGAGTGTGATTGTTGAATCTTAACACCCCTCCTCAATCACAACTAGAAAGGCACAAAGTGTGTAGAGGCTGTAATGAGAACCACCTGCAAAGTGTGGGCACACCACAAACATGGTAGACACCAGAGGCTGTCGCGCAGAAAAGGCTAAGTGTGGGAACCAAAACATGATGGACATCCAGAGGCTATAACAGGGGTCTCACAAAGTGTACAGGGACTGTAGTGCTAGGTTACATGAGGAGTTTACAAAGCTTATGGCACTCATTACTCTGATGAGACTTGTCCTTCCGTAATGAGAGTAAAGGCTTTTAAAACAATCTATCAGAGTAATGAGAGTAGAAGGACTGATGAGACTTGTCCTTCCGTTTCCTGATGGTCTTCATCTTCATCTTCATCTTCATCTTTTGGTCCATGGTCTTCTTCTTCTTTCACAGCTACAAGATAGGCCTTTTGGGACCTCTTCCTAGCATGACAGAACTTCTCAGTGTGTCCGGTCCTCTTGCACAAGTCACAGAAGAGTGGTTCCTTTTTTACCTTTGTATCTGTTGTTTACATATAACATATGTTCATCCTTTGAAGTGCTAGGCTCTTCTTTGCTTTTAAGTTTCTTTTCTTCCTCTAGCAAAGAGGCTTTAATATCAACAAGTTGAGTATCAGGCATATTGGTTAGTGTGGTTGATGCATTATCATAGGCAGGAGGCAGACTTTTTAACAAGACACCAATACAAACATCTTCATCCATTTTTAGCTTTATCCCTGCAAGCTGGGTTAGGAGACTTTCCATGTAATTTAGATGGGATGCCAGGGATGTATGAGGCTTCATATCAAGTCGGAAAAATTCAATCAATAGACCATACATAGATGACTTTGACTGTGCACCAAATAAGGTATCCAATTTGTCCCAAGTGTCATGGGACGTGTCACAAGCATCCACATGATGGATGTAGCTGTCATCCAATTCCAGCTTAATGATGGCTTGTCCCTTGTCATCATTCTTCTGCCAAGTAACTGCAAGTTTCCCATCTCGAGGTTTCTTTTCTTTGCCATTGGTAATGGCCCACAGTCCCTTCTTCATCAGGATGAGCTTGATGTGGATTTGCCAGGTGTGAAACCCGACTCCCTTGAACTGAGCATTTGGTGAGTCTTTTTCCATGTTGGATGGTTGGAGCAGCAGCAAATCAGCTCCAAGATTCTCAGATGTTACAAGTGAAGGAGCAGATTACAATGTGTCAAGAGACACAAGTAATGGTAGTGTGAAAACACACTATGTAGAGACTTTATGTTGAGCTTGAATCTTCCTTGCTCGGGGTCGTCGATCCTTCTTCAAACTTCTCAGGTCCTTCCCCTCCTTGATTTGGTGCTGGGACAGTAGATCAGAGTGGCAGTGGGTTGCTTCACGTGATAGGAGAGAGAAAATGATGAGATTTTTGAGCTTTGATGAAACTGGCTATGGCTCATAGTTTAGGGTTTCAGACAGGGGCCTGGTTTTTTGCAGATTGCAGGAGCTATGGTTGATCATTTCCAATTTTTTTTAAATGGAAATGTAGCTCTTTTCAAGGCCTATCAAAGCCCTATGATCTTTGTCATCATCGCGATGTGTGCAGGCGAAATTCAACGTACGAACAGCAGATGATGCAGTCTAGACAGCGAGCTTGTATTCACGCAATGCTGGAGTACACGATGAGCAATGTCGAACTTTGATGTGGTACAAAGGAGCACCCAGGGCAGAGGAGAAGTTCTCTACAAGAAAGTACTCAAAGATATGCTCTGGTTTGATAGATCCATAAGCTCCAAGGAGGCAGGGTGCAGATTTGGCTATGGCAGACAAGAAGCTCAAGTAAGGGTAAAGTTGAAAATGAAGTCCTGAGCTGACAGTGAGCTGGGTAGAGATGATTAGAGGTGAGATGAGACTAGAAAGGCAATGCTATGCTCAGCTGAGCTCTGATACCATGTGAAAATACATGGATCTAGAGCATGGCTATGGTGGTTCAAAGACGGGAAGAAGACTCATGTAGACATAGACTTAGACACTGACTGTCACACAAGTGAATTAGGTTTCAAGATTGAGACTTGAACTCATAAACACAATCTTGTGTGTGGACAATGACACAAACACTTTACTAGAAAGAAAAGAGTACTATCATTGCATTTAGAAAAGGAAGCAAGTACAATGCTTTATAGGAAAGTAGGCAACTGCAGTAGGCACCACTGTGCATATGGGATAGGTAAGCCTGCATGTCCTTGGCCCTGAAGCTCCATACAAAGAAGCTGTTAGTGAGTGTGATTGCTGAATCTCAACAGAGAGTGTTTTGCTTACAGATGAAGTAAATAGGAAGAAGTTTGATGTAGCATGTACTTCTCGTGCACTTACACTAAGAGGTAGACATAGTGGTAATGAGAATAATAATTGTGGTAGAGACTCACAACCCAATATGAGCAAGTTTGAGTCTCATAGGCAATTAGAGAGTAAGTCCCATGGTTCTAAGTCCTCTCTTATTGTCATTAGCTGTAGTGCCATAAGATGTGCAATGATAGGTGCAAAAAAGGCAAAAGAAAAGCACAAGATAATTCCAAATATTCTTATGATCATAGCATTGTTCCTCAATATAATGTTAAGATAGAAGAGACAAATGCCTTGGAGTAGAGCTGAGATAATTACATACTTGTTGTTCCATCGATTGATGCTACTCAGTTACCTGATGTTTAGTCTACTTATTCTCAGTGTTGGCTTCTTGATTTGGGGGCTTCTTCCCACGTTACCCTAGATCCTCGGTGGTTTTATACCTACTGCATTGTTATAAGTTTAATTAGACTAAATGATGATCATGCATGTGACACTATTGTCATATGTGATGTGAGATTGCAATTTGGTACTAGTGCTCCATTTGTGCTTCATGATATGAATCATGTCTTGGATTAGAGTAGGAGAAGCATATGTCTTGGATTAGTTTAGGTTTAGAACTCTTGATGTGCTTTGGTTAGAGTAGGAGAAGTGTATTTTGATCAAGTTTGAGACATTAAGGTTGGGGAATAAGGAAAAAAGAAGGAAAAGATAAGTCTATGTATAACCAAGAAACATGGGAATAGAGAAACAAAGGAAAAATATTTTCAAAGTATGGGAATGAAAATAAAGAGTAAGGGAAGAAAAAGAAACACAAAAGGTGAAAAAGGGAAAGAGAGAGCTCATTTGCACACTGTGAGATTGAGAGAGAGAGCTATTGAGAGAGATGGAGAGTATGGGTCAGGCATCAGTAGGAGCAATCATTGGCATTGTCACATTTGGGCACTCCATGTATATTCTGAGTCTCCCCTGATATTCATTGAATAACTTTAGCACGCTGGGTATATTAGTAGATAGTGCATTTGATTGATTTTATCCATTTCTTGCTATTCAATATTTTTTTCTATGCCACTCTCAAATGGCCACCACGCTAGCCTTGGATGGCTGAATTCCTACCAAGCTTGGGCATCCAAGCCACATAAGTCCCCTTAGACATCCAACTTCCACTTGGACTCGGACCAATTTTTTGAGTCTTGAATGGCCAATTGTCTCCCTCGGATAGCCACCGCAGTGGGCACCCTTCATTTGATCACTCAAACAACCTAATCTAGGACTCATATGAGTTGTCTAGAACACCAATTTTGACCACTTTTAAGCATTCCAAGACTTGTTAGGGCCTATAACTAGTTGTCTAGTAACCCTTGTGGGAATCCAAACTGGCAAATGAGACCATAGAGCTATTTGTACTCAAAATTTTCACCCAACAACAGACCACCTATCAAGACCCATGAAGGACCCAAAATCAACTACTAGGAGTAATCATGATCCATTCGGAAAAGCTACAACGGCATGAAACTAATTGAATGTGATTGACTCCATCGAAGGTTAAACTCTTGTAACGTACTCGCCTTTATTACATAACGAGTAAGTTTTTAGTAGTCGCCCAAAGTTTACCTTCCAGTCATCACCATCCATACTCTAACCAGAATGATCGGATTTTGTCCGGCTCTATAATACTAGGTCTACTCCGCAGGGGAAGAGTCTTGCTGTTACCCACAAAGGACCAACCTGAAGGTTCCTAATTGACCTAACAGTCACCTATCAACAACTAGCTCACATCCGAAGGTGTCCTTCGAGAGGCTTCTTGTCTCGAAGGACTGACTGCCATTACCCTTGGTTCATGGAGTACAACGCTTTTTTCCAGTAGCAGACTAAGAATTTATGAAATCTCTTGCAGTGCTTTGGCACAGCCGCCATACCTTTCCCCTAAGATAATTTACAGTTCGGGTTCTGAGACCAAACCTTAGGTAAGTCAGCGATTCGGCCCTTCCTAGAGTTTCTTCCAAGCATTTGTTTTTGGGAAAACCTCTCCGCTAACCGAGACTACCCTACTATAGGACTGGATTCGTTGGGAATCCATCCACGTGCTTCCCTCTATGGAAGTTCTTAGTTATCTAATTACCTACCACATTACATGAAACATATAAAATAGCTTCATTAATTAAAAATAATCATTTTATGCACAGTTGTTCGTTTGCATAATTTACTCACGGACATACAATCATAATTTAAAAAATTAATTGATTATGTTCCATAATGTGTGCTCTCTTGCCCATACAGGAGAAAAATTACAATTTCACATGCTGCCTCATCCGGTGCATCTACATGTCACCAAGATCAAATCCACCTATAGCTAGCGTTTTTAGAAATCCCAAGTAGAACTTGGGACTCCCAAGTAGAACTTGGGACTCCCAAGTAGAACTTGGGACATACAAGGGACTAAGTAGTTCCTAGGTGCGTAAAGGATTTACTAGCCAGACCCGCACCTTAACCACCTCCTACTTAATACGATCCCTGCTGGGAGACCTCTCACCATCGAAGTCGGTCCATGCTTCTGTGGCTTTAAAAACATCCCTCTTGGTGTGGGGATTCAACACTTATCCTAAGGGGAGGTATAGGGCTCCTCGATTTGTACATGTTTCAATACTTAATTCAATCAGGATTTAATCTAGAAAATCACAAACAAGATTGATGTCTTCAAGCAGTTATGACTTCAATCAATCATGTAACTTTCAAGTGATAATTAATCTAGTACCAATCAATACTATAATTTCACATAATGAACTCTTCCCCTAGGGTATCTAGATTTTAGGGTCTCCAACCTCTCAATGTAAGGTTTATAATGACATTCTTGTAACCAAGTTTCTTGGCCTTAAGCCTCTTTCTTCAACTTAGAGATATTTCCAGTCTTACAATCTTCTAACAAAGCTTCTAGATTAAACTATATCCTTAACTAATTTCTTTGGGGTTCGTTCTTAATAAATCTGTCTTAAAAATTTTCTCATGATTTCTCTTGCGTTCTAGAATTTTGTAGTTTCCCTAACAGTTTCTAGCCTATAAGATGTTCTAATAATTTGCCAAGTGACTACTCTAAGATCATCTCAAGAGACTTATCTTATTTCTATTGAATTCAAATAGAAACTTTTAGAAAAAAACCTGTGGTAGCTAAATCTGTAAAGGGTTGTTAGCCACGCCCGTGACTCCATTAGTGACTCCTGTGCTCACAACTCCAACTGTTGCTTCCATGTTAGTCAGGTCATTCCAATTTCTGCTTTTGAATTCTTTTTCTTCGGGGCCATGACGGAAATATGATTCCTAGAAGAAGAAGAACACGGCAGTAATACCAGTTAGCAAGGGTGTAAGACTCTCGATGATGATGATGGTTATTACGGGATTCAATTATATAGGCCTTATGGATGGTTCCTCTTGCCTCGTGGAGAGAAATACTTCTCTCTCTCTAGTAGACGAAATAGGAACAAGAGTAGAAGTATGACTTCTAACCAGATTGATAGAATAGGATAAAGTTCTTCAGTGTCTTCTCTTCTCGGATTAGAGTAGAAGAGGATGAGAGACCTTTTGCATATCCCCTTCCTTGGGTTGAATGGAATGATGTCTCTTCGTCTCACGAAATAGAGTCTCCTCCTTCTCGATCAGCGTTTCATCCTCGTCAAGATTGCTCTTGTCTCTCCCTCTAGTCATTCCCAAGCCCTAAATTTATAATTTTGCAGGGGGGTAAAAGAGAGGACGCTTGCTTTTTAGCATTTTTCGATGACATCATCGATGACAAAGAGAGAATGCTTTCTTTAGCACTTTTGATGACATCATTGATGACATCAGATCGGGAGTTTCATTTTTGTAGTGAGAAGATAAAAATTTATGAATATATGGGTGAGCACTGCATGGCACATCATCGGGCGGCCGTCACTCCAAGGCTTATGACCAAGGCATAGACCTTGGCATTCTTGGCAACGGCTATGAAGGCTTCATTGGTGCCCTTGGCTACTGCGCACGAGAAGCTCCCACTAGCTTGTAGGAAAATCTTCACCGGAGGTCACCCATCCCAACAATGGCATCACCCAAGTGCGCTTAACTACCAAGTGACTATCCACTAGAGTAGTTCTTTTTGTTGTTCCATACTACAAACATATTTTTAATAAGCTAGTCTTGGGAGGGTCTCCCAAGTCTTTCTTCCATGACTTGGCATATAATACCTCGTTAAAAATAATTATTATCTCTATAATGAGAGACAGTTATAGTTAGAGCTAGTTTTTTTAATGTCCAACATAAATCAATTTTCTTTGGAATGTATACACTCATTAAAATAAACTAAGTAATGGGGACATTACAACTCTGCATTATAGACACTTAAGCACACGTGAAAATTCGAAAGCCTAATTCACACAATTTGCATCAAGTCTCACCGCTCAAGCATATAAGTGTGTGTACATTTGTAGATGACTAGATTAACAAGGAATACACTAAAGGGGATTAAGCTAAACAAACCCACCAATAGGAGTGCAACCTTGAGAACTAAACTAGTGACCCAAGACACCAAGAACAAACGTCTAGGGAAGACGTAACCATTTGACCACTAAGGGAAAAAAGGATTAGCCAAGATTAGAAACACATCTTTAGCCAACCTAGTTGACCTCATAGAAGCACTAGTAGGTTAGGAGACATCCACATAGTCATTTACTAGCTCGAATAAGAATGACCTTGACCTTAACGTGGTAGGGTACCTGGACAACATCTGATGACTTATCACACAATATGACCAGCAGACAAGGATAGCACATCATGGAAGACCAGCATGCCAATATTATATCCAACCTTGAGGAGGAGAGGAGATTGAGAAGGATAACATTACAACACATAGAAAGCTATAGCTAGGAGCAAAGGGCTCAAAGGTTGCACCAGGAGAGAGAGCTCAATGAGGTTCACAGGATCCTAGCCATCTCAGGGAGAAACAAAACGGGAGGCAATGCTGATAGGGAGAGAGCCTTAAAAGCATACCTTAAAGTGAGAGAGCTACTTAAAAAGTGGTTGTTGGACAACACCATCACTGAGCAAAGTGAGGCAGCCTTGGTAGCATCATTGCTAGCTAGTCACCCAAATACCAAGAGCCAAATGAAGATATCCATAGTGGCCAAACAACTAGATAAATATCAAGCAAGCAATGACCCCTACAGCTTCATCGAGTAGTTTGAGCAGGTGTGTGAGGCTAAAAACCTCATTGACCCTGCTCAACAAGCACAAGCATTTGGTTTTTTCTTGGGAGACAAGGGATAGACTCGGTTTACAAGTCTAGATAATGCTGAATGCAATAACTTTACCCATCTAAAGGATCTCTTCATCAAGAGATTCTCAGAGGCAGGATATTCCGATAACCTCGTTGTTAAGTTGATGAATGTCAACCAAAAAGACAATGAGAATGTACGAGACTATGTCACTCATGTGAGGAGTTTCTATAAGAGGTTACATGTAGTTGAGTGATCCAATGAGAGGGAAGTCTCCATCATATTCATTAATGGGATTTGCAACACAATAGCAAGTCAAACTTGCAAAGGGACATGCTAACAAGAGTCTTTAAGGAGGCCATACAAGTGGACGACTTGCTTAGAGAGAGAAACTCTAGAGCTATGGAGCAAGGGGGCAAGATGTTTAGAAATGTCGAGAGAAATGTAGCACTTAGTGAATCAGCAACCCCAAGTGAGCAAGATAAAGGAAAGAGTGTCGACGAGACCCAAGTGATAGCTAAACTCAAGTTTGAGTTAGCCAAACTATAAGAGTCAATACGAAGGCCAATAGTACGACCTCACATGCACTATGTGCATTGTGGAGGGAACCACCTACCATTTGAATGTCTAAATCCTAGAACCTGACCTTATGCCAACAGTGAAAGATTGAACATGACGCTATGCACTTCTGATTGCCAAGATGGTTGCCATACCAGCAACCCTATGCTCAACCACACTATCTAGGAGAGTTAGCCAACCTTTCTTTGGAAGGGGCGCCCCTTTGGCGCTACCCACACCTAACAATTTAAAGCCAGCAACTCCAAGGATGGACATTAAGCCCACATGAATCCCTAGGCCACCAAGACCTATAGTGACCCATCCACCAAAGCGATTCTCTAGTGCACTTTGTAGAGGAACCACTAGAGGAATACTCATATGTGAACCCTTATGTCTCTTATGAATGGAGGGTAATCCCATATTGATGGACTTTAGCCTTGTGCGATCAAGTAGAGGAAGAGGTAGAGGCCTAGGAGGATCTTAGAACCATGAGCCCATGGCATGTTGGATGTGTGGCCACATCCAAGGTATATCTCATCCCATTGGCTTGAAAAGGAGCAAGCAAATAGGGAGAGGCCGACCTAAGTTGTCCCAAATGTAGAGTTACATACCTTTTTGCCAATTACCCTAGGTGAAAACCTTCCTCTAGCTCAAGAATCGTACCATTTGTGCCACTTGGACTCTTTTGTGTCAAGTCACCTATCAATGATGCCACACCTATCCCCATAAATGTCATGACATGAGCACAAACAAAGCAGGCTAGTATCTCATTACTTGGATCTAGCAATCTAGATGCAACCTCTATGGAGAAGAAGAGCCGATGAAGGCAAAGAAAGAGGAGGATGGAGGAAAAAATAACACTCAAAACACAAAGTGAGACCATGTTAACAAAGGAAAAGCGGGTTATTGATGCAAAAGCAAAAACATCTACTCTTAAGACAAGAGAGAAGGGAAGTGCTACGGTTGGACAGTACCTTGATCCCAACCAACAATTAAAGGCTATGGATAAGGTCAAGGAATGGATAAAGGAAGCATAAGCCCACTTGCAAGATGCTAAACCTATCATTGAGGATGAGACAATGAACTCTCAACCATGAGCCCACAAGTATCTCCCAAGTACTTGAGAGCATGAGAGGCAAAATCACCACATGCACAGTTGCATGGGTAAAGCATGGATGCCATGAATAGGCAGGCTGCCCAAGGGCATTGGCAGAAAACATGTGAAGCTAAGGAGGGAAAGATGGTTGGCAACTTGCTAAACACACTTGCATCAACTCCTGTAATGTTGCCACTAGAGAATTGCTTAGGTAAAACCCTACATTGTGGCAAGGGTTGAAGCAATGGGTAGAATAAATTGATAGTAGTCACAGGAACCGCAAGACTTGCCTGATCATGATGCTATGATGCACATACCAAGCCTAACATTGAATCCAATGTCTAAGTCCCCACAAGTGAATGCCTTTTGGGAAGGCACTAAGATGCATGTAGTCTTACCTATCATTGCCCTAGGAGATACTACGTGGAAGGGGATAGTATACACAAGAGCAAGAGTTAGTGTACTTAGCCATGCAGTCTTGCAAGCTTGGGGAAACCCACTGGTAGAAACTACGAAGTTCAATGTCACTCTAGTGAATGGAATGAAGGTTAGACCCCTTGGATTCTTGAAGGATTGGCCTTTAAAGATAGCAAGAATCCAATTCTCTGTGAACTTCATAGTCATGAAGGGAGTGGATTATGATATCCTACTAGGCAAACCTTGAATGAGGAATGCTAGAGTGATAGAGGATTGGGGTAATGGCCTAATATTCTTAGGCAATAGATCAAAAGTAGTCCGAGTAGAGATGGACACTTGGAAAACCACACCAGTGGACCTAGATGCCATCTTTGCCCATGCTAAAGGGTGACTCAAAGGCCATAAGCGATTATGGACCTATAATGAAGTACATTCCTTGACCTAAGGATGAGTGTAATTAGTTGCATGTGTTGACAACCATTGACCTCCCATTCTTGGATGATGAGGATGAATATAGGCAAGCTATAGACTAAGCTAGTAAACCCAACATAGTACAACCTCAAACCTACCCACAGTGCCCCTATGCATGTTGGCCAGGAGTTCCATCAGCTAACCAACACCAATCACCTATCATGTCCCAACTAACAAATTGGAACTCCATAGAATCTTTGAGAACCTATCAAGTGAGTTAACTAGCACCCTGCACACCTAAATCCCCTCAAGGATCTCATGGAGAGTAAGGAGTGGTGATGGACTAAGGTGCATGACTTGAACTTGTCATACAATTGGACTCTCATTGCAAGTGAGAAAAAGATTGAGGACAAAAACCCTAAAGACAATGCATAGTTTGAGTATGAAGATTCCGAAAGGAGTAGGAAAAGTGTGGTTCCGTCAGTGAGGGAAGCAAAGAGGAAGTGGAGAACATAGAATATGACATGAATGGAAGAGTAATTGAGCAAATGACATTAGATTCAAAATCCCCAGAGGTTAATGCTTTTAGAGTGAACAAAGGAGTTGTCAAGGTAGATTGCAATTGAACCTGGCTAGAATGCCTAGATGTGGTAGATTATAAGCGAGTAGGATTAGTTCAGTCTAGTACCACATCATTATTTGGATTAGAGTTAGTCTCAAAGCTATAGCCACCAAGGGAGAGAGACTCTTCTAGTGAGGATGGTAAGTACAACTCCAAGTCAGAGGTGAGCTCTGATAATGACTCCGAAATGCATTGACACCTAAGACGACCAAACACACCAAGGGGAATCTCCCAGCCCACCTAAGGTGCAAGAGACTAAAGCACGAGAAAAGGAAGCAATCAAAGCTTGCAAAAGCTATCCGACAAAGGAAACCCCAAGATTTACCCAATAGCTTCATGAAGTTTAAGAAGGGTGATCGAGTAGTGGTGTTAATAGGAGCCAAGTGGAAAGAGCAAGCAAGTGAACCCATTGAAGGACCAGCCAAAGTTAAGGAACTCAACTTGACAAGGGAAGGGGACAAAACTTCACATGTGTACATAGAGGATGACCTAGCTAAGGAGGAGCAGAATGAGCTCATACATCTCTTAAGGAAATTCTCCGAGGTGTTTGCATGGTCCTTAGACAAGCTAAGAGGAATAAATCTGAGTATCATGACTCATAACATTCCTATGATCCACAATGTAGTACCAACTAAGCAACGACCATATGCAATGACTCCTAAGTATGCACATGCAGTGTGAAGAAAGAGAGTGATAAGCTACTGTGAATGCACAATTCATTTATGAGATAGAGAACACAGATTGGGTATCACCCATAATAATAGTCATGAAAAAGAATGGGGAGATTTGAGTGTGTGTGTGTGAACTATAAAAATGTCAACGCAACTACAAAGACATATAACTATCCCTTACCATACATTGAGCACATGCTAGAGAGAGAGTGGTAGGAAAGGAAGCCTACAATTTCCTGGACAGCTTTTCAAGCTATAACCAAGTGTGAGTCCATCCAGACAATAGGCATAAGATAGCATTTTCCACCATGAATGGGGGGTGGTTTGCTTACATAGTCATGCCATTTGGGCTGACCAATGTCCTTGCTACCTTCTAGCACCTCATGCGTGTTATCTTTAAGGACATGCTTAGAAAATGGTTGAAAGTATTCATTGATGACTTGTGCATCCACATCAATTGTAAAGAGAACTTAGAAAAGCTACAAATAGTATCTGAACGATGTAAGCAATATGGTCTCTCATTGGACCCCTTAAAGTGTCAATTTTGGGTGAAACACGATTGTATTTTAGGGCACATTTATTGAGGAATGGGATAGCCACAGGCTCCTAGAAAGTTAGGTTAATCATAGATCTCCCCCCTCCAACCAACTTCAAGGGAGTTCAATGCTTCTTAGGCCGCCACACAAGGTACTACTAGTGGTTTGTGCCAAACTATAACTTCAACCCCTATTTTAGGAGCCCCAGACTAGTCCATTACCTTCCATGTGCACATTGATGCATCAAAATTTGCCATGGGGGCAGTGTTGTGCTAACCTAGTGAGCATAACTTTGACTATCTAGTGAGTTTTCCTAGCAAAAAGCTCATTGATACTGAAATGAGCTATTCCACAACAAAGAGGGAAGGGTTAGCTATGGTGTTTGCTGTAAAGAAGTTTAGACATTATCTTCTAGCAATACCCTTTACTTCTTTGTGGATCATTAGGCATTTGTTAACCGTCAGACGAACAAGGTGGAAAAATCTAGAAAAGCTAAAGCAGAAGACAAAGGCCAAGGCAAAGTGAAACGGAGAAAAAAGGCGCACAAGAAAAAGCGCAAGTCAATACTTTTGTAAAAGAGTGCAAGCACATCATGATTTAATTTAAAGAGCGCCGAGCTCTCACCCATGCAATTAGTAAATGTAGACGAGCGGTGGAAAGGAAGCTAGGAAGATAGAAGGACAATGGGAAAAAGGGCCTACGCCACAGCCGACCATGGAAAAAAGGGGATAAGGGGATGACCGCCCAAAAGGGATTTACGGTTTTGTATATAGAGTTGAAAAGTGAATGAGAAGCTCATTCTTGTGTGTGGCCAAATCTTCTTCTTCTTCTTCTCTTGTTTCTTGCCTTCTTGCTTGTGCTTGAGTGAGGGATTGAGGGAGTGTGAGGGACTGAGGGAGTGAGTGTGTGAGAGTGAGGGATTGTGGAGAAGAAGCTCCCCATCTTCTCTTCTCTTCTCTTCTCTCGTGTGGCTATGGAGGATGGAGCTTGACGGAGAGGGCTTGAGGTTGCTTGAGCTTGCTGCAAGGATCGTGGAGCTACCGGAGTGCAAGAGAGAGGAGGGAACTCGATTGAGCATCAAGGTAAGCTCACTACACCTGTAAGGTAGGCATTGCGCATAGGCTATGTGAGAGGTAGCCATGGCCGCTCGGCTTGAAACGCTTGATCAATAAGCGGTCCGTAGGTCTCGAGGTAGAGCTCTGTAGCTCCCCTTCATTTTGGTTTCGTTTCCAGGACTGATGGAATCGAGCTTTGAGCACTGCGTGAATCGAATCGAGCACATAGAAGTAGGGTTTGCAGCCCAAATCAGTGCTCGAGATAGTTAGGAGATTTAGGAGGTTTTAATCCTTGGAGAAAGTAAGTATTTTGATTTTTTGTTGAATATTAGAGTAAAACCATCCATCTCCATTAGGATAGGAAAAAGAAGGAAAACAAAAAGGGTTCTGCTGCTGCTACTGGAAACATGGAAATAGGGGCACAAATTCAAATTTTTGGTTGGGAGAGTGTGAAGGATTAGCTTCTGAGGTTATAGTAGGCTGGGATGGGGCAATAAGAGGCCCAGGGAACCAGGAAAGACCACATTTGACATTCTACTTTGTGAGAAGAGAGTGAGCTTAAGAGCCAGGGAGAGAGAGAGAGAGAGAGAGAGAGAGCTGCAGGGAGATCTTTGGAGTGCCGATCGATTCGAGCACCACAGTGATTCTAGGTATGTCTCGCATTTCCTTGTAGTGTTTTGCACCTATCTGGAAGGCACGGGATGATTCCATGGAGTAGGCATTGAGCTTGAGGCATCGTGCGCAACACGTGGGCTATCATCTGCGCAGTCAGACCAACCGCCATCCGATTCGCAAAATCAGACCACCCGATTTCTGGAATCGGGCCATCCGATTCCGAGAATCGGACCCAGTGCCAAAATCAGACCACGTGTCCAAGTCCCAATCGGACCAACTACAAAAATCGGACCACGTGTCCGATTTCCACAATCGGACCACCCTGTCCAATTTTCACAATCGGACCAGTTCGTCGGATTCCCATAATCGGACCAACCTATCCGATTCCCAGAATTGGACCACTTCACCAAAACTTAAAATAGAGGGTTTTTGAACCTGCCTGACAGTCCTGGCCACCCTGTTCACATCTCTGACCCCCTTGGAAACCCAATTTAGCCCTTAGAAGCCAGAGACCAGACAGGATAACTGAGGATTCACCCCAAACAGCTAGACACTAAGCGGATTGAATTTAGAACTTGACTTGACTTTCGATAACCAACCAACCAACCCTGAAGCAGAATAGAAAATGCAGCATGGACTTTCAGTAAGACCTTAGATCAGCCAGAACCTACGCTTAGAGCCATATCAGGCTACGTATGTGAGGGGAAGAGTGGAGTTTGCATTGAGCATTTCTTGCATCCGCACCTCTTTTTTTATTTTATCACCAAAGATGCACTACAAGAAAAGAAAAAGCATGTTTTCGCACTGAGCACTAGAAAGCACAAAACACAACTTGTGAATAAGATTGACAACGGCTTTCAATAACAAGGAACTCATCAGGAGATATAATAACATCAAGGAACCCACTATTAGGAGAAGATCCCAAAACATAGTTGGGTGCCTGAGAGCCCCATCAGTAGGACCTTAAGAAGACACGAAGGTCCAGAAGGCGACAACATAGAGGATTAGACAATGCTGGAGCTACTCAAATTGATCGACGAACTTGTGGAGCTGGAAGTGGGAGCAATGTCAGGATCACGAGACGGACAAGGAGAGGACCGGCTGGACTTGGGAGAATTCCCAATCTTAGTGCATGAGTTAGTCAATGAGTACGACTTGTTGACTAGGATGGTAGTTCAGGGCAGACCAGTAGAGGAAGTGGTAGTAAGCCTAGAAGAGGAAAGAAAGGTGATTAGAAAGGTGCTAGAGAGCATAATTGCCTATAACCACGAGCAGAAGGCTAGGAAACTCTAACAAGATGTAGATATGTATAAGACCCAGTGTGTGCTAGCCTTGGCTGGTGCAGCCAAAGCAGGACCAAATACAGAGAGAGAACGAGCAGCAGAGGCTAACTTATTGTTGAGTGAACTTGTAGCCAAGCGGCTCATGGATAATACATTCGCTGAGCAGAGCACAACGGCCTTAGCCACCACATTACTCTCGAGATTAGGGGTCACACAAGGGGCAAAGGGGCAATCTAGAATCCCTATTGTACCAAAGCAACTAGACAAGTATGAACCTAGCAATGACCCATATAGATTTGTGGAGCAATTTGAACAAGTTTGCGAAGCAAACGGTCTCATGGACCTTGCACAATGCTCTCAAGCTTTCAATCTGTGCTTAGGTGATAAGGGGAGAATTTGGTACACTAGTCTAGATGCAGTTGAGTGCACGAACTTTGCACGTCTTAAGGACCTCTTTATCAAGAGATTCTCTGAGGCAGGGTACTCTAATCTTCCGGTTGATGAATGTCAGTCAGAGGAAAAAGGAAGATGTAAGGGACTATGTCACCCATGTGCGTAGCCTCTTCAAGAGGATCCCTGCAAATGAGCGACCTAACGAGAAGGCTGTGTCTACCGTATTTATAAATGGAATTCGAAGCGAGGAGCTCTACAAGGCTTTGGCTAGTAACTCCACTCTACACCGAGACATGTTAGCTAGAGTCTTTGAAGAGGCAATAAGGGTGGACGATCAGCTTAGAGAGAGAAGCATGAGGAATACCAGTCGGGACAGTACAAGTCAGAGAGCTCCAGAGCGGTCAACAGTTTCAAGAGAGAGAGAGAACTCTAGCATACGGGATAAGGGAAAGAGTGTTGACCAAGGCCAGGAGCTAGCTGAGGTGAGAATGGAACTTGCACAATTGCAAGACCAAATGAGGAAACATGTGCAGTCGCATGTGCAGTGTATACACTGTGGCGGTAACCACCTCCTAGCTGAGTGCCAAGATCCTAGATCTAGGCCATGCTCAAACTACAATAGGTTCGGCCATGACGCATTACATTGCAGATTGCCAAGGAGATTCCCATATGCGTAGCAATACAACCCTCCATACTTAGGCAATAGGCCACCTAACCTCTTTGGCAGGGGAGCCCAGTTGGCGCTTTCAGTGCCAAACGATGCAAGACTGGCCATTCCTAGGCTAGAGATGAACCCAACAGGCATACCCAGACCACCAACGCCCTATGTAACCCATCCACCGAGTGACACTCCTATTCACTATGTGGAAGAACCTAGTGAAGAGGAGACCTACATGAACCTATACATATTCTATGATGAGGAAGGCAATCCAGTCATGATGGACTACCGACCAGTACCGGTGATGGCACTAGGTAGAGGAAGAGGTAGAGGCTTTGGAGGACCAAGCCAATATCCAATCTCATGTTGGACTTGCACTCATCCAGGTCATATTTCATCATGCTCCCCGAAAAGGGAATAGGCAAACAAGGACAAAGCTGACCTTCGATGCACCATGTGTGGAATCACACACCTATTTCCTGACTGTCCTAGATGGAAGCCATCAACTAGTTCTGCCAACGTGCCCTCAGTACCCTTGGCAACGTTCGGTGTGGAGACCTTTGATAGTGAGGATACGCCCATCCCACTACGTGTCATGACACGAGCACAAACAAAAAAGACAGGCATCTCATTGCCTAGGCCAAGTAACCTGGATGCAACCTCATCGGGAAAGAAAAGCCAGGAAGAAGGAGAAAGAGAATAGATGCAAAGATTACCCTTAAGACTGAGGAAGCTACAATGCTAGTGACAGGAAAGAGGGTCATACGGGATACTATCGACGCTTTGTACTGAATTACGCACTAATTGCTAGACCATTGTACAAGCTGATGATCGTATTTGAGTGGACTGAGGAATGCCAACGTGCATATGAAGAGTTAAAGAAGGCTCTCACCACTACACCAATCTTACGAGCCCCAGACTGGAGCATAACGTTTCATGTATACATAGATGCCTCTAAGTTTGCTATTGGAGCTTTTCTATGCCAGCCTGGTGAGCATAACCTAGATTACCCTGTGAGCTTTGCCAGCAGGCAGCTCTTTGAAACAGAGATGAACTATTCCACTACAGAAAGGGAGGGTTTAGCCATGGTGTTTGTTGTAAAGAAATTTAGGCATTATCTGTTGGCCGCCCCCTTCGTCTTTTTCATTGACCATCAAGCCTTGATTTATCTCGTGAATAAGCCATGCGCTACAGGTCGCATAGCTAGATGGTTACTTCTCTTATTGGAATTTGATTTCTCTATGGTTGTACGTAAGGGAAAGCAGCACTACATGGCTGATCACATGTCCCGCATACCCACAGGAGAAGCTACTGGACAAGGCATACCTAACGACCTACTAGACACTCATCTCTTTGGTGTGTCTAGTGAAAGAGACTTGTTTAGAGCCGATCTGACGGCATATTGGGCCGATGATGTAGTTTAAGTACTAGAGAACAGTCTACTCGAGAGACCTATTGAGAAAGCCAGGCTAAGGAGACTTATCTTAAAGATCCAGCCATACCAACTGATCGTCGGCCAACTTTATAGGCTAGGATAAGACAATTTGTTGCGTAGATGTGTGTGTGAGCACGAGATGCACGATGTATTGAGAGAAGCGCATGGTGGAATAGACGGAGGACACTTTAGTGGGGATACAACAGCCCGTAAGGTGCTACAATCCTAACTATGATGGCCCACCCTACTCTGTGATGCTGTTAAATTTGTAAAACACTGCGATGAGTGCCAGAGGACTAAGGTGCCTGTGCGCAAGGATAAGATGGAGTTGACCCCCGTAATAGCACGACAGCCCTTCGAAAAATGGGGCATTGACTTCATTGGACCTATCAATCCTGTGGCACAATACTCCTAGGCACGCTACATCATTCTGGCGAAGTGGGCAGAGGCAAGAGCCACTAGGAAGAACGACGCTAGAACCACTGCAAAGTTCTTGTGGGAGCAGGTCCTTTCATGTTTTGGTTGTCCAATCAAACTAGTAAGTGATCAGGGCACGCACTTCATTAATGAAGTGATATCCCACCTGCTTTCGACCTTCCTGATCATTCATAGAAGGTCCTCGCCCTACTCGCCCTACTACTCTCAAGCAAATGGCCAAGCAGAATCCATGAATAAAATCCTAGTCAACGTGCTTACGAAGGTGGTATCCACATCACGAAGTGACTGGGATAACAAATTAATGGCGGCCTTGTGGGCCTATCATACAGCTTATAAGACGGCTATAGGACAGATGACCTTTAGGCTGACTTATGGAACGGAGGCCATTCTACCCTTAGAGTTCTTTATCCCTAGCTTAAGGATAGCAGCCCAAGAGCATTGGGAGGGAAGAGAGGCTTGGACCAACCGCTTAGTGGAGTTAGAGCGTCTCACGGAGACTTGACTCTTAGCCACCCATGCTCTAATTTGTGAGAAGGCACGAAGAAAGATGTGGTTTGACAAGCATGTCAAACAACGCAACTTTGATCAGTGGGACCTCGTTCTACTATACTCTGTGAAGGGTTACAAACAGAAAATGAAATTTCGAGGGCTAGGACCTTTTCGAGTATGTACAATTAGTAGAACATGCAATGTTGAATTGGAGACGCTCGAAGGTGAAGGAATAGGATTTTTCAATGGCAGTTGCATGAAAAAGTACTATCCTCCTTTCCATCCGTTGCATGAGCCACCTATGCTTGAAGCCCCTGTCAATGTCTACGTGGCCACTATTACCGAACTGACAGATCAAGATGAAGAATCAGTGGCACCTGCCTTCAACTCTAAGCAACCTCACTCCAACTAGAGAGGCTTGCACATATGGAGCCCAAGCTGCAAAGCAAGCTAGACCAGCACCGGTTGTGATTAATGAATCCCAATACATTTATCGTCCAAAGCTAGATGCCCCAAAATTATCCAAGTCAAAGGAGTTGAGCACCCCCATGCCGGCTCAGATAGAATGCAGGACACCTCCTATGCCACTGGAGCCCCCTGCAGCATCTCAAAGTGCTTCTGAGTGCAAAGTCCCATCTGTGACACCATCAATGGAGTCATCACTGTCCAGCCCAATTGCACCATCACCACCAGCAGGTCTTAGGCCTTCGTATAAAAGACAATCTTTCCTTTCAGTGGCCAAGGATATTACTAAGACCTTGGGAGATGACGTAGTGACATGCATCAAGGAGTTAGATAACACCTTCACCACATTCGCTAGGAGCTATGAAAGGCTTGATCTAGGGCTTCTCGATGAACCCCTTGCTTCTGATGTTCGCGCATTGCCATGCACTTGGGAAGACTACGAACTTATGACCATCAAATTTCCCAAAATTGCCGCCGAATTAATTGCTAATGGAGAAATCTCAAAGGAGCAAGCCATTCTTAGAAGACTAATTACCTCATACCGCAAGCCTGTTTGCTCTGCACCTGCACAAGAATTGGAGGAGCTCGCGTAGCTTGCCAGCTCTGATTCTTCGTTCTTACAACTGTGGTATGCCTTGTGACTCCAATGGGAGAAAAAAGGCTACCACATCATGACCAATGTCGAACAAAGAAGGGCAATCAAAATAATTGAACACGACCCTACTTATGTGGCACCTCTTTCGTTTAGGTTTTTGGCCATTACACGCAACATACATTTAGATGACCATGTGTTAGCCCACCCTTACATTGACCAATTCCTTACGAAAGAGGAACTACATGTTGCTAGCCGCCTCAACTTTGGGGACATCTTTCATGATGTCTTGACCTATATCACCCAAGCTTCCATACGACCATGTGAACTTGATCGTCATGCCTAGCTTGAATATAACCCTAACCTCTATACTTGACTATTGGCCAAGTAACTCGCCCCACAAAGTCCATGCGAGCCCTCCTTCTTCCCTTGCTAATCCTAGGAAGGATTCCTTTAAGACTTAAGGAAGGGGGGGGAGGAAAGTGAGAGCCAAGTGATGTAGCAAGGTGTAGTGATGGATGAAAATGAGCAACCGAATTTAAATAGAAAAGAATACAAGGAGGAAATAGATGTTGCTTTTGAATTATTTCTAAGTTTCATACCTCTAAAGCAGCACGAAAAATTGTCACACGCATTCTTTCTTGGGGTTTTGTTAGTGATGAGTCAATTCATAACGGTAATATTGGCATGGTGTAATGACAGGCACCTACCATGGCAGGACAAGAAAAGGGGGGTAAACTTCCATTCACTGAAAAGGAGCTGACAATGTATGGGATCAGTGTTGAGACACGTGGATTTAGCCAATTCACGTTCAAATATACCATGAATTTAGACGATGCCATCCTGGAAGAGCCAGCAGTGAAGGAGTTGGTGGATAAATGTGACCTCCAAAAGTATGTGGAAAAGGTCAAACAGGCTATAGATTACAGCATGTGCTCTAACTTTTTAAGGAGCTTTGATGAAGGTAGGAGCTGTGGCACGGTCACAGTAAGGACTGGTGACCAAGAAAGAAGGGTGCAAGTGCCCCTTAATGCAGCCATCGTCGAGAAAGCCCTCGAGCTTGTGTCCAAGAAGGAGAGGCACCCAAGAAGAGATGTATACACCATGATGGGAGCCAAAAAAGAGGGTGTGCACACAGTGGATGGAATCAGTTTGGCTGATATTCCAGACCCTGCAACAAAGATGCAAGCTAAAATGGTCCACGCCCTTTTCTTAGGACAGAGATACAACGCTTTAATGAATAGAATCGGGGTGCCATTACTAGAGAGCATCGCTACAGGAGTTCCAGAGGAGGTGGATTGAAATGGTTTTGTGCATAAAACTATCAGGAGTTCAGCCGCGCTCCTGGCTCCAGCCATAGCACAGCTGGTGGGGAGTCTCCTACTTCTACTGCACGGTCCGCAAGAAAAAAGCCTGCCTCGAAAGCCTCCACAATCAGATATGGCAGTGTCCTGATGGCAATCATCGATGAGGTTATCAAGGATGCTGGTGTAGATGAAGAGCAAGCTATGCACCAAAGCTCGCCTCACCGAGAGGAAGAAGGCTTGAGTGACAAGACAATAAGTGACAAAGGAAAGCCGGAGGTACCACCCACTCAAGCGGCTAAACCACGGGAGCAAAAGAAGAGTGACAAGAGGCAGAAGAAGAAGAAAGAAAGATTGAGCAAAGAAGAGCGAGCCGAGATGAAGAGGGCTCAAAGAGAGTCAAGAAGGGTGGAGGAGGAGTGAAGGAAAAAAGAAGAGGAAGAACTCAAAAGAATTAGAGAAGAATCAAAGAGGGCAAAAGAAGAAAAGAAAGAAGGGCAGAGGAGGAAGCCAAAGAACAAAGAATGAAAGAGCTGGCTGAGTTGGCAGAGGCCACTCATAGATCTGTCAAAGAAACCCATGGGGCAGGACAGATCGCTCCTTTGAGTCCCCGCCATGAAGCTGAAGCAAGTGGCAGTGTGGAAATGGCCCCAGTAGTTGTGGGCAAGGGCAAGTCCCTACTACACCCCCTGCCTTCCTCCTTTGTGCGAGTACCAACCGACACCACAACCACAACCACCCCACAACCCACGCCCTCTCTAGACACAACCCAATTGATGAGCATGATGCAGCTACTTGTCACTAAAGTGGTTGAAATTGTACCAGAAGCCAAAGCAAAAAGGCCCACTGTCGTAGATGCCGAGTTTAGGTAAGATCCAAAATGATAGAAGCTAGAGGCATTAACCAATACATCCCCTACTCCCATGCCATGTGGTGCCGAATACGACGTTTATGTGGCTGAACTTCTAGCACAATTGGACAATGCAAAAGAAAAAAAGAAGATAGCCCTGGTGGAGTTAGAGAAAGAAAAGGAAACTTTGGCAACCTTAAGGCTAGAAGTTTCAAAGCAAGGAATCGACCGAAGAAGGAAAGTGAAAGCGCTACAAGATCAGCTGGAAGCAAAGACCAAGGAAGCCCATGACAATGAGAGCCGCCTAAGACAAAGGCTGGAAGATGAAGAGAAAAACGTGGTGGCAGAGCAGCGAAGCTTGAAGCTACTAGTGCATAAGTATACTGACTTGGAACAGAGAACTGCCAAACTAGAAAGGTATGGACAGATAGAAGCTCATCAGGAGGGCGAGCCAAGTGAGCGACAAGAAGATGCCATAGCTTTCTGACTATGGTATGAACCTAAAGAACAAGACGGGTTGGAGAGGGAAATAAAGTTCCTAGAGCAGGAAAGGCCGGGAGTTCCCGCAGCAGAAGCACAAAGGATGTAGAATGAGGCACAACAACTGCAAGATGCATTGGAGATTACCAAGGGAGACATAGAGGCCCTCATGGCCATGGCCTTCACCCAAAGAAGATTGCACCTTGTAGAGATCCAAAGTCACGAGCAGCTTGTGCAAGAAAAGTCAGAGCTATTTGCTAAGGTAGAAAAAAGATTCAACATTGCAAATCACACAAAAGAAATTGCTGAAGAATAGTTGGCTCGAAAATCTAGGGAAAGGAACCAACTCTGGTTCTTAACGAATGAGCAGTAGCAGCAGGTCATGACAACCTTGGCAAGTGAGTTGGAGGAGGAAAGAAAGAAGATGGACGAGAGAGCCAGTGAGTGGAAAAAGAATAATTTTGAAAGAGTTAGGCATTTAACAGAACGCTTGGTGGTGGGGCTGAGTGCGAGAGAGTGCTTGTGGAGTCCAGGGCAGAAGCTGCTGATGTATGCACCAATGCACAAAGGCAAGCCTTCCTCATCACAGTACTACATATCACCTAGGCGGAGAGCAATGATTCAGTGAAGAAGGTAAGAAGGAAGCTAGAACTGACCACCCAACCACTAAAGTATAGCCTTCAAAAATAGGAGCTTCCAACAGGCACAGGAATCACAAAAGAGCAGCAATTTCACTACCTACATCATGCCGGCCTCTCCACTATTGAGCTTAAGGAACTTGGATTTGAAGAGCAAGAGCAGCCACCGCCACCACCACAAGCGGTTCCATCGGTTGTCAAGCAGAATGTCGAAGAGGGTTCGGACTTTGAGTAAGATGCTGAAGAAGAGCAACAAAGAATGCCCAGTCCGCCTCTATCAGACCTCCCGCCCGAAGAGTCCAAAGATGCCCATATGCTCGAGCGCATTATGGCAGCCAAAAGAAGAAGACAAGAACTAGCAGAGGAAGCCCAACGCAGAGCATGATCACTGCCGAGACAATTCCCTGAAGAGCCTGTGCCATTACGGGGGATCCCCATCCTATTGATTAGCCTTAGGAATTGGTCATATGGCATGAGCGGGAGTTCCAAACGAGGCCATTTGAACTTTCATTTGCTTATCCATGCTCCCTGGACCGTGCTTTGCCTCTAGGTATTCTAGCCAAGATCAAGGATCTGGCTAATGATCTTGCAAACAGGTGGATAGAGGAAAGAAGCCTCATAATAACCAGATGGAGGCAAGAGCCTAAAGACTACTGGCAAGACAAGGTAAACAGGTTTCCCAAAACCGTCCCCAAGGCTACAAGGTACAACCAAAGTGGCGGAGAAGGATTTGGAATACCAATTTTGATGCTTGGACCGCCTTCTATAGCTCTCTCCCTGAAGAACGCAACGACCCCATCTACATGCCCTACCCCCTTAGGCATGGAGTTGACTATGATCGAAATATTCATGGGGATTTTGACTTTCCTAAGATATATAATGGTAATACCCGGAGCCCCAAGGAATGCCTAGTATTTAGGTTAGAGGATCTCCTCCCATCTACCAACCGCTTCCTCACGGATTTTTCTTCTTGCCCAAATCCAGCCTTCTTAACTACCTGTAATTATCTTAGGCTTATCAAGTTCCTACTAATGCAAAGCCCCACAACCGAGAAATCCCACCTCCCTCCACTCTTTTTTGACATCAACCTAGGGATAGATAGTAGATCCATGACTAAATTAATGATGAGGGCAACCCTGCTTCCCTCCTTTTGCCTAGAAATCTTAGAGGATATGAGTGATACCCGCTTCATGAGGTGCAATCATCCTTTCTTGTCATCCACACCTTTGAAAGCCCGGGCTGATATTAAAGAATATCTACAAAGTCACGCATTCATATCCCAATGCTTGCGACCGCCTCGCAATCCAACTAAAGGTGATAGGCATTAGCCAGAACATCTTCCTTGTATGCAATTCTTCAAAAAAAATAAAAGAAAAAGACAAGAAAAAAAAAGGAAGAAATGAGAAGAAAAAGAAAAAGAGAAAATAAAAAAACACGAGGGCTCACTTCACTCACTACACCTAGGGTTTACACCTAGCCTCCCCCCCTCCCCCACTTCATGCTTAGGACACATCAAGGGCAGGACTTCCAGACCTGTCACCCTAAGTTTTGCACTACACCTCCAACAACACATGAACTGGGTCCTCAAGTGTGGGACATTACCAAGGGCTTACCCAAGGTTAGACCCATCTCCCAGTTCCACTACACATGCACTTACATCACACCGTGAGACAAACATGCCCCTTAGGGAGTGCACAACTTTCTCTTGCAGGCTATGATCATGACTCAGTGAATGGCTCCCCAGCTAAAGAAGACCATCCATGGCATCCACTAATGACCAGGAATTGTTCCATGAGTCGGACATGACACCACTACAGCAGCTTCAGGAGCTCTTGCATACTCCGATGGTTGGATGGACCAACATGCTTGATGTAGCCGACCATCTGCCTGTTGATGGCTACCATGACTAAACCAAATCAAGCAGAAGGAAAACTCAGTGATGGACCCACCATTGGCATAGATTTTGGAACCTCATATTCTCTGAATGATTAGAGATCCCCATGATTATTAGCTGTCGCAGAATGATAGCTACAACTGTGTGAGAAATGCCGAGCATCTTCATGAAGTCTAAAGCACGTCGGAATCTCTCCCGGCATCGTTAATCAAACTCCATCACCTCTCATTCACAAGAGCACCTTTTGACTGTGGTCATCTACCCATCAGTTCCACTTAGCACCAATCCCAACTACCCCACTACTCCCCACCATAGCACCATGGGACTGGCACTCGTCTAGGAGGGGGGTAATGTTAACCATCAGACGAACAAGGTGGAAATTTTTGGAAAAGCTAAAGCAGAAGACAAAGGCCAAGGCAAAGTGAAATGGAGGAAAAAGGCGAGCAAGAAAAAGTGCAAGTCAATACTTTTGTAAAAGAGCACAAGCACATCATGATTTAATTTAAAGAGCACCGAGCTCTCACTCGCAAAATTTGTAAATGTAGACGAGCGATGGAAAGGAAGCTAGGAAGATAGAAGGACAATGGGAAAAAGGGCTAGGCCACGGTCGGCCATGTAAAAAAGGGGATAAGGGGATGACCGCCCAAAAGGGATTTAGGGTTTTGTGTATAAAGTTGAAAAGTGAATGAGAAGCTCATTCTTGTGTGTGGCCAAAGCTTCTTCTTCTTCTTCTCTTGTTTCTTGCCTTCTTGCTTGTGCTTGAGTGAGGGATTGAGGGAGTGTGAGGGAGTGAGGGAGTGAGTGTGTGAGAGTGAGGGATCGTGGAGAAGAAGCTCCCCATCTTCTCTCTTCATCTTCTCTTCTTCTCTTCTCTTCTCTTCTCTTCTCTTCTCTTCTCTCGTGCGGCTATGGAGGATAGAGCTTGACGGAGAGGGCTTGAGGTTGCTTGTGCTTGCCGCAAGGATCGTGGAGCTACCAGAGTGCAAGAGAGAGAAAGGAACTCAATCTAGCATCAAGGTAAGCTCACTACACCCGTAAGGTAGGCATTGTGCGTAGGCTATGTGAGAGGTAGCCATGGCCGAGCGGTCTGTAGGTCTCGGGGTAGAGCTCCGTAGCTCCCCTTCAGCATTGCTTTACCTTATGAACAAACCATGCATGATCAAGATTATGGTAATATGTATCTATGGAAATGTTCTGAATGGGAGTTGTTCTTAATGTGAGTTACTAATGTTCATTTGGAATCCTTTTAATTGGACATAGTCCAATAAAAGAGTTGGCATGCCATGGAGTAGGGGAGCTATGCCACTTATACTTGGTGCAATAATGGAGATGTACTTAAAAAGAACACAGAGACATTCATACCACTTATGGAATAGGATACAAAAATATTACAAAGGATTTACAATTTATAAGATGCATGTACTCACAATTACATAAAAGAAGTGACACCAAAAATTGGTTCGTAAGGTTGTAATTTCGCAGTACAAAAAGTGAGAATGGGGGATGAAAAAATTCCCATTAGCACAAAATCCATACATAAAAGAACATGTACCACTTATAGTTGGTGCAACAATGGAGATGTACCTAAAAGCATGTTCTTTTTGGAAATGGTCCAACAAAAGAGTTGTCATGACATGTAGTAGGGTAGCTATGCCACTTATAGTTGGTGCAACAATGGAGATGTACCTAAGATGACATGTACCAAAATAAAGACTTATTTGAAGAGTTGCGACCCCATTTCACAAGTATACAATCTCCATGATACACAATAGTCTTATAAAACACACTATTGGATGCATTGAAATCACCAAAATCCAATGTAACAAATCTATATTGTTGTTCAAGTCAAAAATTAGACCCTTGAGAGAGAGAGAGAGAGAGAGAGAGAGAGAGAGAGAGAGAGGGAGAGAGAGAGAGGTCTTACCACTAAAACTTTGAGTTAGAAAATATAAGAAGCATAAGAATGTAAGCCAATCCAAAACTTCTCACTCTGGTGAATTCCATTCTATTCTAAATGAGAAAAAAGGATTAGCCTCTCTCATCACTACATTGTGATGATAGCAAAACATACTACTAGCTACCCCCAACATATTTGCTAGCCCACAAGTTTTGCAAACACTTGAACCTCATTGTTTTACAATGGAATCTATCCTTTGTAGCAAAGCATATCTACTCACACGTGCACACACATACACATACACTCTCCCTCTCTCTCTCATATCATGGCCTATACATCGTTTGTCTCACATAAAATGCTTATATCATCATAATGTGCAAAAGAAAAGGGGGTTGGCAACCCCCCATCCTCCGTGTGCACACAGATGATGGGGAGTTGTTGCTCCCCTTTGGCTCAATGTAGGTGGCAAGCATAAGCAAAGGACAAGATCTTGAGCGAGCTCACTTGCACAACTCCCCCATGATCTGCATGTGTGTAGATGACCTGACTGCTTTACGATCTTCAGGATGATGGTATGTGGCTTGATGACCCAATGCTTCATGATCTTGAGCAAGAGAGATGGGCATATAAAGATGTTGGGTGGGTTCATTTGCATCTTCTCCATGCTATCATCCACAAATAGTATTGTTGTTGGGATGAAGTGCAGTCAATCAATGTCATCAAAACATTTCAAGAAAAGGGACTTTATGTAACTCCTTCCAAAAGAAGTGGTTGTGAAAGTTTCTCTACACTTACCTTGTCCATATTGAAATACAAATGTTGCTTTGATGACTTCACACATTCACTTCTAACAAACTAGAGTAGCTAACTTCAGTTGTCTTCCTTCATGGAGCTCCAAATGGCAATGTCAAACAATGTAGATATTTCCTTCAAAAACCTTGAAAGCCTTGGCTACAAAATCACCCAATACCTACCCACTTCCAATGGCTTCACTAGTAATGATCCCTTCTTCTTTAACTACCTACGTAAAAGTACCCCGTTCACATCAAATACAATTAATTTTTGGATTATGGGAGGTAGTTGTACATGCGAACATGGAAGGGTAACCACCATGTATTGGTATGACAAAAAAGAGCACTAGATTACAATCAAATACTATACAATTTTATGTAAACATGTTGCCTTTGCTCTTAGATATCTTCCATCTTTGGCAAAAAAATACAGACATGAAATTTTTCTATTGCAATTAAGCAATGCAATTAAGCACTACTGGTACAAGGTCACCACATCCCGCATTGCAATCTAAAATGGTGTCCCCTTCTTTTGTGTATGTTTGTAAGAACGAGCTCCAAAAAGCCCTATCACGTTGCATGCCACCTACATAGTATGTGGTATTCATATAATGGATTAGGAATCTACTAAATGTCTACCAAACATCTCAATAGTAGTTTAACAACATTGGATCTCATACTCACCTCTGAGTGGGAATCCCGATATATCTTGCATCTACTCATTCACAGTAATGTCATCTTTTATGAAATCCAAAGGGATGATTCCATTATAAGCGATATCTGCATGTATACTAGAATATATATCGCATATACTTGCATTTAAAGCTTGAAATACTAATTTTAGTAATTCCAATCATTAAACAAAGCCAACAAGTGTGATACCTAAACAATATCCAGTATGACCATATTATAACTTCAAAACTCTCACCTATCTACCTCCAATGACACAAACAGGCATCTTGTAATGAGCAACATGTGCCACGTGTAAGACCCAACAATTTTGTCCCCACCCCATCTGTTGGTGTCCATCCTCCACAACTTGCTACATGAGCTCTACCATGGAGTGTGTTGTAGTAAGGAAAAGTAACATGTGTGTATCCTTGAGAATGCAATCAAGAAGATGCATGAAGTTGACTGGCTCTACTCTAGTATGGGAGTTATATGATGGAATTCCATCTCCCAATCCATGCATGACACTATCTTCAAGGAGACCAACCACCATGATATCACATGCTTTGTTTGTGGTTTCTTCATCAACCTTAATCATCTTGTGTTGGTTGACCCCCTCCAATGCCTCTACCAATCAAGAGAATGCCTCACTTGGCTAATCATTTTATAATGTATTTCTTGTCTCAAATGGGTCTCACAGAATAGTACACACTCCACCTTCATCATAGTGGCATGTGAGCCTATGACTTGCGAGGGGTCTTCCATGGGGCTTTTAGTGTAGACCTTTGCACATTGACTCCTTGATTAGTAACATGTTCTTCTTATTGAATGTTACTATATATAATATTCTTGATACACGTTTGTTTACTTGTGTGTGTGGTTGGCATATCTTGCACCATTGTAGCTTCGTGGGAGATGATGTCTTGCAAGGGGACTTCCACATGGCTTTCAGTATGGCCCTCTGCACGATAAATTCACAACTAGCAACATATTTGTCCTTCAAAATGTCACTATAGATAGTATTCTTGAGGCACATTAGTTCACTAGTGCCTATGGCTGGCCGACGACATTATAGTTTGATAATAAAAATTTATATCCCCCTCTACAAAAATACATACCACTCTTATTGACATTGTATTGTGGAAAAAAAACCCACAAGTCATGCTTGTTTACCTACCTTACCGCTTCTCGTTGTTGTCATGCATCTCTCTATAGTAGTGTGTAAGGTAACATTCTCCACCGTAAGATCTAGAAGAACTTGTTGTATCCTTCTATCCATGCCAATGACATGGACCTCCTTGGTGGTGCCTTCCATTACAATTTTCTCTTTAGTGGTATCAATCAAGGAACCTACATGGTTTGGTGGTTACGATTCATATTCAATTAAATATTTCCACTACATGTACATAAGAGATGTCTTGGCTATAGTACTTCAAAACATTAAACATTTTGGGTATGGATTGGATATGCAAATGTGCAAAGGCTGAAATTAATGCAATCCAAAGGATTGGTTACAGGGTTACCTTCTTTTAGAGTTGCAGAATTTCATAAGGTGTGTGAAGCATGTTAGTTTGATAAGCAGGCAAGACAACCCTTTTCGCATAACAAAGAAGTTAGAATAAATATACTTGATGTTGTGCATACAGGTGTTTGGGGGCCTACATAGAATGTATCTCTTGGTGACAGCAAATACTGTGTCACATTTATTGATGACTATTTAAGGAAGCTATGGGTATATTTCATGAAGGAAAAGAGTGATCTATTTGAGCACTTCAAATCTTTCAAGGCAGCTGTTGAAACAAAATCAGGCTTGAAAGTTAAGTGCTTGAGATTAGATGAAGGGGGAGAGTATCTCTCTAATGAGTTTAGTGGCTTCTTGAGGTCTCATGGGATAAAGAGGCAATTAACTTACAGGTATATCCCATAGCAAAATAGGGTTGCAGAAAGAAAAAATAGGCATATTGCAAAAGTTGCATGAGCATTGATGGCTAAAAAGAATATGCCAAAACATTTTTTGTCTAAATTTGTTCATACTATTATCTATATTATGAACACGACTCCCATAGCTGCAGTTCATGGGATGACCCCACCGAAGAATGCTTTACAAGAAAGAAGCTCAATGCATCACACTTGAAAGTATTTGGTTGTCTTGCATATGTTCATGTGCCAGATGAGCTGTGAAAAGAAGCTTTGATCCAAAGGCTAGAAAATGTATTTTTATTGATTACTCTTTAGAGAAAAAAGGGTATCGTTGTTATAACCCTATCGCACATGTGAGTTCAAAGTGAGCATGGATATTATTTTTTATGAGATGAGTAGTTGGTATGCACCTACTAATGATGTATTAGATGATGATAATGATTATGATAGCTATGTGCAGAAAGAAAAGTAAGAATCGTGGAGTCTTAGTGGACCAGAAATATCATCTGGTACTACACCTATAGTGAGCCCTTGGTCTGGGAGACTAAGGCATAGCCCCACATCTTCTGGTGGATCTACAATTGTTGCATGCAAAGACAAAGAAAAAAAGAAAGTGTTGGATGGTAATGATGCATCTACTAGTCATTTGGTATTTAATGGAGATTCTAGTGATTCAGAGAGTTTGGATGATGAGCTTGGTATTCCTTCAGCCAAGACACTAGGTGTACAGAGAGTACATAGTAATATAAAGGCTCCACTAAGTGATCAAGCAGTACACTGGTCTAGTAGGGTCAAATACCATGTTAAAAGATTTGGTTTTTAAGGTTATACAACTCACCATTATGCTTATATGGTGAAGTTAGTTGAGGATGTTGATCCCACTTGTTTTGAGGATGTTGTTGGCCATGCTAGTTGGGATGCAACAATGGATGAGGAGATGACTGCATTAGAAGCCAATAAGACTTGGGATTTGGTACCCTTACCTAAGGGCAAGAAAGTTATTAGATGTAAGTGGGTTTACAAAAAACATAATGTAGATGGTTTAGTTAGCAAGTATAAGGCTAGGTTGGTTGCAAAAGGCTATGCTCAAACATATGGCATAGATTATAAAGAGACATTCAGTCTAGTTGCTAGGATGGCAACTGTTAGATGTGTGATTGCCTTGGCAATAGTCAAAGGTTGGATTTTGTAGCAAATGGATGTTAAGAATGCCTTCTTGCATGGTGAATTGCAAGAAGAGGTGTAAATGGAGTAGCCATCAAGTTATGAGGATTTAGAGTATCCCACATATGTGTGCAAGTTAAAGAAGGCACTCTATGGGCTGAAGCAAGCACCTAGAGCCTGCTAGTCTGACAAGATCAAAGAGTATCTTGTCAATATTAGCTTTTATACTTCTGAGGTTGATCACTCACTTTATGTGAAAAGGGGAGATGCAGGTTTGATCATCATAGTCATCTATGTGGAAGATTTGATTACTACAGGTGACAATGACAATGGGATTGCTGAAGTTAAGGACTTCTTGAAGAAGACGTTTGAGATGAAGGATTTGGTGAAGCTAAGATACTTTCTTAGTATTGAGGTGATGAGATGTGACAATGGTATATGGCTATCCCAAAGGTAGTATGGCTTAGATATCTTATCCAAGTATGGTATGATAGCATGTAAGCATCTTTTAGTACCATTGGAGCAAAATGTGAAGTTGAGTGCTGACATTGGGGATGAGATAGAAGACCCTACTATGTTCAAGAGGATAGTAGGAAGTCTCATTTACATGACTATCACAAGGCCAGACTTGAGCTATGTTTTTGGCCTTGTCAGTCAATTTATGCAAATGCCTAGAAAGCCTCATTTGGATGCAGTTAGATGCATATTGAGGTATGTGAAGTCCACTTTACATTATGGCCTTTTTTATGAGGCAGGCAAGGATGTACAGGTGTTTGGATACATAGATGCAGATTCAGCTGGTAGCATGTTAGACAGAAGATCTACCAGTGGATTTATGTTTTCCCTTGGTAGTGCAATAGTTACATGGAGTAGCAAAAGCAACCTACAATTGCTTTATCAAATACAAAGGCTGAGTATAGAGGTGCTATTATGACAGCATGTGTGGTGGTATGGCTACAAAAGTTATTAGGTGATTTGGATGTGCAGGGAGATGGCCCATTTGTCATTCATTGTGACAACATGAGCAGTATACAGCTAGCTAGAAACCCAATGTTCCATGCTAGGACAAAACACATTGAGGTGCACTACCACTTTGTGAGAGAGAAGGTACTTGGCAGAAGACATTGGCTTGGTATATGTCAGCACACACAAGATCAAAAAACTGACATTTTCACAAAGAAATTGGGTGCAAAGAAGCTTCAAAAGTTCCGAAGCTTACTTGGAGTTGCAAAGATAGAGTTGAGCTTGAGGGCGAGTGTTGAGATGGCAAGCTCAACATGTGCGGACATTGATAATGGACCGCCTGGCTAGATGCGCATGTCCACACTTAGCATGTTGGTGGTCATTATGATACTCACATGGCCTCTAACTTATCACTTATTATATTTAGTTTGTTACACCTACCTATAGCTCGCATAGATATAGTGCCAGTCAACTAGTGTAGTCAATTATGCACTGTTTGTCTTAGTAGGTCACTTTCCTTTATGTTTTATATTATCTATACTTTGTATACATTGTATTGTTGTGAAAGAAGAAGAAGAAACTAGCAAGAAAATATTTTGGCCTCCATCTCTCATCTTGTGTTCTTGAGTGCATTTCCTCCTGTGTATACAATTGGTGCGCAACGGCTCAAGAAAGTCCCCCCACCACACGCGATTCTTGACAACGACAGCATCCACAACCTGGGGGGTTGGTGACATCTGAAGAGGCTATAATAGGCGGATAATAGAACAATGCAACCTTGCCAAGTACTTGGAGAAGGTGGGACAGGATATTGACCACAACAAATGCAGTGATTTCTTGAGGACCTTTGATGCCGAGAAGAACAGTGGCACGATAACAATCGAACAAGGAGATGCCACTAGAAGGATGAAAGTAGAACTTAGCCTAAAAATTGTGGAGAAGGCCTTGGGACTACTGGACAAGCCAGAGAAAAGGCCCAAGAGAGATATCTACGGGATGTTGAGAATGGACAAGAAGAAAGTCTATGCAAATGATGAAATCAGCTTGCCTGATATTACCGATCCCACCGTCTAACTACAAGTGAAGATGGTCCACACCCACTTCTCAAGTCAAAGGTATAATGCCCTCATGACCAGAATAGGAGTGCCATTTCTTGAGAGCCTTGCAACAAACACATTGGATGAGGTCAGTTGGAATACCTACATCCAAAAAACAATCTAGGCATTGGCAAAGGTGCTAGCAACAATGCCAAGGGCAGCAGTAGGGGGAGAGTCTTGGCCCCACCACAACGAAGTTAGAAAGGGTAAAACCAACTTCCAAGGCATCAATTGTAGGGTTTGGAGGGGTCCTAACAACTATAATCCACTAGGAAGCCCCGAGGAAGATGAAAAGAGAAAAAGAAGTAGAGGAAAGCCCTGGACAATCACCAATACAAGAGGAGAATTGATCCCTGAACCATCCCCAATCCAAGAGGAGAAAAAGAAGTAGAGGAAAGCCCTGAACCATCACCAATCCAAGAGGAGAATCGATCCCCCACTCCAGTGAGCCCTCCCATTTCATTCTCAACATAAGAGCAAGAGGAGAAAGAATCCAATAGAGACCAAGTTGCTAAGGAGAAAGAAGCCGACCACACCACACAGCAGCAAAGGAACCTTAAGTGAAAGGATAGTAGTCAGGGGAAAAACCTTCCCTCAAACATTGGATAGGATATTATCTCCAAGGGTGGTGGAGGACATAATAAAGCTTTTGGCCAGGCTGGGAAGGAAATGGCTGGAGGAAACAATGACACCCCATGAGGTGGCAACAAGAGCCTACGGATTATTGGGAAGACAATGTGGTGGAGGTGCCCCGAAAATTGGAAGGGTATGAGGCTCAACCTAAGTGGCATAGAAATACTTAGGTCTCTAACTTAGAGGCCCGGATGGCTTTCTGTATCACCTTCCTACACAAGAGAGATGATCTTATCTACATGCCTTAACCACGAAGGATTGGAGTGGATTTCAACTGGGAGGTGCATGGTAGGTATGACTTCCCTATGATCTACAATGTGAATGCCGCATCTCCTAAAGAATGACTAACCATCATAGAAGGGGACCTCCGTCATCAATAGCAAGCTTTCTTAGAGAATTCTCCTTATGTCTAGATCTCATTCACATTACCACATGTAATTATCTTTGCCTTTTGCAAATACTACTAAAACATTGCAGAGGAAGAGTGGTTACCGCCCCTCTTTTTTGGTATCAATGCAAGAATATATAGATGTGCAGCAATGGCCTGCTGTTGCCTCATGATGAGAGCCACCCTCTTACTAGCATTTTGTATGAGCCTATTAGAGGATATGAGTGACAGTAGGTTCACTGATTGCAACCACCTATTTTTGTCATCTACACCCCTCAATATAAGATTTGACTTGAAGAGCTATATGCAAAGTAGAGCCTTCCTAAGAAAATCCCTTAAGCCTCCATGTAGCTTGGCCCTTGCTCATGAATGGGATGCCATTTACTGTGCTCCCTTTGTAATCAAAAAAAAAAAAAGAACAGAAATAAGTGGAAAAGAAAAGGAACACAAATATGAAATATCTCCATCTGTACTCTATGAGTGTCACAATCATTGCACCTAGGGACCACCCTAGACCTCCCCCACTTCACAACTTAGGGCACATCAAGAGCATGACATTTTCATAGACATATCTCCCTAAGTCACTCGCATCACCTTCCTTTACACAAACTAGATTCTCAAGTGTGGGGCAACACCTTAGGCTCGTTGACCTATCTCCTAGTTCTACGATCACTTGCACAGTGCACTGCATAGTAAGGTAGGCACAATCCACTAGGAAGTACACTCCCTTTTTATCTTCTGGTACATTGTACAATGATGCCGCACGCCAACAACTATGGAGGCCCTCTTCAACCAACCATCTATCTCCAACATTGGCAACCTTCAAAACTCGCACATGACCTATCTCTCCAAGTGCACCACGAATCCTCAACATTTTCAGCATGTACCATCAAGTGGCATAGGACTAGCACTCAACTCAGAGGGGGGTAATGTTAACCCTTAGAAGACCAAGATGAAAAAATTCAAAAAATCAAAAGTGGAAGTCCCAAGGCAAGAGGAAGACGGAGAACAAAGACACACAGAAAAATCTAAAGACAAGTGCATGGAAAATTCTAAAATGTAGAAGGAAGCACACAAGAATAAGCACACCTTAATATTTTAGAAAGGATAGCACCAGGTGCATTGTAATTCATTTTGTAAATGAGCATCAGGCTCTCTCCCATGCAAGTTATAAAGAATGAGAGGTGTGAGATAAGGCCAATGCTAATAGAAAGGAGCAAGGAAAAAGAGTGGAGAAATGGACAAAGGCCGGTGGGCCAAAAATGGGATGGTCGCCCAAGGAGGAGATAGGGCATGTATAAAAGTCAAAAAGGGAATGAAGAAGCTTATTCTTGAGTGTGGCCAAACTTGTTCTCTTGTTGCTTCTTGCTCTTGCTTCCTTCTTGTGCATGAGACAGGGAGAGAGGGAGAATGTGTGTGTGTGAGAGTGAGGGACAGTGGAGAATCTCTTCTTCTCCTCTCTTCATCTTCTTCTTTTTCTCTTCTCCTTTCTTGTGCACATGGCTATGGAGGTTGAAGCTCAAAGCTTGGAGATGGAGCTTGTTTGAGAGCACATCTTGCATTATGGAGCTACCAATGGATTCGTGGGAGGAGGCACTCAATTGGATTCAAAGGTAAGCTAACTACATTTGTGTGTGGAAGAGTGTGCACAGCTATGTGAGAGGAAGCCATAACTCTCTGCTTGAAATGCTTTGAAACAAAAAGCAGTATGTGCGTCTTGGCGGTGTGCTCACGAGAGCAACGACAATCATACTTTGTCACCTTTATTGATGATGTGATGTAAAAGGTATGGATCTATCTTATTTGCAAAAGAAGTGATACCATTGATATATTTCAAAAGTTATTGGCATATGCAAAGAATTTGTCGAGCAAGAGGCCCAAACTCTTATATACTAAGAACGGTGGGGAGTATACTCTCATGTATTTAAGAACTTTTGTAAAATGTGAGGTATCAAGAGGGAATTGAAACCAACTCAAAATGGAGTTATAGAGGTTATGAATAGGACCATACAAGAAAGGATTTGGAGCATGCTATGTTCATTTGATTAGTAGATCACCTAGCGAGCCATTGGATGGAAACATTTCTCAAGGGCTATGGTCTAGAAAGAAACCCTCTTATGAGAGTAGTTATGTGTTTTGCTTACAATTCCTATATGCACATTTCCAAGGACACAAGAGCAAGATTGATCTTAAGTCATTGAAATGAATTTTTATTGGTATGGAGATTCAAAAGAGAGAGGATATTGTTTATGGGATTCAAAGGCTAAAAGATATTAGGCATCCATGATGTAATATGTAATGAAGAAAATTATGCATAAGAAACTCGTGAAGTCCATTGAGATTTTAGCAAGATGGATAGCAACTTCTTGAGCGACATGCATGACCCATTCCACATGATGCAAGGGTTAGGATAGTAAGTGCATGTTGCGGTGGGAGTGCTATAGCCAAGTGTATGGCCTCACCTTCATTAAGATAGATAGGTGGGATGGCAAAATGCTCAGGTTGAGTAGGTATTGAGAAGGTCTATGAGAGTTTCTAAATCTCCATAATGATATACTCCATCTAGATTCTACCATGGTACCAAAAACCTTCACATTATAAGATTGCTACACCCATGGATGATAGTCATAAGTGAAAAAAGGCTAACCATTTGTAGATGGAGTCTTTGATTAAGAATGCAATTTGAGAGTTCATTCTAGTGCCTTAAGGCAAGCATGGATTGCCATAAAAATGGATTTATAAGCTAAAAATTTCACCACTGTTTACATTACCTAAGTATAAGGTAAGATTAGTAGCTTTAAGCAAGAGAAGGAGATAGACTTTGATGAGATCTTCTCACTAATAGTTATGATGACCACTCTTCACATAATTGCACTTGTTGTTACGAAAGACCTTGAACTTATCTAGATGGATGTAAAGATAGATGTCTTGCAAAGCAACGTGTATGATAATATCTATATGCAAAATTTAGAGGGTTTGTTGTGTAAGATAAGAAATAGACGGCATGTAAACTTTACAAAAAGTTTATACGGATTGTGCATGGTCCAAGCGAGTTGTACCATAAGTTTGATACTTTCATGAGGTCTCAAGAATATATACTAAGTAATACATATTATTATCTCTACATGAAGAATGCTATGGATGGTAGTCTTATGATTTTGATCCTCTACATGAATGATATGCTTATTGTGAGGAAATATGTCTTGGATGTGGATGATGCACTCAAGAAAAGGTTGCACGAAACCTTTGATATAAGGGATCTGGGTAATGCATGCCATATTCTTGGCATGAGATTTATGGAGACACACACAAAAAACTTCTTTAGTTATCTCAAAAAGAGTACATTGCAAGAGTATTTGAGTGTTCAAATATGGAGAGAGGGAAGACTATTTCACACTTGAAGTGAAAGATGATGAAGGGAACTCCTTTTGCATGCTAACCAACTGTACTTTGAGTTTCAAAATAGGCATTGACAAGATTGTGCATAATTATAGTACAAAAACTTTACATGAAGTCCATGTACATGAAGATTGTCTCCTACAAGTCATAGGTTACCCTAAAGACTTACTAGAGCAAGTTATGGAGAATGTTATTGAGGAGCATCTTGAGGAGGTTATAGAACCTACTACTCAACATGATGAAGCTACACAAATATACTAAAGAAGTTGAAGCCACACAAAAATTGGTTTTAAAATGCCCAAGAGAAGTCTAAAAACACTATGAGGCCGTCCTCCCACGAGTCATTGACAATGAGGTGGAAGAAGTTGATTTGGATATTGTTGAGGTTCCAAAACAGTTGAGCTCAATATTTTTACTGCTTTTGATTTTAAAGTATAATTTCTTAGTTCATGGAAAGAGTTTAGAGATATTTAAATATTTGATTTGGGTTGTGAAAAATATGCACTTGCTCTTCTTAGTGTAGTGTTGATATTGGTGAAGAGATTGGACTACAATTTACAACTAAACCTTATGCTCTTTTCGAATTTGAAATACACGAATATATCATCAAAGAATACTAGCATGAAATCATCTAAAGTATGGGTGAAAAGTATCTTGGATTAGCCAATTGAATGTCATTTAGACATTGGTCCATCCAAATGGTATGACCAAGAACTTGTAGGGACCATAGCAAGTATTGGTTATATTTTGAATATCTTTGTCCTTGATCTCAATTTTGTAGCACCCTAATCCCATGTCTTGGAGAAGACTTTGGCTCCATATAGTTGACTTGAAAGTTTTTCTATTTTGGGTATAGGGTACTTGTTCTTGATAGGCAGTAGGTGCAATTCTCTAAAGTTGATTCAGAGTTTGAGGGATCCATTTGTTGTTTTTGGAAAAGGGACAAGTTCTCCCCAAGGTCAATTGCTTGGTGAATGAGCTCTTGGTTGATCAATGGCCTTAACTACTTCTCGAGTTTGCTAGGTTTAGGCACACATACTTTTTAAGGTCTTTTACATATAGTTCCATTACACATATCAATTATATCTCATGATTGAGTTTCTTGTTAGGAGGCAAGTTCCTCAACTCTTTATATAATTTATATAATCAAAGTTATTGGTCCATGAAGGTGTTTCACCTTGCAATTTTTGACTTTATTCAACGTGACTAGATACATTGATTTCCTTGATCCTTTTTGGAGTTAGTTAGGTTTGGCTAGTAGGCCCTTTTCTTTCTAGCTTTTCTTTGCATCCTTAAAGTGTTGTCTTCTAAATCTTGGAAGATAAATTCCTCTTTGGCACATAAAATTTGGTCCTTGTTTTCCTTAAGCCAACAATCCATGCCTAGTATTAGTAGTAACAACTTGGTAGAATTTGAAAGTCAACTTTTTTTTTTCTCCCGTTCTAACTCAAATTGGAATTCTCCTATCATTTTAGAGGTGATTTATTTCCCGCTATAACCAATTCTACTTACAACCATTTTCATTGCAATCTCGATGTCTAGATGTTGCTTGTTTATGTTGTTTGCAGCTACTAGAAAAGAAAAAGTAATTCCACGACCAAGACGCTCAAGATTCTAAAAGACTTACCAAGTAAGTTGTTGGTATTTGAATGACGAAACATTGGCAGGTGGTTCCCTTATTCTTTATAGTTGCATGAATGGTTCCTCACATAACTTCTTCTCCCAATGTATATTGTTCTTCAATTGGCTATCCTATCATGGAATTTACCTGACTTGTAGATGCTCTTCCTCTTTCTTGGCCTCTTATGTTGTTCCCATTTCCTTTACTTCTCATGGCTGGTCGATTTAGGTTTAGACTTCGTGGATTGTTTAAGCAAACCACCCTTAGGTGTCCAACCTTTTTGCACTTGAAGCATTACTCACTACCTATTCCTCTTATCTCTCCAATATTTGCAAAGGCTTGCTCATTTATCTTTGCATTATTCCCTCGGCTACCATGGTTTGGAAATTTTCTTCCATAATTGTTGTGCATGATGTGACTTCTCTAGACTATCAAGGTGATTTCTCAAGCCAAGGCTTTGGCCCCAATAATGTTACCTTCAAGATTTCTAGGCCTAATTACCTTTAGAGGTGTGTGAAGAGGGGGATTTAAGCATTGATGAAGCCTTGCAATATGTTGGAATGTTGTCATTGGTGATGCATGCTTTCAGAGACTAACAAACTTTGAGTTATAGCCTTCTCCAAGGTGTGGTCCAAACAGTGAAGGTTGTGATGCTTGCTCATCTTGATGGATTCAAAGAATGGGTTAAGAATTGCCCTTGTACTACTTCCTTGATTTTCTCCCATATCCATGAGACTTCTGTTATCCCATTATCTTGGCATTATTACTTCCACCAAAGCTTGCCTTCACTCGTAGTTGAAAGGTAGTGGTTTTTGTAGCATTAAAGTAATCATACATGGCCTCCATTGAAGCTTTTTCATCTTGATCAACATTGGTTCCTCTTCATTAAAGTTTGGAGGCTGGATTTTCTTTATGAGGAACTTCTTCTCTTGAAGTTCCCTATAGTTTTACCCATTCTCAAGGCTTGGGGATTCTCATTATGATACATAAGTTAATACTTTAGAAATTTAGACTCTTTGGGTTTAAATCCTTCCCTCTCGCACCCTCATTAAGAACAAAAAATAGTAAGGTTTTAGCATAACAAAAAGGAATTGACATCTAAACACAATATGTTTCTATTCATGAACTTTACAAAGTGACACAGTGCAAACATGGGAGGTCTTTCTAGTATTTCTAATGCTCTATAGAATGGTGGCAAGGTAGGATATCCTATAATGGCATATCAATTCTAAAAATATCATCCATACAATGGGGTAAAACTTGAGTAAGGATTGCAGACCTAATGATGTAAGGCCATCGTTTCTCCATTAATACTCATAGTGTTGTTTGTTCTTTCCCCTTCAAAAATGTAGAGATGGACTAGCTTTCGTTCCCCTATTCATCCAACCCTATTTCATATCATCCTGAGATTCATAAACAAGTTGGGAAGAATCATAAAAAGCGATAAGAGATCCTCAATGGCATTCCTTGTGACCAACCTTGTTGAGCTAGAGTGAAGTGAGGATTTGAGAGATACTTAAGAATAGTCATTACACTCTCTTGGAATTCCATACCTGAGGATTGACAAGCTGTTTGATATATTGATTTAAATACCATGATTCATGAGTAGGCATGGTCAATATCCTATAAAGTCCATATTGCACCTATTAGCCACATAAAAATAGACTACTCATGATTAACATCCTATAAAGTCCATATTGCACCTGTTAGCCACATAAAAATAGAAAATGTAAAGATAAATTCATTTGTTAAGGATGAGTATAAAAAGTCTCAACTATGTATTTCTTCAAGTTCTTTGTAGACAAAAGTATTCATCACTCACATACAAAAAAGCATTCAATTTTATTCAAGTAATAAAGCTTGTGAAATTGAAAAGTAAATTTTGAAAAACCTCAACGCTCATGTAGAATTCAAGTTAAATAGAATATATGGATTGGTTCTTCAAAAGAAAATGCCCCCCAAGATTTCTTGAGGAGTATTGGGTTTCTTTTAATGGGAGATGAGACAAGTACAACCTTCACATGATGGCAGGTGTAGTTATGATGTATTTTATGAGTTAATTTGAGTTTAGTGTTTTATTTCTATCTCTGAGTTGAATTGTTTATATCTACTTAACTTATGTATTTTTTTGTAAATTAAAAATAGGAGGCAACATAAGCTAGAGTATGAGCAGGTTGTACATCTCTGGGTCATATGGGTGAATGTGGCTCTATTACTATGCTTCTAAGTATAAATAGCACAAACCAAGTTATTAAAAAGTTAAGTTGTGAATACAAATAACTAAATGGTTCACTTGGCTTATGTTTCTTAAACAAACAAAAGACTATGGTCAAGCACCCACTCCCGAGGAGATTCAAATGGTGACCTACTAGGAATATCTAGCCCTATAGGTGACACTTCCTTGAGCACACCCATTTGTGAGTATATTTGTGAGTATATTTGTCTACACTATTTTACACACAAACACACACACACACACACACACTCTCTCTCTCTCTCTCTCTCTCTCTCTCTCTCTCTCTCTCTCTCTCTCTCTCTCTCTCTCTCTCTCTCTCTCTCTCTCTCTCTCTCTCTCTCTCTCTCTCTCTCTCTCTCTCTCTCTCTCTCTCTCTCTCTCTCTCTCTCTCTCTCTCTCTCATTGTACGTGTCACATGCAAATAAATTGTTTTATTTTAAAATCTAACCTAATAACAAATGACATATGAGGAGCATGGAGAGAGCTTTGTGTCCTCAAAAAGTACTAGCTAGCAGTGTTGCTATGAATTGGATTGTAGTCTAAGCTCAATTAGTATTCAATTGACTCATTAAAACCTTTCTAAGGCCTTCTAAGTCAAACCCTCTTCCTTCAATGTGTAGCTTTGATCAAGAGATAAGGTCAAAATCTAGTTCCCACTATCCACATCTATAGGTTAAGCACTTGAGAATTAATCCACTTTAAAGAGTCCTTGAGCAGTCCTCTAGCTCTACAGCTAAGTCATTTTCAAGGAGTCCTATGAGTTAGGTGAAACACTTTTTGGTCTTGGTGACTAATCTCAAGGCCAGTGTGTTCTTTACGTTAGTGATCTGTTATGTTTTGATTCTTTGACAAGTTGTTAATTAAAACTTCAACTCAATTGTATTTAAAACATAAGTTTCGTATAAGATTTAAACATAGTTCCTTGGAGATGCAAATCAAAAGACAAGATTGTTACGCTAAGTTCAAGTCACAAAGTAAAATCTAAATGCAATACTTGACCCTCTTGAATGCTAGTATGCTAGTTCACTTTTACTTTTTTGTACTAGTTCGAAGTCCAAGTTTAGTTTTAACTATGCTACGATTGGATGGTATCAAGCACTAAACATGAAAGCATCGTACATAGAATTCACATTAAACCCATCTACACAACCCAGTCACATTGAGCACACTAACTTCGTTGAACGATTTTTTTCATGGTAACCTTCTATATGTAGACAATGCGTTTTGAATTTTCCATCCTAAATCAATTACAAGGTGAAAAAGAGCAATGAAAAGGTGGTACCCAATAATGTGCACCCAACCTTCTTATTGGTCCCTTTATCATTAGCACTAACCACTCTTAACTAATGATGGGTCCTTTTTGTGTCTATATTTGCTATAACATTCATGCCCCCTTTCAAAGACTCTCATACCACATATACTTGCACTTTTATAACATGCATGATGTTGAACCTATCCACACAACCCAACCACCTAAAGCATGCCAACTCATTAAATTTTCATTGAAACTAATCCCCTGATTAATTATTGGTGCACTTTTGAGTCCTTATTTTCTTAATGTCCAAGCTTCCTTCACAAGCAACAAAGTTAATATCTCAATCCATTAAAGACCATTTTGAAGCCATAAAATCAATGCAAAAAAATCAATGTGTATATAGCACAAGCGCACGCACCACAAATAGTTTCACTTTTATGCCACATTGATGTTAAACCCACTCACATAGCCCAATCACCTCAGACATACTAACTTGCTTGCGTGAAAACTACAACATTATGTATATCCGATGGCAACTCTCTACACGTCCACAATGTATTTTCATGGTTCCACCTTGAATCTTTTGCAAAGTTTGAAACACTATTTCCTATAATAGAGCCACAAATTGGGCTAAAAGCTAGAAATGACCAAAAGGAGTAGCTTAGATTTTATTAATTTAACAATACATTTTTTTATGTTGTCAAAGTATAACCATTCTTAGGTGACAATATATGTCCACAATGTATCTTCATAGTTCCATCTTGAATCTCTTACAAAGCAGGCAACACTAATTTTTATAATAGAGCCACAAGTTGAGCTAAAAGCTAGAAAATGACCTAAAGTAGCTTAGATTTCATTAACTTTTAATTCTGTTATTTAGCAGTATAACATCAACCATTCTTCTTACACAACTATGAGAGGAAAATGCAAATCTTTAGTGATTTTATAAGCTTTTATGCACGACCAAGTTGCTACTAATGATGGCAGTTTTTATTCACTCAATAACATTCATATTGTCAAGTTGCATGTTCGAGGTGTGTTGTCTAAAGATTGTGTACTTTTGAATTCTCAAAACTTAAAAAAGATGTTATCAATCTATAAAGTTCTAAACTTTTGGAATTAAAATGCTATCAATTTCTACAAGCATGGTATAAAACCCTTATTCTCAATACATTTGTGCCCATGTGAGATACTTTAAACCCTTCCTTCGAACTTGCATGCTTCATTAACTTAATTACCAAGTGCAACCCCGAAGTTTGTTATCCGTTGGTTCTAGTCTATTCAAACATTTCATTCAAGGCAGCATCATAAGAGAATGGCATAAGTCCTTTTCATTAAAATCTATCACGCATGGTCAGTACCATTTGTTATCATGTTATATTCACATGCTCATCTTGTATACCATAATGCCTTCGAAGGAGGAACACATGCTACTACTCTATCTAGAAGAGCACTTCTAGCCTTATAGCAATATGTACAGAGTACCTTAATGACGTGCTATACTAGCAACATATAGCATGGATCACATAAATAGCCTTAAAACATTCTATTAAGCATGGATGGATAGCATGGATACAACACATTGCAAAGTGGATATGGTAAGATTGTACATAATTAGCCCTTCCAACATTAGTGAATTTTTTACACTCAAAGCATGTTGGGTATCTCACACGCCTTACTTACGCCTACGCTCATATGGGAGTGTGCGGGTGATCACTAGGACACTGGGGCACTTTTTACTCTCGGTAGGAGAGGTTTTTTCCCCCAGATTATGTGTACTATTTTATATGTGCTTGTGGTGCACACTTACAGGCACTTACTGTGTTCGGGTGTGAACAGCCCCTTATAACCCTAAGGTATAAGGGTTATCATTTGTACTTTCAGCTTACACTCTATTCAGTACTATTGCATTGGGTGTCGTGCTCAACTCTGTCTCTCACTCTCACACTGTCTACTGCACTTCAGCTGCACCTCGATCCTCTCCCATCTGACATTTGGTATCAGAGCTGGTCAGCAGCTCTGTTCGGTTCCCGAGGACTTGCGTCAGCACTGACAGCTCGTCAGTACCTATCTGGTACAGCACGTTCAGCCTATACCTTCGTCAGCAGCCACGTCACTTGCAGCTCAGTCCTGCCCGTCAACAGTCGTAGTCGTCCGTCAGCAGCTCGCGAGCAGCACCAGGTCCACGTCTGACATTCAGCTGCAGGCGCTGACGTATGCCAGCGCGCTGTCCAACAGTGCAGTCCTCGTCAGCCCGCAAGTTTGACAACAGCCCGCCTGTCGCCGTTTTTAGAACTCCACGTCAGCAGCCCGTCGCCTGCGCTGTCCACGTCGCTGCCTTCTACGTTGGCCCGCCAGTCAACGTCCTGCCCACTTCGCCATCTGACGCCCTGTCCCGCCAGACGAGCTGCTCCCGTCTGCCCGCCATCTGACGCCCTGTCCCGCCACTGGTGCCCTGACGTGCCGCCTGTGTCCTGACGCGCCATCCTGCACGCCTGTACCTGTGCGTCAGCCCGATTGTACCCAGCAGTAATTACCTCGGGAATCGTGCCCGTCGTCAACACGCAGAGGTAACATTCTGCACTTTTCTGTTACACAGGAGTTCGTGCAACAGGTTCAGGTTCAGCATTGGGAAACGTGCTGAACAGCAGGTTCAATTTTCAGCATTGGGAAACGTGCTGTGTCTGTCTGTGACACATTGAATGCACATTTTGGGGCTTTTGTAACAGACATTTGTGACAGAAATTTTGGGCAGAAAATTTTGGGGCTTTTGATGTTTTAGTGCTGCTGAGCACTAATTGCACCTTGGGAAGCGTGCATCAGTGACAGTTTTTGTGACAGAGTACCCTTTGCACATTAATTGCAGACTTGTGTTTGCTGCAATTTCTGGAAATTTGCAGATTTCCAGCCCGTACTGCATTGACATTGCTCTATTGCCTTTTGGGAAATAATGGCAAATCAGGGAGGAGATGTATTCACCTATGTGTCCAAGCAAGACCGATTGGATGGGAACAATTATTCCCTTTGGTCTTTTATGATGAAGAATGTATTAGTGGCAAAAAATTTGTGGGATTATGTCAGTGGAGAGGAAGCACGACCGGGAGTTGTGGCTCCCGCTACTCCTCCTCCAGGAGGACGTGCAAGAGGGCAACCTCAGCCCCCTCCACCTCAGCCCGCTCAGCCACTTCCCCCAAGAACTGCAGCTCAGAAAACTTGGGATACACGGGATGCACAGGCTATGTCGCTGATTGCATTGGCAGTTCAGCGTTCTATCATTCCTCATATTCGTTCAGCAGCTTCTTCACAAGAAGCTTGGTTGATATTGGAGCAGATGTTTGCAGGAAAGAATGAGACTCGCATCTCTTTCTTGAAGAAAGAGCTAGAGACTCTAAAGATGAATGAGGGTGATTCTATGCAGGATCATCTCAACAAAATTCAGGACTTGCGGGAGCAACTCATGAATGTGGATGAGTACTACTCAGATGCGCAGCTGATTTCTACGACATTGAATTCACTGGCTCCCTCTTACTTGGCTTTTCATACTGCCTTGAACCTCACTATGAGGATTTCGAAAGAGCCCATCACTTTCATTCAGCTTGTCAGTTTGCTTCTAGAGGAGGAACAAACTAGACGGAACAGTGGTGTGGATGGTATAGCCTCTGAGCAGGCTTTTATGTCAAGGCAGAAAGGTAAAAACAGCCAAGGGAAAAATGCTTCGTAGAGTTCTGGTAGTAGTAACACTTCACAGACAAGTCAGAAACAGGGGGGCACGCAAGCCAAGAAAGGAAAATGCCATTACTGCAAGAAGCCTGGCCACTACATCACTGAGTGCAGGAAGCGCATCGCCAAAGAGAAGAAGGAGTCAGGGATGTCTGTTTCTGCAGCTCCTTCCACTGCTAGTGAGTCCGCGTCCTTTGTTGCAGACAGGGACTATTGTTTTTACACTTGCAATTATGATGTCTCTTGGGCTGATAGAGCATTTAGCTCTACAGAGGATGCTGACACTTGGTTCTTTGACAGTGGTGCTTCACGGCATATCACATCTCGTAGAGATTTGTTTGCTTCTCTTGGTGCACCTCCCGTTGGGAAGTCTGTTCAGTGTGCTAATAATGCATCATACCCTGTTCGTGGTATTGGGGAGATTCAGCTTACAGCCATTGATGGCTCTATTCTCCGCCTACAGGATGCTTTGTATGTGCCTGGCATTAAGAAGAATCTGCTTTCCATTTCTTCTATGGCACGTTGTGGTTTGCAGGTCACCTTTGATGATGACCGTTGCATGGTCCGTGACAAGGAACACATGACATTGGTCTTGACAGGTTCTCTGTGTCATGGGTTATATGAGTTGGATGCTCTTTCGGTAAATCAGTCTGCATATTTGACATCCACTCTTACTCCTGCTATGTTAGAGGCAGAGTTATGGCATGCTCGTTTGGGGCATGTAAACTATGGCAGCTTGATGCTATTACAGCGTACTCAGATGTTGGATGGATTACCTCTCTTGGAGAGACCTCCTGAGCATTTATGCGAGGGTTGCATTTTGGGGAAAATGCATCGTTTCTCTTTTCCCCGTGATGTTGCTTTTAGAGCAACAGCCAGATTGCAGCTTGTGCATTCGGATGTTTGTGGGCCCATGCAGACACAGTCATTGGGTGGTTGTTACTATTTTGTAACATTTATTGATGACTTTACACGTTTGTGCTGGGTCTACTGCTTGAAAAAGAAGTCAGAAGTGTATGATGCATTTTTGGCTTTCAGTGCACTTGTGGAAACTCAGTCTGGTTGCAAGATTAAGACTCTCCGTTCGGACCGAGGGGGGGAATACATGTCCTCTATGCTGAATTCTTATTTGCAGCAGAAGGGCATTATCCATCAGTACACTACTGCATATACTCCACAGCAGAATGGGGTAGCAGAGAGGAAAAATCGGTCACTCATGGAGATGGCCAGATGTATGCTGAAGGCAAAGAGTTTGCCTCATAGTTTTTGGATGGAAGCCGTCATGTGCGCTTGCCACATTTTGAACAGATGCCCTACCAAGGCCTTGAAAACCGTCACACCTTTTGAGGCTTGGCACAGCCGCAAACCTTCTGTTGGCCACTTCCGTACTTTTGGGTGTCTTGCATATGCCCATATTCCACAGGTACTTCGAAAGAAGTTAGACAACAAGGCTGTAAAATGCATCTTTATGGGATATAGCAGCGAAAGCAAAGGCTACAGACTCTATGATCCCGTGACCAAGAAGGTTTTTGTCAGCAGGGATGTTGTATTTGATGAAAAATCAGAATTATCCTTGGCTGGTTTTGATACATATCAGGCTGCCCGTGATGTCTTTGAAGGGCTGCTGCCCATCACATTTGGTGATTCAGCTGGTACTTCAGCAAATGAACCTAATGTTCAGCCAGCTGCTCCTATGGAACATACATAAATTAGCACATTGCTGAAACTGAAATTCAGCAGGAACTTGTACACAGTCAGGAAGCAAGACAGGTGCCTAGATGGTACACGCAGACTATGAGAGATAGTCATTTGGAAACACCCTTGGCTGGTCGTACTCGAAGGCAAACTCAACTGCATGATTCAGCACATTCCATGGAGTTTGTTATGGCAGCATGTACTCATGATAATGAGGAGCCTGAATGTTTTGAGGATGCACGACATAGTGTGCATTGGATGGCAGCCATGCAAGCTGAATTGGATTCTATTCATAAGAATCATACTTGGGATTTGGTGTCTTTGCCAGTTGGCAAGCGTGCCATTGGTACGAAATGGGTCTACAAATTAAAAAGGAATGCAGATGGATCCATAGATAAGTACAAGGCACGGCTGGTAGCTAAAGGCTACGCACAGAAAAAGGGCATTGACTATGAGGAGACCTTTGCTCCTACCTCCCGTATGACGACCATTCGGTCTATGATTGCCTTGGCTGCACATTTTGGTTGGAAAGTGCATCAGCTGGATATAAAGACTGCATTCTTACATGGGGAACTTCAGGAAGAAGTGTATGTACAGCAGCCCATTGGTTTTGCAGTTGAAAGCTCAGAAAATTTAGTATGCAAGCTGAAAAAAGCTCTATATGGTTTGAAACAAGCTCCACGAGCTTGGTACGCAAAGATAGATGCTTTCTTGCTTAGTCAGGGGTTTGTAAACAGCCCATCTGAGTCTACCCTTTATGTACATAAAGAGGGGGGATCCATGCTGATTTTGTGTCTATATGTAGACGACCTTTTGCTCACTGGAACACGTGCTGATCAGATTTCAGCATTCAAAAATAATTTACAGCAAACTTTTGACATGTCTGACTTGGGTATTTTGCACTATTACTTGGGCATCCAGTTTGTACATGATGCTAGAGGCATTGGATTATGTCAGTCAAGGTACATTGGGCAACTTCTTGAGAAGTTTGGCTTACAGGATTGCAAGCCAGTTTGTACACCCATGGAACCTGGGCTCAAACTGTCATTACATGATGACAGTGATTTGTTTGATATCCATACTTATGCTCCAGCAGTGGGATGTCTCATCTATCTATGCCACACTCGGCCAGACATACAGTTTGCCGTTTCAGTTTTGAGCAGGTACATGCATCAGCCTCATATGTCGCATTGGCAAGCTGTGAAGCGTGTGTTTCGTTACTTGCAGGGTACTAGAGCTCTTGGATTGCTTTATGCCAAGGGGGGACCACTGCAGTTACATGCTTACAGTGACTCTGATTGGGCTGGTGATTTTGATACTCGTCACTCTACTAGTGGCAATTGTTTCTTTCTTGGCTCGTCATGCATTTCTTGGCTTAGCAAGAAACAATCCACTGTTGCCACGTCGTCATGTGAAGCTGAGTACAAGGCAACCTTCACTACTGCAGTTGAGTGCGTATGGCTTAGACGCTTACTTGCTGATTTGGATGTATCTGTTACGGAGCCTACTCCTTTATATACTGACAGTCAGAGTGCCATTGCAGTGGCACGGAACCCTGTGTTTCATGCTCGCACGAAACACATAGAGATTCACTACCACTTTGTCAGAGAGAGGCTACATGCAGGTGATATCAGCCTTGTCTACTGTCCTACCACCAGCAATGTGGCAGACATCTTCACCAAAGCTCTTCCACGAGACAAATTTGAAGCATTTCGCGATGCTTTGAATTTGACGCCCTTTGGTGGCGGATGATCCTTGTACACTTGATCACTCTTCACTCCAGGGGGGTTTGTTGGGTATCTCACACGCCTTACTTACGCCTACGCTCATATGGGAGTGTGCGGGTGATCACTAGGACACTGGGGCACTTTTTACTCTCGGTAGGAGAGGTTTTTTCCCCCAGATTATGTGTACTATTTTATATGTGCTTGTGGTGCACACTTACAGGCACTTACTGTGTTCGGGTGTGAACAGCCCCTTATAACCCTAAGGTATAAGGGTTATCATTTGTACTTTCAGCTTACACTCTATTCAGTACTATTGCATTGGGTGTCATGCTCAACTCTGTCTCTCACTCTCACACTGTCTACTGCACTTCAGCTGCACCTCGATCCTCTCCCATCTGACAAAGCATGTAGTGAAGTTTGGTACAAACCATCCCAAAATACAACACCCATGCAAAAGAATAATGCAAGCATGTGCTCACCAGTTATTATTGAAATGCAGGCCAACCGCCTTGCATCTTCACCCTCACCATGATGTCACTAAGAAAGCAACCACTCATTCCTCAAATATCAGATTCAAGTTTGAGTGAAATGCAAAGTGGATAATTGCCCATATGATATGTGCTACAGATGCTTGCAGTTCAGTATGAACATGTACAAACATGTCCTTGTATATAAAAAAATGCTAAAAATCTGCCACAAGGATTGTAACAATCTGATGATCAATATCTCACCCATCACGCCAAGACCTGCTAGGCTCAAGTGGTAGTGTGTGCTACCCCAGACGGGGTTTCCATTCTCACGGTGCAGCTGTGAAGACACTTGGTACAAAGTATAAAAGTGAGTTTAGGTCACCAAGATGGACGTTAATATGGAACACTGTTGAGTTGTTAGTCAAGGGTTTTGGCACCGACACTCAATACAAGTCTCTATGTAAGACCTGACATTCGATTTAGTATAGAATCCTTTCACATTTAATATCTCACACAAACACCCATCATCATCATATAATGAAAACAAATCGATTAAAACCTAGGCAAACTGGTCAAAGTAGTTACAAAATGCCAACCTAAAGCCGGAACTTGCATGACAACTTAAGCTAGTAAAACATTTGCCCTGCTTAGTTGCAGAAATATGCTTTACAGTCATTTGCCTGAAGCACCCTGAAAAACCTTCACGCTTTGAAAGCCCAAACATCAGGTCACAAATTGTCTTAAATTGGGGAAATACTGTTCTTTTTAAGAACAGCGCGCCTACTCTACAGCCTATGAGAACACTGGGAAATAGCAGAATCTCCCTGAGAAGGTGCTCTTTGCAATGGCAGCTCGTTATGCTCTCGCTATGCTCTTTGCAATGGCAGCTTCTTATACACATCACAAAAGAATATCACTCCTGCACCAAAATCATGCAAACTAGTTGCCCTCTAGCAAGACACACAAACTAGACACAAGAATCCCCCTAAATCAGTAGTACAAAGTCTAAATAAGAATAATTGTCTGAGTTCTATAACAAAAACAACTAGACACCAAACGGCATGAGGGCAGTCCTCTTAATAATAGATATAATATAATGGCATTAGACTTCATTCGTGTGGTACAGTTCTGCATTGCTCGTGCAATCTTGCACTAATTCAATTAGCAGCCCTGCTAATCGTTTACTAAAATGATTTGACTTTACAGTTACAAGCTTTATGATGATAAAGCGCTGTGATATTTTGGAATGTTCCTGGAGGATTGTCCTACAGAAACACAAAAAATACCCTGTTGCCATGTGCCATGTGCACGCTGCCTTCACCTGCAGTTGTGGGAAGACTGGCCTCAGCAGTAGCAGTCAATGTGGCGATCAGTTTAGTTAACTGCCTCATGTACAGATAGGAAACTATCATGAATTTTCATCACATCAGAGTGTTTGACCCAATTCTCACTCGATAAGTTTCCTTTTTCTGCCCTGCGTTTTGAACATATTGGATCAGCCAGGAGTGAAACTGTCTTGAAAACCAGAACCCTTTCTTTGACTTCAGTCAGCAGTATTACAGATTATTATCAATAATTACATGTTCAGACATTATTCATGTTCTAAGTCTAACTACAAGTGAGCATACTCTGCAAAAGAGGCTAGTGATAATAAAAGCATCTATGCGAGAGACTTTCAAAACTTTACTAGTTTGCGACAGCAGTAAGCTTAATACCATCCCTAGGTAAACCAAAAGGAAACAAGATGAGGAAAACTGAGTACTTTGTTCAGGCTTTTCTGATCCTTGCGTGCTTGCCGCTCCCTCTCATCCAGCTCTTGCATCTCTTTCTCAATAAGCCTGATAAGTGTATCACAGCGCCTAGCGAGTTCTGCTGCTGTTCTGGACTTAACAAACCAGTCAAATCGGAACTGAGGAGACATGCGGAAAGCTGCCTTCAGCTCATCCCAGTTACCATAACCAAGCTTGTTTATCATGCAGATCTGCAGGCCAAAGAATTGAAGTTCCAATTTTACACTGCACACTTGAAACTAACAGCAATCTCATTTTGCATGATCCCTGGAAAAAGTTTAGCACCACTTGCTGACAATAACCACACTGCCAATAAATAGACACTTGCCCATGTGAAACAACAAATGAACCAAGTAGTCTTGCCAGTTTTAATGCATAATAAAGACTTGATGCATTAAAAAAATCTAGTGGCAAAAGGAAAGACCAGACGTGTGTACACATATATATGGAATGTCTGTGTCCCTCATGCATGCACACGCATGTGCACACGAACAACAGTTGTACCCAGCCATAACTATTTTGAAAAAGCAGAAAGGAGATACAGATCCAGATTGAAGGATCATAGCACATGAAAGCCAAATGAAACCAATCACGCATCCAGATCAAAAAACCAAATCCAAGGCCAAGAAGAAATACAACCATACTAAATTACTCAATCATCACAACTCACAGAAAACAACCAAAAACCCATAAACGTAGTTGCTTTGGAATGAATAACAAAATAGGAGAAACTCATTAAAGCCAGCATACCATAAATCTATCACATTCTTCATTATAGAGCTTCCCCTTGTTTTGCCCGTACTGAACCTTCAAGTCTAGCCATGGATTCTTGTACCGATCAAGCTTCTTCCCAATGGCTTTCATAATTTCATCCTTCCGTGAGATTCTAGCTTCACCACGTTCAATGTTTTTTATGATTCTATCATAATCTGTACAAAGAGCAGTCAAACAACAGAGCTAAAGTTCAATATGTTGGAGAGGCTGCAAAAAATCTGTTAGCAGGCACGATTGAATGATTCAAGTAAAGCACACTTCCTTAACATTAAACTTACAGACTTCAAACTCACCATTCAGCTCCTTATACCGTTCCTTGAAAACTTTGGCATAGCGTTCAACCTCTTCTTCAGTCTTTCCTTCCATTTCACTAGCAATGCTTCGTATGTCATTCCTACCATACTTCTCACAAGCTCTTACAAAGGTGTTGAAATCTCGCCTCGTCCAAGTTGCAAATCCCTGAAAGTGATATGAATGTAAAAATTACTTGCATACTTAATGAGTTGCAAAAAAGGACAGAAAGGACAACTCGCCTCTTCTAAGAGCCGCTCCTTTTCTTCCTGCTCTTCAGGTGTGAATGCTTCTCCAGCATCTAACCATGCAGGAAAGTGTTATGAGAAATATTGTTTTAAACTACTGAAGCTAATCATAATTACAAAGGTGTACCTTCCACATCATCCCCTTCACCAAACGCATCTTTTGCCTGGTTCTTTTGTGACTGCCACATTGAAAAGCACATGAATGTATTCAATATACATGAAGGAGAATAAGATTGAAGATAAGTAGACCATTATATGCTCCAAGTTCAATGTAGCATCCTATAAGTAGCTACCAAGGGCTAGTAATCAACTTGGCTTCAAAATGGCTAGAGAAAGACCATCAGAAAAAAAATTGTAAAGCTAGTGCCAACAGCACATTTATACTAGTTTTGTTAAAGTTGAAGCAGGACAATAGTTTCATGCCCTCTTTATTTCATGACTATACAACTGCATGACTAATATCTACACTCACCATCCAGATGCTTCTCTGCAATTGGGTCTTTGGCCTAAACTCATTTCTTTCATTGGATTCACATGGCATACCCATTTTCCAGTACTCAAGCCATTCTCCTAGGTCTAACTGCACTATGTAGAGGGTTTTCCTCCCCCTATGCACCACCTCACCAAGTCTCATCATGCAATATCCCCATCATGTTAGGATCTAAAAGCCAACACTTCTTGAAAATATGAACCCTCTGTAAGGAATGCCTGGGCAGTGTGGAACTCCAAGTCCAACAATCTGCAACACAAAATGTCAGAGTTTTCCTCTACAAAAGGACTGCAACCTAACCCATTTTTAGACGATATTGAGCATCTACCACTTCGTTCTAGAAGTGGCACCTTATCTAGAACCTAGCAACCTTGTCAGCTTGAATCTAGAAAGCCCCTCCCAAGTCTAGAAAACCACTCCAAGCCAACATGGTCTGCAACATAAAATCTCAGAGTTTCCCTCTACAAAAAGACTGCAACCCAACCCATCTCTAGAGGATATTGAGCATCTACCACTCAATTGTAGAAGAGGCAGCTTTAAGTCAGCCCTCATTGCGCATGCTTATCTAGAACCTACCAAGCCTTGTCTGCATGAGTATAGAATACAAGAGTTGCTAAAGTAAGCCAGCGCTGCAGCCCAACTCATTGTCAAAGGACATTGAGCAGGCTACAAGACACTCAACATGGCCTGTTTTAGTCTTGTGACAATGATTTCCTATTTAGAAAACCCTCAGCAATAAACAACACTAAAGTAACAAACTGCGTACAAGATCTAATTATATGAAATGAAAATAAGCCGTGGATCAACATCTGCAGGCTGCATACCCAAGCGAGAATGTCAAGAATGAGGACTCATGGAATAGGCAGTCTGATGGTCTATAATGCCAAATCATATGAGGATTTCCAAAATGAAACGAAGTGTTAGAATCCAAATGTGCAGATAGGCCTCTCACTGCCTCCTCAGGCACTCAAAATCACCTGCAGTCTCTTCCATCTGCCTCTGTGATTACAAATATACCAGATACAAGTGAAAGTCTCAGAATTCAAAGTGTGTTGCTGACACAGTACCTTGTTCTAGATACCCTGGGGACAGGAAATCATACAGTAGGGCATGAAATTCAAGGCTGCTCAGACAGGAAGCCCAGCATTTCACATCCTGGAGTACAATCAGCATATCAAACTCAAAATGGGCTTCACAAAAAACACAGCAATGTGCGAAAATGATTGGGCACAACAGCTGGATACAAGAACGAAACACCCAAGTGTGAGTATGGGCATTAGTGTGGAAGTCAGTGTTTACAATTGGGCTATTGACACATTGCTCTCAGGACTGTTGGATAGGAAGCATAGCAATGAGCATCCTGGAGTGCAACACTAAGCATCTTGAGTCGCAGTGTTGATCATTCCAGCACCATTCAGGACCTGGTGGCTAAAGTTAGGAACTGTGACTACCATTTGTTTTTGTTATACCAGATGCTTTCTTCAATACATTACTACTTTCTTCATAGGACATGCACTACAGTAGTCAATGGTGATTGTGTCATGAAACCTCAAGTTCCCTAGGTTTAGTACAATCGTCCCTGTAATCCTGCTATCTTAAGTGTCGCCTCGTGAGTAGAGCCCTCATAAGGTATCTCATTACTTTCCTTTGAGTAATTCACCTCTACTGCTGTGTAGAGATGAACAATGCACTTACTTAATGCTGTTGTTTCATAAAGCTCTGTTGCACAGCTCTCAAACAGACTAAAAAACAGAGGAATGGAGATTTAAAATCCTGCAACTCATCGATAAGGGAACTTCCAACATAGAGCAGCCACTAGAAAAGCCTTACCAAGCGAAAGCGGACTTCCTTCTCATATAATTCAGTCAGCCTCTGAGTGTTGAAAAACTGAAAGTCATGCCTACAATACAATAAAATAATCATCAGAATAATAGTGCAAAATACTTTTAATTTTTGAAGTACATGTATCATGGGCAAAGAATTTAAAAGGTCTAAAAGGCATACAGCTGTGGCATTCTGGGAATACGGGGCTCTCTTGGTTTAGCAGGTCCACCTTGTCGCAAAGCTTGCTTGAAATAATCCGAATCTGAGTAGCTGGCTCAATTAATCAGCAAAAATTAGAAACAAATGTATGACATCAATTTCAATTTTAAGCCCCCAAAAAAGGAAGGGCTGAACTTCAAACACCATGATGAAAAATACATTGTGGAATGCATCAAAAAGCCAGAATTCGACTTAAATTTTACAATCTTCATAAGAATCTAGAACTTACAGAGTTGTAAAGTGACAAACAAGAATGCTTGGAATAGAATCAATAATCATATAAGCCAAAATTGAAAAAACCACAAATGCTAAGACAGACTCGCAAGATGATGACAGAGAGGTAAAGGAAGCAATCTGCAGTTGACTGGATTTCATTTCTTTGCATTTAGCATTATTTTATTTAGGCAATTAATACATAAAATGTAAAGGTATTACCTGCAATGCTACCAATATTACTTGCTATGCTACCAATGTAACATCCAGAAAACATCACATACTACAGGAAAATAAAACTAGATATTTACCTGAAAACTTCTAAGCATGACAGTCAAGCTCATCTAGATGGACCAGTAGACACAGGCTTAACAAATCAGCAGTGTTAAAACAAATTATTACCTCCCTGTGCTCTTCTGGCTCTAAAAATGCTGTTCAGCTTGAGTTTCACACTCTATTAAACATATAGCCTTTTCCACAAAAAGAACTTACTTTCTTTTGCGTTCGCGCTTAGGCGGCTCGATCCAATTTTCAGCAATGACTTTCTTCAAATCAAGCTTTCCATCATCCTGAAATACTTCACATCAGTCCAGATTTAAATTGGCCTCTAATTCTCAAGTGAAAGGAGAATAAAAGGCTTTGTCACATGTTCACCTTTTCATCGTCATCAAAATCATAGAGCCCAGCAGCTGCAACAATGTTACAAGTATTAACAGGAGTTGACAGTAAAAGAAAATGCCCCAAATGTCAACCCTGATAACAATAGTGCTAGAGTACTCACTGTCATCCATTTTAAATTTTATAGCATCTTCTGTGAACCTTTTCATCTTAGCATCCAACTCAGCTGTTGCTTCCTCCCCCTTGGCAATGATCCGGTCAATATCCTCATCAGTTATAGTGCTGTCTTTAGAGCTGAAGACCATTTCAGCTCCAAACCGGACCATTTGCAACAGCTCATCTTTGTTCACAGCTGAAAGTTGAGCAACACCTCAGTAAGTTTCAGAAACCCAAGGGTCTATACAGAAATGAAACATGAGTCACTCCCTTTGAACATGCACAAATTTCACATGTACACTCCCAAATACTCTCAAGTGAAATTTGTTTCTAGCATAAACAGCTTCCCCGATGTTCCCTCCAAAGTCCCTCCCCTCCACATTACAGGCATGTAAACATCAGTCTGCATATCTTGAAATTCACTGGAAAAAGAAAGCTTACCTTTCTGTTCAGCAAGTCGGCCTTGCTGGATTACAAGTGCATCTAATGCAAGTTTCTTGTAAGCACGTTCAATCACTTTTTCTTCAATAGTTAGCTGTCAACCAATCTCTTCATTAGACATGTATATCAAACTTAATTGAGAGATGAGCCCAGCCCTTTGACCTTAAGATATACCTCAGTACAAAACCGAAATACTTGAACCTCTTTCTTCTGTCCAATACGGTGAGCTCGGTCCTGAGCTTGTAAATCAACCTGTGGATTCCTGAACGGACCAACTCTCAGGGTTTATGGTTTTCTATTGAACATATGAGTTTCCTATGACCAAATGAGACATCTACAATTTGAAGCTATGTACTTATAACATGTATGATTGGTGAACTCACCAATCACTGTCATAAAGAATGACAATATCAGCCGTTGCCAGATTAATTCCCAACCCTCCAGCCCTTGTAGATAGTAAGAAAATGAACTTGTCACTGCCTGGTTGATTGAAAGAATCAATAGCACTTTCCCGGTCTTCCCCACTTGTGTCTCCATCAATACGACAGTACTGATAGTCTCTGAAAACACAATAATCTTCCAGAATATCCAGCAGTCGTGTCATCTAGTTCCAAACCAAACATGAATTAATAACCCCAAACAAAAGTCAGAAGTAGAGTGAACTGTACGTGATATAGGAGGGCCAAGAACTAAGTACCTGCGAGAAAATAAGTACACGTGAATCACGTTCTTTTAACTTTGGCAAGAGTTTGTCAAGGAGAACCATCTTGCCTGCAATCAAACAAACATACTTAGTTTTGAAGAGCATCATCTGAAAGTTGGCAATGTAGACCAAGAGACACTGTATAAGACCTGCATTTTGGATCAGATGTTCCCCTGTTGTATAAGGAGGACCCGGTTCAGCACCTTGAAAAAGGTAGGGATGGTTACAACACTTGCGTAGCTGCATAGCTATGTTCAGTAGCCTTTTCCTCTCACCACCAGTATTGATTGCATCCAAATCTTTCTGAAGCAATGCCCTATAGTATTGTTTTTGCATTTGGGACATTCCCACTTTCAGGATGGTTTCTTTCTTGGGAGGCAAACCCCTTTCAACATCAGACTTTAGCCTTCGGAGGAGAAAAGGGCGCAGGACCTGAAAAGGAGTTTAAAAAAGGTAAACAGCATAACTAATTTCTGGTTCTTTTAGGTGACGTGCAGCTAGTTATAGCCTCACCTTATGTAGCTGTTGTACAACTTCTTGTTGATCGTTTTCACCTGATATTTGAAACCATTCGTCAAAAGTTTCTGCAGAGCTAAATATTTCTGGGAGCAAAAAATTCAGGAGCGCCCACAATTCATGCAGATTGTTCTGAAAAATCATGTGAAAATTTAGAAAAAGTGCTGCAATAAGAGGGAGACAGACCATAGAGACAAAAAGAGATGTTGGATTGTCAAAAGAAAACCTGTAGTGGGGTTCCAGTGATGAGCATGCGATAATTTGTGGAAAATAGCCGCATGGTTTTAGAAAGTAAAGAATTTTCATTTTTTATACGATGTGCCTCGTCTATTATGATATAGCGCCAGCTGAATCTCTTCAAAGCAGTCTTCTCCTTAATTGCCATTTCATAACTTGTAACGCATACATCAAACTTTCCAGGTACTAAAAGGTTCTCTTTTTGATAATTCTGCATTGGCATGAGATGAAATATAACAGTCACAAAGATCTTGCAGACAGCATAGCATAAAAAATGGCACACTATATTACTTACCTGAACTGACTATTGACCAAGTTTCTTATGTAGCTTTCTCTTTCATTTACTAAACCCTATCTAAAATATTTTCCATAGTACAAAAGAAAAGGCCAAAAAGTTGCAAAGGCATGGCAATAAACTAAAAGGAGACACAATGAAAAGAGAATAGAATGGCATTTTATTACTTTCACGATTTCCCTCTTCACAAGCATTCTCACCATACAGAGCAGCAATGTAGAAATGCCCAAAAATTTCATAGTCACTACACCAAGAGACTTTTTACAAAAAGCAGTCAGTCTGTAATCTGGACCAATAATCTATGACAATGTTATTGCTTGATTTTTCCTAACAATGTTTGTAGCAATCTTTGCTACACATTTGTTTGGTGTATACCCCCACGGTTGAGAAAAGGCCAAAAAGTTGCAAGGCGTGGCAATAAACTAAAAGGAGACACAATGAAAAGAGAATAGAATGGCATTTTATTACTTTCACAATTTCCCTCTTGACAAGCATTCTCACCATACAGAGCAGCAATGTAGGCATGCCCAAAAATTTAATAGTCACTACACCAAGAGACTTTTTACAAAAAGCAGTAAGTGTGTAATCTGGACCAATAATCTATGACAATGTTATTGCTTGATTTTTCCTAACAATGTTTGTAGCAATCTTTGCTACACATTTGTTTGGGGTATACTGGGCCCCAGGGTTAGTCTATGCCATTAGAACTGGGTCACATAATACTACATTAAGCTTCAGATATCTTTAAACAAAATATAACAAAGACTAACTCTGCACATTGCAGGAGCCACATATGATAATGCATTTGAAACACAGTTCTAAAGCAAGTGTAAATTTCTTCACTGTTAGGCTAATTATTAATGTAGAGTTCCTATATATAATGGAGCTAATTAGTAAACATACGTAGCCTGTGGACTGTGGCAACCACCCCAGCCAGTCTATAACAGGTGCATTGCATTCAAAGAAAGAAAGAGGAGAGGGAAAGAATGGAGCGAGGAAGGAGAGATAGTGTTCCATACATGGGGCTGAGGGTGCTTTAACTTCAAAAATGAGATCTAGGTCTTCAAAACCTGTTGGAGAGCAACTTCAATTTGGAAGAATAAGACATGTACATATCAGACACGGGTAAAGTGTTTGCTCCCAAGTACAACACCACACAAAGAAGTTTTATCCCGGAATCAATATTCAGGACTTGCACAAGAACACCAGATTGATGCAGAAAACAGTCCTCTAGAGAAGCTCAACTTCCTCAAAAGAAACATACCCGTTCTTGTTGGTTTCCATGAAATTTAACAGCCCTTAAGACGGGGCAGAATCTGCGAATTTCATTCATCCAATTGCTTAGTGTGGACTTTGGAGTCACCACCATGTGTGGTCCAGTGATGCCACGAAATTCTCTAAGGTAGCCAAGTAATGAGATGGTTTGCAATGTCTTGCCAAGCCCCTACCATATTCAGTCCAGATTTTAGCCTGTGCTGAAAAGAACAAGTAGAAACTAGGAACACCATCTAAACAACAAGACTGTACCATTTCATCAGCAAGAATGCCATTTATGCCATTCTCATAAAGCTTAATCATCCAGTTCAATCCTGCAAGTTGATAGTCCCGCATCTTTCCTTGAATGCCTGAAAGAATAAGAAGCTACTGATATATCCTATAGCTACTTGCATCAACTACTTCAATGGAAGAACAAGAACTCCTCTATCAAATATTACAAACCAACCAAAAACTGGGCTGTGCAATGGTAGATATGGTGGTTGAAAACTATGGATATAAAAAGAATAATCTGCTGAATTAATTGACACAGAATTAGCTTCGAATCTATTTATAGATTACAAAATGCTGCTTGCTCTTAAATCAGTTAACACTTCAAATAACATTGAAAAATATGCAGTAAAGACTGAGCTTTAAGAGCTGGAAGTTACAATAGCACTCTGATGTAGAGATTAGAGTGTCCATGCATCTAACTTACTGCATACAAATGTTATGTATGGTGCACGCATATACATTTACCACACATCTCATACATGCATACATGTGTACCCTTACAGCCCTCCAAAGGATTATGGCATCAAGATGAAGAGACATGCCAAAAAGGCTGCCTAAGGAATTGATTCACCACATTCCCAAAAGCAGTGAAGATAAATTTGAGACCACTCAGTGGAGCCTGATACCTTTGCTGGGGATTGTGAAGAAGATTATCTCCTCTCATAACTTCTAATCAAACTTGTTCGCTACTCAACACTAAAAGGAAAAGAAATGGAAAATGGATAAGCATTAAGATGGGAAAGATGCATCCCTGAATGGACAAGAGAGAATGGCTTCCTCTCAAGATTCTAACTAAAATGTTGAGCAACTCTTTAACAAAACCCTCAACAACGATGAAAAAAACAGATAATAACAAGCTAATGAAGATGATACTCCTCTAGCTAACATTGCCTTGAACAAAATCCCAACTCAAAGTTTCATATCCTTGAATAGAATCAAATACAAGTCTAGATGACTAAGAATGTTCAATTCAACATCTGAGATTCTGCACAACCCCTAGTCTCTAGATGACATCTATCATGAACAATCAGCCCAAAATGGCTGAAACTAGAAAAGCAAAGCCCCTTCATAAACAAATGAAGCTTGGGTACCTGTAGACACTTGGGCCTAAGAAGTTGAGTTTGAGTGCACAGTATAGAAGCGATGAAAAGAACACAAAAAGAAGAAAATGTGGAAGATAATAAAGGAAACAAAACTCAAATCTAACTGAAACAAACAAGAAAGAATGCTAATACAACAGCCCTTGCAAGTGTTCCTCGGCATGTCAGTAAGGACACTGAACTCCACAGAGCAAGAGGTGGAGACTTCTGGCTGGATAGAGAGGAGAGAGAAACAATGGTGGCTGGAGATGACTGCAACAGACAAATGTCAAGGGGAAGAGGCTGAATGCAACATCTAGAGGAGTAGAAATATGAGCTATAAATAGCTGACAATGATAGCATTTCACAAGCAAGAGTGAACATAGAGAAAGACAGAGATAAATAAGGCTGCTAACATGAGGTGCTAATTTTAAAGTCATACTTTTTGGCATTAAGCTATCCCAAGATGTGCTTTTCAAGAATTGGCTGAATATCACGGAGAAATTTGATTTTGTTGAAAAACAACAACAAATGCATCAGTGAGCGGATGCTCTGCAAAAATGCAAGCAAACCAAATCAATCACAACGCAACTTATACGCATCATTCCACTTAAATTTCTTCCCCTACTTGTCACCAAAACCTAATCTTGCACTTGTATGGAAAGGTTCAAGCAATGTCCACAACTCAAAAACCGCACACAAACAAAAGTGTCAAGCATGTCTCATATGGATGATATGCATGAATGCACTGTGAAAATCCTGAAATTTCTTTTGAATATTACAGCCATCTCATGGCTCAACTCATATCTCTTCATATCTTGTGATACGGCCAATACCTAATCATACTATACTTGAAGCCAATCACTAAAACCAACCATCTAGGAGTGTCTGATCAGATTATACCTAATCACAAAGCCCAAGCATCGGTTGTTTCTAAGCTTGGAAATGGGAGAACAACATTTCCAAACGCTTGAGCACCAAAAACAAGGACAATGGAAGAATAGATAGAAAATGGATAAGAAATTATAACAAAATGGTGTTTCTTGTTATAGAGATGTATCCTATAAGAGGTGACTTTTTTCTTAAGGTTTAGGCTAAAACCATGGAGAAGATGCTAGGGAGGTTGTAGAGATGAGGTGGGCTTGGATGAAGAAGAAAGCCTTCTCAAGAATGATGCAAGTAATCGATCAGTGTTTTTTTGTTATTTCTATCATATTTGAGTCATTATATCAGCTCTCTCAAGATGCAAGTACAAAAGGATAGGTGGCCTTCCATGATGATGTACGTTCTACTTTCAAATTATCCATAGAACATCTCAATTACAAAATACGACCCTCTATCAATGATATTTCTCCACTTCTCAACCTTTTACTTGGGAGCAATACATTTGACTTTTGCATGCTTTTATTTTAGTTGGCTCCATACATTAGAAACTTCTCTTTCCACATCATGATTTAGAAAACTACTTTTGAGTCTTATTGATCTCTTAATTGAATCTTGCTTCCTTTGCCCTCAAGCAATGTTGATTTGAGTGCATTCTACAAAAGTGGAAGTTTTATTGTAAGATTTCTTTTGTAGAAATAATGATGCATGAAATTATGATAAAGATTCATAGGTTGAATATTTCCTAGCAATTCCCCAGGCATAAGCATTTCCAATTTCCAATATAAATCCATTGCCATTGCAACAAGGTCCATATTTTCCACTTCCAAATCCATTTCCATTTCATGTGACTATGTATTGTAGTCAAGGCCAATCATCCTCTCAAATGCATGTACTCCAAGCCAATTAAAAGCAGCCTATAGATCTTATCTATAGGGCAATGACATAAACTTACAACATATACACTATTCAATTCAACAAAGAAAATAAATGACACAAAGGACCTAAGAGCTAGAGCACTCTTGCACAATAAATGACACCAGATTGGCACTCAAGCCGAGCACCTATTACGATATTTCTTTAATATCAAAGATTAGCCTTTACACAAACCACTTGTGACCCACCTGTGTGATCATTGTGGCTGTCACAGATCAACACTCTTTTTGTTGATGATTCCTCACTAATTTGTTGTAAAACAAAGCTCACACAACCTTAAGAGAGAGAAAGGAGAAAAAAACATTGACTCCCAATTGTTCAACATTGTTGGGTATTTCACTCACGCCTCACTTACACCTACGCTCACATAGGAATGTCGGTGATCAATAGGACACTGGGACACTTTTTACTCTCGGTAGGAGAGGTTTTTTCCCCCATACTTATGGTATTATTTCGTATGTGCTTATGACACACACTTACAGGCACTTACCATGTTCAGATGTGAACACCCCCTACAACCCTAAGGTTTAAGGGTTATACCTTGTACTTACAGCTCACTCTTTCAATCTATTGCATTGGGTGTTGTGCTTCACTCTCACACTATCTACTAAGTTTATGTGCTGATCTTCGATCCTACCTTCTTCTCACATTTGGTATCAGAGCAACATTGGCTTTGCTCAGCTCAGCTCTGTTCGGCTCACCGCCACTCAGTCTTTGGGAGCTTCTGGCTTAGTCCAACTCTGCACCCTGTCGCCGTTGGCCCCCCCCATCAATTCAGCACAACCTACAGCAACTTGACCAGTGCCCCACCAGTCTTCAACTGCCTGTGTCTGTGGCAAACAAAGCCCCTAAGCCGCCCATTTGCCATCTGCCACGCCAGTTCAGTTTGCCCCGCCACTCGTCAAACGTACGTCAATCACTACACTTGTCCATAGTCGATAGCTCTGCCCATCAATAGTAGCCAACGACGCCTGCCTGCAGTCGCTAAGCCCGTCAACAGTCGCCAGCTTAGCCTACAGCACCCCCTGTACCTGTCTGTACCCTCTTGACGCTTCTTGTTTGCTTGTCGACAATGCCCTTGCCCTGCGCTGTTTCGACCCTACGTCCACAGCTCTAACGCCCATCAGCTCACCTACGACATCCAACCCCACTGTCCTCACGTCAATCACGTCACCCCCTTACACCCACTTGTCATCAACAACAACCTGCCATCACATAGGTTATTTTTTTAATTATCATTTTATTCCAAAACAAATTTCCGAAAGAGGGGGTTCCTACGCAACAAGCATAGCATACAAGATGTGTCTGGGACACATTGAATGCAAATTTTTTGATCGCATTCATCAAAAATTTTGGGGCTTTTATGTTTTTTGAGAACATTAGCATATGTATTGCAATTACAGTCATTGATAGACTGTTTTGAACAAATCTGGGGCAAGAAATTTTGGGGATTTTGCTGATACAATGTCTGAACATTGATTGCACCTTGAATTGCGTGCATTAAAGACAATTTTAACAGAGTGCACCTCTGTATACTAATTGCAAAAAGTTATTTCCTGCAATTTCTGAAAATTTTCAGATTTCCAATGTGGTCCTGCTTCAACATTGCTCTTTTGCCTTTTTCTTGTCATTGATAATCGTGGCAAATCAAGGAGATGTCTTTACCTATATACCAAGGAGGACAGATTGGATGAAAATGACTATTCACTTTGGTTCTTCATGATGAAGAATGTACTTGTGGCCAAAAATCTTTGGGATTATGTCAATGGAGAAGAAGCTAGACCTAGAGTTGTGGCTCCAGTTACTCCTCCTCCAAGAGAACGTGCACAAAGGGCACCTTAGCCTGCTCCACTTCAGCTAATTCCCCAAAGAACAGCAGCTCAAAAAGCATGGGATACACGAGATGCTCAAGCTTTGTTGCTAATTGCACATTCGTTCAGTAGCTTCTTCACAAGAAGCTTGGCTAACTTTGGAGCAAATGTTTGCAAGCAAGAATGAGACTCGTATCTCTTTCTTAAAGAAAGAGCTAGAGACATTGAAAATGGATGAAGGTGATTCTATTCAGGATCACTTGAATAAAATTCAGGACTTGTGTGAGCAACTCATGAATGTTAATGAGTACTATTCGGATGCACAGATGATATCTACCACTTTGAAATGGATGAAGGTGATTCTATTCAGGATCACTTGAATAAAATTCAGGACTTGTGTGAGCAACTCATGAATGTTAATGAGTACTATTCGGATGCACAGATGATATCTACCACTTTGAACTCATTACCTCCTTCGTACTTGGCTTTTCATGCGGCCTTAAACCTCACCATGAGGATTGCCGCACAACCAATCACTTTTCTTCAGCTAGTGAGTTTGCTTCTAGAGGAGAAGCAAACAAAAAGAAATAGTGATGTGAATGCTATAGCCTCTGAGCAAGCTTTTATGGCTAGACAGAAGGCAAAGGCAGTCAAGTGAAGAATGCTCCACAGAGTTCTGGGACTTCTGGCACATCACAGGCAAATAAAAAACAAGGCAACACGCAAGCCAAAAAGGGCAAATACCATTATTGCAAGAAGCCAGAGGCCACTACGTTACTGAGTGCAAATAGCGCATTGCCAAGGAAAAGGAGGAGTCATGAATGTCTGTTTCTGATGCTCCTTTCACTGCTACTGAGTTCACGTCCTTTATTGCAAACAGAGACTATTGCTTTTACACATGCAACTATGACACTTCTTGGACTGATCGAGCATTTAGCTCTACTGAGGATGCAGACACTTGGTTTTGACAGTGTTGCTTCGAGGCATATTACATCTCACAAAGATTTATTTACTTCTGTTGGTGCAGCTCCAATTGGCAAGTTTGTACAGTGTACCAACAATGCATCATATCGTGTTAGAGGTATTAGGGAGATTGTGCTCACAGCCATTGATGGCTCTATTCTCCCCCTACAGGATGCTTTATTTGTGCCAAGCATAAAGAAGAATTTGCTCTCTATTTCTTCTTTGGCACGTTGTGGATTGCAGGTCACCTTTGATGATGACAAATGCATGGTGAGAGACAAAGAACACATGACTTTGGTCTTGACAGGCACTTTATGTCATGGGTTATATGAGTTGGATGCTTTTTCAGTTGATCAGTCAGTGTACTTGGCATCTACTCTTACCCCTACTATGATACAGGCAGAGTTATGGCATGCTAGGATGGAGCATATGGATGCTCTTGCAACGTACGCAGATGCTAGATGAATTACCTCTACTGAAGAGACCTCTTAAGCACTTATGCGAAGGATGTATTTTGGAAAAAATGCATCGTTTTTTGTTTCTCCGTGATGTTGCTTTTAGAGCAACAGCCAAATTGCAGGTGCATTCAGATGTATGTGGGCCTATGCAGACAAAGTCATTGGGAGGATGTTACTATTTTGTGACTTTTATTGATGACTTTACTTGATTTTGTTGAGTCTACTCTTTGGTCAAAAAGTCAAAAGTGTATGATGCATTTTTGGCTTTTATTGCACTTGTTGAAAACCAGTCTGGTTGTAAAATTAAAACTCTCCATTCGAACGGAGGGGGAAAATACATGTCCTCTATGCTGAATTCTTTTTTGAAGCAAAAGGGCATTGTCCATCACTACACTACTACTTATACTCCAAAACAAAATGGGTTTGCAGAGAGGAAGAATCGATCACTCATGGAGATGGCCAAATGTATGTTGAAGGCAAAGATCTTGCCTCAGTTTTTGGATGGAAGCCGTCATGTATGCTTGCCATGTTTTGAACAAATGCTCCACCAAAGCTTTGAAGAAAATTACACCTTTTAAGGCTTGGAACAACCGAAAACCTTCTGTTGGACACTTTTGTACCTTTGGGTGCCTTGCATATGCACACATTCCAAAGGTACTCAGAAAAAAGTTGAATAACAAGACTGTTAAATGCATTTTTGTGGGATATAGCACTGAGAGCAAAGGCTACAAACTCTATGATCCTGTTTCTAAAAAGGTGTTTGTTAATAGGGATATACTATTTGATGAAAAATCAGAATTGTCCCTAGCTGGTTTAGACACATATCAGGCTGCCTGTGATGTATTTGAAGGGCTTCAACAAGTTAACTCAATGTTCAATCAATTGCTCCTTTGGAAAATGTAGAAAATCAGCCATTGGCTGATCTGAATATTCAGCAAAGTGCTGAAACTGAAATTCACCAAGAGCTTAAGCACAGTCATGAGGCAAGACAAATGCCTAGATGGTATTTACAGACTATGAAAGATAGTCATCTAGATGCACCCATGGCTGGTCGTACTAGAAGGCAAGCTCGTATGCATGATACTGCACATACCATGGAGTTTGTTATGGCAGCAAGTACCCTTGATAATGAGGAGCTTGAATGTTTTGAGGATGCACAATAGAGTGTGCATTGGCTGGTAGCAATGCAAGCTGAATTCGATTCTATCACTAAGAATCAAACATGGGATTTGGTGTCTTTGCCATTTGAGAAGAAAGCCATTGAAACAAAATGGGTCTATAAGCTAAAACGGAATGCAAATGGATCCATTGTCAATCACAAGGCAAGGCTTGTAGCTAAAGACTATACAAAGAAGAAAGGCATTGACTATGAGGAGACATCTGCTCCTACTTCTCGCATGACGACCATCCGGTCTATAGTTGCTTTGGCTACTCATTATGGATGGACTGTGCATCAGTTGGATATTGAAACTGCATTTTTAAATGGGAAACTTCATGAGGAAGTATATGTACAATAACCCATTGGTTTCGCAATTGAGGGCTTGGAACACTCAGTTTGCAAGCTAAAAAAAGCTTTATATGGTTTGAAACAAGCTCCAAGAGCTTGGTATGCAAAGATAGATGCTTTCTTGCTTAGCCAAGGGTTCATAAACAGCTCATCTGAGTCTATCCTTTACATATGCAAAGAGGGGGGATCCATGCTCATCATTTGTATTTAGGTTGATGATCTCTTGCTTACACGGACACATGCTAATCAGATTTCAGCATTAATTTGCAGCAAACTTTTGACATGTTAAACTTGGGGTCTTTGCATTATTACTTGGGCATTCAATTCATACATGATGCTAGAGATATTGGGTTATCACAGTCAAGATACATTGGCCAACTTCTTGAGAAGTTTGGCTTGCAGGATTGCAAGCCAATCTGTACACCAATGGAGCCTGGAATGAAGCTGTCATTACATGATGATAGTGATTTGTTTGACATACACACATATGCTCCAGCAGTTGGATGTCTTATTTACTTATGCAACACTAAGCCAGACATACAGTTTGCAGTTTCAACCCTGAGCAAATATATGCATCAACCACGCATGTCACATTGGCAAGCTCTTAAGCGTACCTACCACCAGTAATGTGACAAACATCTTCACCAAAGCTCTTCCTCGTGAAAAATTTGAAGCATTTCGCAATGCTTTGAATTTGATCTCCTTTGGTGGCGGATGATCCTAGTACTCTTGATCACTCTTCACTCCAGGGGGATTTGTTGGGTATTTCACTCACGCCTCACTTATGCCTACGCTCACATAGGAGTGTCAATGATTAGTAGGACATTGGGGCACTTTTTACTCTTGATAGGAGAGGTTTTTTCCCCCAAACTTATGGTATTATTTCGTATGTGCTTATTATGACACACACTTACGAGCACTTACCGTGTTCGAGTGTGAACATCCCCTACAACCCTAAGATTTAAGGATTATACCTTGTACTTTCAACTCACACTCTTTCAATCTATTGCATTGGGTGTCGTGCTTCACTCTCACACTGTCTACTGAGTTTCTGTGCTAAGCTTCAATCTTGCCTTCTTTTCACAAACACCTCAAGATGAATACAAAGCACTCCTCTTGAAAGTTAGTGCAAAATATCAACTATCATACGTTTTCTTTTGTTGCTACACCTCTCCAAACTTGGGCTGCTCCAAAAATATGAGAGAAAGAGAGCCCCAAATAACCAACATCAAGTTTCCGAATGAATAACCAAGTACTCATTAATCAAATCACATTTTTTATTAAAATTTTATTAATGAATTGATCATTAATCATAAGTGAGTTGCTCACTGAATGAAACTTTAACTCAAGGCTTGCTTAATAACTCAAGTGACTTGAGAAGTTGCTCACCAAGTAAAACTTTCAATGTAACTCAATTCTAAGGTGCAAACTTTTAATTTAATGAATGTTTTACGTTGCACCTTGTACTTTTTGCCTTGCTCTTGTACAACTAGCCTACGCTCTTGTCCACTACATGCCCAATATCAAATCCTTCACTGCCTATGCACTGGTTAAGATGCCAAGAGCTAAGGGTATTAAAATTAAAGTTCATTTTAATTAAAAATCTTCATGAAGTTTAATTAAATCATTAAGTTCATTTCTCATTCTAGTGAGACCAATAACCCTTGAGTCTTTTTCCCCCATGCCAATGCTGACAAGTACGAAATACGAGTTTGGAAGTTATAAGAGTGGTCTTGACTAGCCTGCTACACTCTTGAAAAGACTACAACATGGGCTCGTATTGAGGCCAGATCACAAGCAGTTAATGTTGGGCCCTAGCTTCACCAACAAACTGATAAGTGAGCTGATAAGGAAGTTATTACCTGGATAGGTTGCTCTTCAAACTTTTAACCTATCCCTAGAACTACCGATAATGCATTGCTGAACCTGCCTGGTCAGACCAGTCTACATGGCCTAGCCCTTGACATTTCAGTATATTGTAGAACATTTGCATTTGGCATGTGACTAGCAGGTGCTGAACTTCTAAAATCTTCTCAAGCAACAAAAGCAGATTGCATTATTCAAGTGGTTTGAGAACTAGGCATGACATGTAGAAGAGAAGAAGCATTCAAATGCTTTCTCGTGATGATTCATTTCCTGCTCAAACTTTGGCTGGCAAAAAATCACTCATGATCCTTGTATGTGACAAGGCAAACCAATCTCATCAAGGTCTCACTGGTCACTAACCAAAGTAATACAGTGCTCTTTGTCAATTCTCTCAGACTATTGCAATAATGTACAGCTTTTGCACTTTTATGAGTTGTTAAGGTGCATCAGAAACTATGCTTGTCTATAAGGCAAAGGCATCCAAACTGAATCCAATTCAAATTCACAAGAATGAGATTACTAAGGAATATGAACTGTGCCTGTCTATTAGGCAAGGGCATCCAAACCAAGTACAATAAAAACTCACTAGAATGAGATCAACAACGAACATGAAAGATATGATTGTGCACAATACTAACTTGATGCAACACAATGAAGATTAGCACAGAGAAAACTATGTTTGTCAATAGGGAAGGGCATCCCAACTCCATAATTAAAGTGCATCAGAAGCTACTTTCATCAATTAGGCAAGATATTCCAAACTTGGAATACCAATTTCAATCCACAAGAACCAGGTCACTAGATTGTAGAAAAGACAACTTCATGCCCCATAGTGAAAGTTAGCTCCAACGAAATCAATATAAGTCCCATATTCATCTACAAGAATAGCAGCAGATACAGTAAGGAGTGCCACCATTATTAAGTTGATAAGGACTTAAACTGCTAACTAGAACTGTATGAAATTGATGTCAAAATACTGATCAAGAATTGATACATACACGATGGCTGCACCAAAAGTCTTGTCCCGCCTCCTCCTGTGTTGCTGCCAAGCGCATCTTCTTCTTCTTTCAAATACTCCTCATCTTCTTCCTCTTCTGTCAGCTTTGAGCTGTGCCTTCCCCTGGATTAAAAGAAGAAAACCATAAACATATTTTCACAACAGCTCTTTCTCCTCCTCCTAAACCATTGCATGAACCATATTTTCAATTTCATTCAAATATTGTATGTCAAAAAAGGAGTTAAATGAAATCGCAGGGAACTGCTTTGTGGCATGCATACACTACTGGGTTTACACTAGCTTCTTTACCAAAAGTATTCCTTAGCAGGTAGAAGCTCCTTTTATTTCAAAACTATCTTGGACCAAAGGCAGAACATTCTGCAAGCAAGACTCAGCAATCGACTCTATAACTTTATCTATAGTTTTGTAACAAGCACTGTTGGGAGATTGAAACACTTACAATACTTCTATAATACACATGTTAACCTTCAAGAAATCTTACCTATACTGACTAAAAAGTGGCAGCTCACCTGGTCAGAGTAAAACATGTTAGACAATGACTCAAAAGATCATGTATTAAACTATTGGCATTTATCTGTGCAGTGCCCTACATGCTTTTTCTAGGTCACTTACAATAGGCTGATCAACTCCAAAAATTTCTCAGAACTAGTCATAAGGCTGAACCTGGAATGTGGGTGGCCTAGGGTTTAGCAATGACAGTGGTGTTACAGCAAGATGCTTATGGGCTAGCAATGTCTATCACCTTTAGCAAAGGATAGCTCTACATAGGATGAGAAAGAGATCTAGACATGTCATTGCTAAAAGGTCCTGTTAGTCTTTTGCTGATTCTAGAAGGCTGTCACATGCAGAGTGAAGCAAAATATCCAATTATACGAGTTGACTCAAGCCTCCTTCAAAGTTGACAGCTTACATCTTGTTATGATCAGTTAGAATTCACTGGAAAAACAAAGCCATTTGGATGCAGATAGGATGAAGCATTTGTATTATGTTGTTTTTTACAGCCATTCATCCAAAAGGTGCAGAACCCCTCAATACCAAAACTCTAACAGGCACTCCCTTTAAATTGCAGGTCATGTGAGCACTGCTTTAAGGAAAGACTATGCACAAAAAGTGTTGGGAAAAGCTGGATCAGCTGCCTCACTAAAAAGACAGCCATCTACAGCTCTCTTCTTCATCAAGAAATTTGTCTTCAGCCAGGCAAAATCATTTGCTCCCACCACTATCACCAAAAAGATTTTTGTGCTATCTTTAATTCATAGGTCAAAGCTTCAACAACTTTTGACGTCCTAAGGAATTGGTATTATCCTATCCCTACCTGCAGACAGCACCTTAAATAAGCTTCTACACCAACTTAGATTGAAAGGCACCAAAGGTGGCTCAAAGTGGGTGGCAAAGCCATAAGATCAATGAAATGCTTCCTAGGCATAATAACATGGAACAGGTTCTAGGAATGGGAACCAAGATGGGGATGAGGACAAGATTTGCCATTTTTTATCACCATGAGGGGGCTCTAACATGGGGACGGAATTGGAATGGTACAAGGATTGGATGGGACTGGAACAGGACGCTAGAAAATGGCCATCCCATGTTACTATGCTCCTAGGATCCAACCCACACAGAAAAAACAACACAACTATTCTAATCACACTCAATGTGACACAAATGAGCCACGTGCTCCAAGGCTTGGACCAATGCCACAAGCATCTACTTATTTCCACCTGGATCAAAAGGTATTTGACCATCTTGTTCAAAAGAAAATCCTTCCAAAGGATCATAAAACTGACCTTGGCCATTGTCATCTTCAAAGTCCTCATTTTCAGCATGAACCATCACAAGTGGAACTCCAAGGATGAACACTAACCCCCTTATCAATGATTACCATTTTCAACAATATTCTCAAGGATGAAGTCAAGGAGACGACTTTTGAATTGATGTACCCACTCCCATTTTGCTTCCACTTCCAAGCAATGTTTCCCTAGACAAAATACTCAAGATAAAGAGTCTACCAAAACCAATTCAAGGGGAGACTCAAGTGGAATGTATCTGAGTGGTATCTTCCTATCACGATCTTTTTTTTCTTTGTCCTAGGCATTCTTTCAAATGACTTACATGGAGCACAAAATGAACCAAGATGTCTACACGTAAATCCAACTAATGAGATACGTTACTCATCTCAGTAATTTAAAATGATCGACAATACCTCCAAAATAATTTGTAATATTTGTCAATGCTCATCATAACGTCTTTTAATCCCTCAAGGTATACCCACATGCCTTCATACAACTCTCAAGGGATACAATGCTAGTTGGTATAAAACACAACACAAACCTAGGTTGTTTTAATGCTTCCCTTGCACTCGTTAAAACATCTCTAGCAAGAGGTCAACTATGGACTGCATGGATCGTATTTTTACTCTCTACTTATCTATTACATCCATGTCACAAATCTATCTTTACAAACCATAGCTGCCCAAAGTTTCAAAAATGGAAGGTCTCAAAATTGTTTCATACATAGGAAACAATTCATATAAATTGGAAACAAGTATACAAAATGTAAAAAATATATAAGATTTTAGAGGCAAGTAAAGTGATAGTCTTCAACTAACAATTTTGGACTTACAAAACACATTTTAACCAAGTAAGATTAATGGCTAGTCATGATTAAGATTCATGAACCATAATACTAACTCTATTTAAATTTTATATTTAAAAAGTTTGGATTTTCAAGATGAATAAAAACGGGTTTTGCAAGAACAAAAGATTTTGAAACATTTTGTATAGTTATATGAAATGTGTTTCAATGCTACTATTGTACCAACATGTCGACCATTGTTTCAACAAGATCCTTACTTACAAGTTATTGGTCTTTAGAGATTAGCAACCCAACTTGAGCCTTTGAACAATATCTTGGCTATGGGTTAAGCAATTATTTACTCACTTCTGAGCAAATGGTATGCAAAGAGATGCAAACTCCCAAGATAGGAGTAGTGCAACAATTTCTTAGTCAATACTAAAAACTAGAGTTATCAAGGGCATCTCCACATGTGAGTTAAACCAAAATATGAGATAGTTCTAGATTTGTTGACTACATGCAACACTTTTGGGTATGGGTACTTAGCCATTGCCTACACACAATCATAAATCCCATCATGCAAGGTTGGGAAACAAACTAATGGCTCAATTCCCACATTTTTTCACTAATGGCTCAATTTCCAAATTTTCTCTCATCATCATCTCTTCTAAACCTAATTCCTAAACCAAACAAGCAAACCTAGGCACATCCACCATTTTCCCTAGGATTGAAACTAGCCTTCAAAACCCAAAGGACAAGAAAACACATTTTAAAACACACTTAATTCAACATTTTAGTAAATTCAGCAAGAAAAAACCACAACACAACTAGAGCTCTTAAACCATATATGACACTTGATGAACCCAAATGTTGGCACTCCTTTTAACATTCATTTAGATTATCAATGTATGCTAGGAAACTAGTTATTAGAACTTGTATATCAACAATTTCTTATGGCACAATTGATCCACGAGTGCGCAATGACCTTATCAACTTCAATATTGACCTTCAATCAACTATAAAGTGCTCAAAAATTTGTACGTACACTTCAATCTACCCAACCCTAAAAAGGACCCAATTTCACACAGCCTTTACCTTGACAATTATCCTACATAGTTTTTGAAACGTCCCCTAAGGACCCAACATGCACCCAAGACACAACACAAGCCATATCCACAAATAAAAGAGATTGGACATCAGACTCACTGTCAAAAGATAACATACCAATGAGACAATAGGGTTTGCGGGCAGGAACACAGAGTGAACTTGATAAACACTTAGAAAAGGAGAAAAGAGAAGAAACTCTAATGAATGGAATGATGAAGATCTAAATCATGGAGTGATACAAGGAAACAAGGGTGCCGTAGCACAAGAAAGATGATGAAGACAGCCACGAACCACGAATCGCAATGTCCTCCTGAAGGGGTGCTAGGGTAGTGGAGAGGCTGGAGAGAGGAGGTGACGGACTGAATGAATCAACCATTTTTAACGAGTGACAGAGGCAACCTACGTCTCCGAGGAAGGGCGTCAATTGTCTAGGGTGGCACCACACTGTGGGTGCCCAGTTCCTTTTTGGGGTTGTCCACTGTGAAACCCTAAACACAAAACACGAAACCCTAAACGCAAAATGCAAAACTACAGGTAAAGGGTTTCTCAACACCCCTCTCAAGTCCAAAAAGAGAAACAAGAGAAGAGTGAGGTGAAGATGAAATGCTACATGCTGAAGAATGCTCATGCAACAGGTGCCACTTGAACAGTGTCCCTCGTGGGAAAATTGTTCACTTGCCCAAGTGCCCTAGTACAAAGATGATGAAATCGTCCAATGCATAGGAGGAATGTCAAACTTTGTGTGGTGCTGAGAACCATAAGGATATGCCCGTACTCAATCTCAAAAGTAGGCTCCATGTTGACCAAGGAACAAAGAAGATCCACCTTGGAAGCTAAGAATACCACTTGAAAGGAGACCTTTGAAGATAGTTAGGAGACTAAATGAGCTATAGAACCCGAAACTCAACCTCAAGAGAGAAGCCACTAGATCTGTGATTCCATGCTGGAAGGAATACGAAGGCCTATCCACCAAGTCGCTACTAAAGACCCAAGGGCCTCGATTTAGGTAGATCCTGGGTATGAGTAGAGAAAATGACTGCTCAAAGGAGAGCCACTCCTTGAAAGTCAAAGGTGGTGGTGTGTGAAGAACTTCATGGCACATAGGATCCCTTTTTGAGGAGTCCCCCTTTGAAGCTGAAGATTCAAGAATAGCTGGAAGCTCCCTCAAAGGGTGAAGAGAATCCCCCTTTGAATCCCAGTTTGAGAGAGAAAGAGAATCCAACCACTCATGGCTCACAAACTACAAAGCATTTGACAACGAAGAAAGTGCTGCCAGTCATGCCAAAGGTATTTGGGGCTCAAAAGAAGAAGCTGAAAAGCACCCAAAAATGGCCTCTCGAACCTGAGTGGAAGAGGGTGGGAAAGGAGGAGGCTCAAGATGAGCCAAGGGTATGGAAGAGATGTGGGCCGCGAAAGCCACTCTACCCGGAAGTAGGTGGGAAAAACCTCCGCGCAGTGGGGTGGTCTCCATGAGGGCTTATCACCTCATAAGGTCTTAGAGCCTCTGTGTGCTCGACAGGATTTAGTGCGCATCAGTTGCAGCTTATTGCATTGAGCATAAGCCTCCGATAGCCAATGCAAAACGATCTTTGTGGCCCAGAAAGGAGAGGTGGCACAAGAAGTGCCGAGTGGGAGACGCATATACTCCCAGGGATGGGGAGCAAAGGTCGAAGTCAGCATCAGTGGTGTGTTCAATGATGCCACAATAGGAGCACCCAATAGATTGGTCGTCTGTTGATAAAGAAGCCAAGGGTATCAGTGTGTCTTGCTAAAGAAAGAAGAGGTCAATCACGAACCATGAACCATAATGTCTGCCTCAAGGGCTAGGAGGGCAATGAAAGGGCTGGAATTGAGCTGCCAGCTGCAGAAGGGTGCTGCCGGCAGTTAGAGGCTGCAACTAGTAAAAAAACGCACGGTATATCAATATGGTGGAACTGTCGGGTTGTAGAGAATAGCCGCTAGATTGCAGAGAACAACCTCCAACAATCTGGCTGAGAAGCCAACAGCAGAGAATAGCAACCAACAGCAACAACCCTAAACGCAGACTGAAAAATAACAAACGCAAGAGGAAGCAGTGGCCAGTTAGGATGTTGATGCAACGAAAGAAAAAGAGAAGTGGATGCTGAACCCACCACTGGTCTTTGCTGAATCATGGAGTGATACAAGGGAACAAGGGTGCCGTAGCACAAGGAAGATGATAAAGACAGCCATGAACCACAAATTGGGCGTCAAGTCCCCTTTCAGGACTATCCACTGTGAAACCCTAAATGCAAAACGCGAAACCCTAAACGCAAAACTACGGGTGAAGGGTTTCTCAACACTTACCTCCCAACCATAGAGTCAAACAAGCTCAACCCCAAGCCTAGAAGCTAGCAACAGCACTCTCGATCACAACCACATCCCGAGGATTGGCATCCCATACCATTAGCCCACACCATCCCGATGAACAAATACATCAACCAACAAGGCAAGAGCCCAAGCGTAGCGATTGCACAATAAGCCCTTGAGTCCTATAAATAGAATTCCGCTAGCCTAACCCCAAAATGCCCTTAGTGCATTTGCACTTAGTCCTATCATGACCAATGTGACCAATGCTACTAGTACCCATTCGAATGTTTGAGGATATAACAATTCCCATACAATCCAACATTGTTCCTGTCACAAACACAAGAATTTCTAACAATGAAATCGTGAGTTGCTCAAATCATTAATCATAAGTGAGTTGCTCACTAGACCAACATTAAGCATGTAGTCTTCTTTGAAACCTACATGAGCTACTTATTGAGTAAAGCCATTAATAATACTCAATTTTGCGGTGCACACTTTTAAATTCATAAAAATTTCACATTGCACCTTGTTCCATTTACTTAGCTTGTATATGATATAACATGCATGCTTATCCATTGCATGCCCAGTATCAAATCCTTCACTATTGATACAAGTATCATCGTGCTAAGAGCTAAGGCAAACAAGTTTAGGCTTACGAATGAACAATTTCCAAGACATGCATTTCCGTTCCTTCTAAGTCTCGTTGACATGAGCTCAATTATCATCAACTTAAGAGAGGAATTATTTTTTACTCTTACAAGATCACTCAAAGCATGTATATGAGTGCATGCATCACATGCATATTATTACGAACATGTATTTTTTTGACATGATTTAAGTTGTGTATGCAATGTGTATATATAAAGTACAAGTTAAATTTAACACAATGATAGTACAAGATATAACATGGACATTGGAAAACATTGATAAAAGTTATTATAAGTTATGCTAGATAAGTGTTTGTGGATGCTTAGTAATAGTCTTTGACATGAGAACGTGTATTTTTGAAACCTCACTTAATATGTGGATTAATTTTTAATCACATGGTTAAGTAAATGTTGCACATGTGAGGTGTAACTGGCATTAGAGTAAATTTACGAGCCCAAGACTCCAAAAAATCATAGAATGTTAAAGACAAAAGCTGTTATAGGTTATACTACATAAGTACTTGTGGTATCTAGTGCTAATTGTTGGTCTAAGTCATTCATTTGGCCATAAGTGTTAGTTGGTGACACTAAGAAAGTGGCGTTTAATAATACCTAATGCTAATCTAATGATCAAAGATAACGCAAAGATACTTGGGAATGAAAATTTTTTAGTCAATTTAATTATTGGCCAATCAAATTATTTTTCAAAGCACCAAAATAATTGTTAGATTAATTTTCACTATTTAAAAACTGAAAATTAATATTTGATTTTGCATAATGCTGAAAACCATTTGAAAAGGCTACCACTTGTCAAAAATACCCATCAAGCAAAAAACGTCTTTAAAGGCTGAAGAGAGACATTTTTAGTGCATTTAGCCTATAAAAGAGAGGGAAAAGGTATTACTCGTCTGATTTGCAACCATTAGAGGACCTTCTGAGGTAGCCAGGGGTAGAAGAAGAAGACCAATCAACAGTAAGTAACAACAATCAACAGTAAGTAACAACATCAACAAGCTGTTAAGACAAGACAACAACAGTAAATGACTGATTTTCTTCAATTCTTTGCATCTACAAGCTGTTGAGACAGGGCAACAACAGTAAATGACAAATTTTCTTCAATTCTTCACGAGAAGAGTCTGAATTTTCTCGCTCCTTAACATTCTCTCTTATCTCCCAACTTTTCTACAGCCTTGCTCCAAAGATTACAACATTCAAATCACCAGAGACTGAGAAATTTCAAATTTCTCTGCTGTAAACCCTAATTTACAACAAAATTGAGGATTTAACAACAACCTTGAAAACGTACCAGAATTTGAAAGCTTCAAGACTTGGATTTAATAAGGCTAAAGTTGTTTTTAGCCTATTCAAGTGGAGAGACCAACAAATCATTGAATTTGGGGTATTTTCCATCTCTATCAAAGTGGATAAAGACAAATCGATTGCCCAAATCAAGAAGCAAATCTAATTGAATTTGCTTGTCATTTTGAACAAGGGGAGTTGAAATACCAAAAGAGATTGAGAGAATCCCATTGTACATCAACTTCTTTGACACCAATTTTGGGGCCAACAGGGTGTCCAATGTCCAAGATTATATAATAAAGTGTACATTTCAATTTTGTGAATTTGTTAATTGTTGTGAATAGTGCTTAATCAAGTTATTTACCACCCTATCCGAGGAGGAAAACTAGTTACATCTTACTCTAGTTCATTACATGAGTCTTAAGCGGTATCATTTAGACTAGATAAATAAACATTTAATACTTATACTAAGGTTAATAAAAGCTATAACTTTGAAGTTTTAAGGGATTAACACTCTAAATGTGGATTAAAAAGACCAATTAATGGGCAAGGACAAGAAAACTATTAATTTCCAACCAACTATGAAAGGCATATTCCAACCAAGGCAACTGCTATTGTATACATTTTGCGACTTGTCGAATCAACTTGGAGACAGAGCAACAACAAATCGCACGTGCTTGTCAAGACAAGGACAACGAATTCAATCTTCGCCCCAATGAGAGACAGCAATAGAAGAGGAGAGTTCATGAGCTCTACTTTTCAAGCTACTAGCAACATCAAAGTTACTGTCAAAGTTATCATTTAAAAGATAATAAATTCTCTCTCCTCTATTAGATTCTCAATAGTACTCAAAAGATTGGATATGAATAATAATGCATTTACTACCAAAATCCTAATTTTTTGCAAAATTTAAGATTTCACAACTACCTCTCCCGATGCAACTCTAGCCCTATCAAGGGATTTTATTCCTAACATCTAAAGCCCTTATAGCTCAAACCTACACAAGTACTATTCAATTTCTCAACTCTTATACTCTTATTCTCATGAAAGACATTATTAATCTAATCTTGACTCTAGTGCCTAGATAACACCAATAATATACTATGTTTGTTCATCCCATCATCTCAACTTACAATAGTAGATAGATTGTATAATTTATATACTCATTGAGCTAAAAATAAAAAGTGCAATGAAACCAAGTCTAAATAGTAAGCCACCAATCAGAACCATGAGTATAACATTGAAAACATACAAATATACAGTAGTGAAAAATGGAGCAAAAAAATTTATTTATAAATAAATAAGATTAAGTAATGCTACCTAGGCTAACTATTATTTGCATTCTACATGAACCTACAGTCCAAAAAGCTTGTCAATTGGTTATTGACTCTTCTCCACCACTCTTATGATGTTACTACTCTCATCTCACCCAATGTGCCAACCACAAAAGAGTCTTAATTTGCACACCAAGTAATATGATTATCATCAACTACTCCGATATACCATCTTAAACTCTATAGTTCTAACTTTATTAAAAAGTATCTCTTGCCTCTACCAGCTTCACTAAAAAACTTTTACTTCAAAGCTTGAAAGCTTTGAGTCAAGTTTTAGAGAGAAATTTCTCAACTAGTAGTGAGCCAAGACAATAAACTAGTCATACACTATAAAAGACCTCATGAGTCATTAGTTAGCTACTCACAATCATTACATACATATTTATTGACAACCTACTAAGCAAGCTTAAGAATCACATATAGATGCCACTATTATAAGACTCTTTTAGAACCTTTCACATTGGTCAATCCACATGCAAAAAACTTAGTTGCCTAACGTTTTGACCATCAAGAATCCTTCTAAGAAGGGTGAAAATCTTTCTTAACAATTCCAGTACTTGTAATATAGCTTGGAAGATCAAGCATAGTATCCTCAACCATTATAATCCCAAAAAATAGCCTAAAAGGAAAAAACTTCTAACACTCAATAAAGGGACTTGACCGTGAGCTAAGCTTGCCTTTCCTTTTATGTTGAACAATCACCTCCCCATGCGTGTTAAAAATCAGTGATATTGTTAAAATTATTAATAAATATCTCATCATTCTTTGTTCAATAATGCTATTTCCATCATGGCACCTATGCCACCTAGTGAACATGGCTTCAATGTGCACATAATGACACAAAACTAATGTGGGTTTAAAAAATAAGCTGAGTGATAACCACAAATTTTGGTGCCTTGACATCATAAACATAAGAAGATGATGATGCATTGATAGGGTTGGCAGTTAAATAATCATACACCCACCTGCCTTTCTGTCCTTTGGATCCCGAAGCACCTTGTGCACCTTGGGCAAAGTGAGCAAACACCTCAGTCTGCTGTAAAAGGAACTTCATCCGCCCCTTTGCTTTACTGTTCTGTTGAACACAATCACAATTGCTTAGCAACCAAATAGAATCATCATATGCCAAAAAAGCAGGTGCAACCCATAGAAGAAAGCAACGAGTGATTCAGCACCATGTCTGCATCAACTGCAGCATTTTGCTGATGGTAGAACTTCTCCAGCTCCTCCTTTTTCCGTTTCTTCATCTCCCTAAGGCGTTCACGTTCTCTGATTGCTATTGCTTTCTTTGATGGACTGAGAAGAGCCTGCATTGCATCAAATTTGCCACTTTGATGTCTCGCCCAATACCATAGCCAAACTGTGGATAGTTGCCAAATTGCAGCACAGCTACGACAACAATTGGTGAAATAGTACCTCATCATCTGTTTCCATGTCCTCAAGTTCATCCTCTTTGTCATCCTGTGTGTCATCATTACTAGCAGGAGACTCGGCACCGGGTTGCTCATCCTCATCGGCATCTGCTGCTTCTATTGCATCTAGCTCCTCAGCATCTTCCTCCTCCTGCTCTTGCTGGTCTTCGGCACTAGTCTCTTCCTCCTTCGCAGATGTCTCCTCCTCCTCGTAGGATGCAGCTTGCTTGCCTCGCCCCATGGCTGCACTGACACCGCCATTAATCCACTAAATTCAGCAACTTTAAGAGGAAGGGATTACAATATGCGCATGAGCCTAGGGCAAGCAAGAAGAATGCAGGCAACTTCGAGCAGCAAAGCTTTACACACGAGCGAAGAGAAAATGGAGAGCATACACGAAGAGAGCACGTACCTGATCAAATGGATCGCAAGCGAGAAGTTACAAAGACGCGATAAACGCAAGCAGATGATAAAACCGCTCGATTCTCTTCGGGCGAGGAGCTAAACGGGAGGTTAATCGAGCGTCCGAAAGGGGAATACCCTAATCGGAAGGCCGAATCCACAGACAAACAGACAGAGAGAGGCAGAGGGATGGAGAGAGCATTGAAGGGTCTGTGCAACGGGCTATGTCGCGGTAACAGGACACGAAGAGGAATGACGCAGATTTCCCGCCCAATTTTAGTGCCCCCCGGTCCTCTCACTGCCAGCCTCCAGTGCCCAAATGGACAGGCCATATAAAAACCTTTCTGCCTGCCCGAGAGAGACCCATACTAGACAAATTCCCACTACATATTTCCACATTGTGAATTACAACATCTTCACATGTCTCCTCTCACATAGAAATTTGTAAAAAAAAAACTTCTTACAAAAGTTCCATATGGCGCTAAGCCACATTTAAAAAAACTCGTTCTAATAGTGGTAACGTAGTCGAACTAGTAGTAGATCGCTCTAAAATGTCAGAAGATTTGTAAAACTTTTAGTTAAGTTTGTCGCATGGGTGAACCAAGATGGAGGTGGAAGAAGGCCATCTGATCGAGGGGCGCCAATGTTTTTGAAATTTGGTGCGAGAGGAACACTTCCCAAACTTATCAAGTCGGTCGATCAAGAGAATGCCATGGTTACAAGTGAGGACATGCAAGATGGTGATTTGAAGAATGGATGCAATGATGAAGCCTTCTTTATTTATATGGAGGATTTGAAGCATTCTTTATTTATATGAGGATTTGAAGAGTATCCATTACAAAAATCGAGCAATATTCTCCATTGTTTGCCCTTAATGAAAAGCTAGCCCCACACTGTTTTGTTAGCATCATTATAATGCAACGCATAGTGAATGGTGCATTCTAGGGTGCAGATCACATAATTTTAGAATGAGTGCCCATTGACTAAGAGTTTTTGCCATATTGTGGTTTCTTACATTTTGCATGTAATCTGAGTTTGTGAGCAAGTGACTATGTGCATGCATACATGTGTGCATGTGTGTGTCCTTTTTTTTACTCTTATCTTGCGTTGATTTACCTTCTAGAAAGAGAAAAGAGAATGTGATTTCTTCTTTCAAGAGAGACTCCCTCTAGAGGGTGCACCTATGAAAAACCGTCCATATTAGATGTGTTCAAATGGTATTAAAAAACCAAATTGCTTACATGTTATAAGATGACAAAATGACCCTTTTTTCCTAAGGATTTTATGATTTTTTTAAATGAAATCAAACTCCACCTCTATTATATTGTATATTTTTCCAAACAATATAACCAAATTTTTTTTATATGAAGTGCACTTACATTCATTGAGGCACATTTGCTCTCTCTCTCTCTCTCTCTCTCTCTCTCTCTCTCTCTCTCTCTCTCTCTCTCTCTCTCTCTCTCTCTCTCTCTCTCTCTCTCTCTCTCTCTCTCTCTCTCTCTCTCTCTCTCTCTCTCTCCAAGCATTTTTTAAATTAGCATTCCTCAATTTATCAATACACATGATTTATGCAACCACTAGGCCTATGATCATGCATTTACTTTACATTCTATTATTTGTTATGAAGATAGTAAAAGCAACATTATATCTAAAAATGCATATTAGCAACAAGAACCTGAATTATGTCCATGTTACTTGCTTACTTTATAATATTGTCTTGGAGTTAGTGGAAGCAATGTCAATCTATTTCATAATTAGTTTAAGAAAAAATTATTGTTGTTATTGCATTTCTTTTATTATTATGAAAATGGGGTGTTCTTTCTTTATTTCATGAATTATCATTATTATTTTCTATTTGTTAGCATTGGCCTTTAGGGCATATGCTTATACGATGATGCGATGGCAAGATGGTGCATGCCTCCAAAATATTACCCATAGTTTACTCAAGTTAAGTGGTTCATTCTCTTAAGTTGAGTGGCCCAACATTTTGAGTTAAGAGGTGTGGATCTTTTTTTTGAGCACGTGATGTCTTGCAACAGGAAAAGAGATGTGGATTCTCTATGGGATATGTAGTAGCTTGATATAGGAAAAAGGAGACCTTGCTTTTAGCCATAAAAGTAATATTTAAGAGATACCAAAAGAAGCTTTTGTCTATTGCAGGCTACACTGTCCTTGCAAGACATATGCATGCTGCATGCACTCACACGCGCAAACACGCACGCACACACACACACACACACACTCTCTCTCTCTCTCTCTCTCTCTCTCTCTCTCTCTCTCTCTCTACCTTGCTCAAATGCATGCTGGGTGCTAAAATAGTTGTCCCCTATAATAGAGCCATTGTTTGAATGATAGAGACTACCCCACTCAAAAAGTTATTGTTATTTTCAGATTGACTTGGAAGTCTATGCATTTTTCATGATAGTGAGTGCTTATTGTCTTTTGGACATTGTTGATGAACTAAGAGAAGGAGACACACTATAGTAAGTACACACCGATACACTGAACCTTTCTATTCTTGAAGCTTAACTAAGAGTAAGAGAGAGAGAGAGAGAGAGAGAGAGAGAGAGAGAGAGAGAGAGAGAGAGAGCTTTTCTATTGTCGCACCTTGTCTTCACAATTAAGGTCAAGCCACCTAAAGTATTGCAACAAGCAAAAAAAAGTGGACCTTGAATAATGTTGTGTTGTGATGACTATTCTACAAGCTTGTTGTGAAGTAGTAGAAATTGAGGCTTGTAAGAAACTACACTTTGATATCGTATCTACATGTTATGAGATGAATGTATCCCTTGCAAATATTCAACTTAGTGTTCATGGGAGTTGTGCAAACACAGTAGATGCTCAAACAATATTTGATGGACATCTAGCTTGACGTTGTGTCATAGAATGTGTGCATTGTTGGCTAAGAGCAACAAGGAAAGTGTAATGCTAGTTTTCACATGGTCTAGGAAATGCAATTGGTAAGTTATGATCTAGACCAAGTGACCTTATTGCCTCTTCTCTCAACTTACAATCAATGTGTTCTTGATCTCGAACAGTCAAAACACCTTTCAATTACATTGGTGATTGTTCTCTAAGCCTATTGTGAAGTAGGAGAATTAGAGTCTTGTAAGAAACTACATTTGGATATTGTATCTATAGGTTATGAGATCAACATAACCCTTGCAAATACTCTCCTTAATGCTCATGGAGTTGTATAAACATGGTAGATGCTCATGCAATACTTGATAGTCTTGTCTAGCCTAATGCTATGTCATTGATGCCAGGAGGCATATTTCACGGTGGATTTCGTGAGGTTTTACGGTGGATTCCGCAAACTTTTATTACCGAGGCTCATACACAAAGTGGATTCTTTGTGCGAGAAGTCGATGGGGATGCCTATCCTTTTCGGGCGTTTTGTTAATTTAGTGTGTACATGGGTAATTCCATAGCGGGTCATTCCTCAAAATACATGTTTAAATTAATAAACGTTTATGAGTTTAGAGTGCGCACTCGTGATAAATTAAGGTTAGGATTGATTTCTAACCAATTTATTTATATAGCTGAAGATTGCTAGGTATTCACTTTTGTCGGTTTAATTGTATTATTTTACTAATGATTGTGAATGCTTCAGTTGATGTGTAGAGATAGCAGTGGTGGCAGTGGAAAGCATTAGAGGATAGTGTGTATTCAAATTATCGTCAATATTTTGATGGGCGCATACCTTAGGCATGGTGGCTATATTTTGTCGCGCCTATTTATCAAGGCGTTTGATATTTATTTATTATTATTGTATACGCATGGACGCATGATTTAGATATTTGTATTTGGACATTGTATTTTTGTATTTGTATTTACCCGAACCAACGATGGAACAAAAATTGGATTTAATTATGATGCAGCTTGATGAAGAACGAAGAGCCCGACAAGCTTTGCAAGCTCAATTGGCCAATTTGCAACGATCTACCACCGATAAAGATGGACCGCAACCCAAAGATCTTATACGACGTACCATCGATGCGATGCTTGTAGCTCAATCCATCCGCAAAGAAACAAAGATAAGTAAAAGGAACTTCAAATTTTGTACTTTCAATGGATCTTGAGATGGAAAGACTATACTTGCATTTATCAGTCAGTTTGATGATTACTTTCATAAAGAGACATATGCTGAGAAAGACAAAATTAAATGTGTTACTAACCATTTAGTCAATCGAGTATCTCTATGGTGGACTGTGGTTCGCAAGAGCATTGATTGTCCCACTACCTGGGAGACTTTTCAAAAGAAGTTTTTGTAGAATTTCCTTCCTCCTCAATTCCATGAAAAAGCCATAAAGCAATGGGATCTTCTACAGCAAAGAGATCGTGAACCTATTTCCCAATACACTAAACATTTTTGGAATGCCCTACTGCAACTATGCATGCTCGAAGATGTACCTGAAGCGACTCACAAACGCAAGTTTATGTCTGGCTTACTTGGACATTACTATGCTGAAGTCAATATGTTCAAGCCAACAACCCTCGAAGATGCAATTTCCTTGGCTCATGATACTGAAGACAGGATTCGCGGAAGAGACAAGCGTCCACAACAATTTCAAGCTAATGGTAACTATGGTTCCAAGCAATTCAATTCAAAATTCAATCAATGTCGTTTTCTTCCATCTTCATTCCGTAAGTCTTGGACACGACCACCTTCTTTGCCATCAAATACCAATCCAAACCCTAAGCCATCATCACAGCCAAATCCTAATATTCCTAGACTTCCTGCCATTACCAACAATGTATCTAAAGCCAAACCAATAGTTTGTTACAAATGCCATCAACCTGGACATCTAGCAGCCAATTGTCAATCGAAAAAGCCATCTGTCCATATCAATTATCTTGGAGCAATGGAAGATGAAGAACGTGAGGAAATGCATGACTTTACAGAAGATGATAATGACATTGGTATTACTTCGGATACTTTGCCAGGTATGACAACTCCACATTCTTTCTTGACAATGAAATGTTTAGTGTATAGTAAAGAAAATATTATTTTGCATGATGATGGTAGCACACATGATTTTATTTCTGCAAAGTTAGTGAAAGAATTGAAATTACAAATTGTTTCTACACATTATCTCATTAAAGCAGCATTCTTGGCATGAGATATAATGGGACACAAGAAGTGCATAATTTAGAAATTAAAATTGGTGAATATACTGAACGTAGAAATTTCCTAGTTGTACCTTTGTAGTCTAGTGATATTATCTCAGGTATGCCTTGGCATCATTGGTATAATCCTGACATAGATTATTCCACGCATTCAATTAAAATTTATTTTCAAGGAAAATAAATTACATTGCATGGTATGTACGCTTCTCATAATTTTCCACTACTGACTCATACCCAAGCTAAACGTGCATTATGTAAAAGTAGCAATTCTTATTTAATTTGGGTGAATGAACTTCAAGCTAAAGAAAAACATATGCATCCTAGGCATACACAATTTCTTGCTCAATTTAAAGATTGTTTTGCTGATGATTTACCACCTAGACTACTACCTTCACGTCCTGAAGATCACAAAATAGATTTAATTCCTGGTACACAACCACCATGTAAAGGACCATATAGGCATAACCAAATTGAACAGAAAGAAATTCAAAATCAAATAGAAGAATTGCTTAACAGAGGATTAATTAGACCTAGTAGTTCTCCATTTGGTGCACTTGTTTTATTAGTAAAGAAGAATAATAATACTTATCGCATGTGCATTGATTATCGTGCCCTAAATAAAATTACTGTTAAGAATAGATATCTAATTCCTAGGGTAGATAATCTTATGGATAAACTACAAGGTTCTGCCATATTCAGTAAGATAGATCTTAAATTTGGTTATCATAAAGTGAGATTGGATAAATCTGATATATTCAAAACTGCATTTAGAACACAATTTGGACACTATGAATTTCTAGTGATGCCTTTTGGTTTAACTAATGCACCTACTACATTTAGTCGAATTATGAATCGCATATTTTTGAAATATCAGCATTGTGTTATAGTATTCTTTGATGATATATTGGTATTCAGTAAAAATGAGAATGAGCATCATGAACATCTGTCTTTAGTTTTCAAGTTGTTAAAAGATAATCAATTGTATGCTAATTTAGAAAAGAGTGAATTCTTTCAAACAGAAATTGAATATCTAGGACACATTGTTTCATCAGAAGGTATTAAGGTTGACCCTAAAAAGATAGAAGCAATTTTAAATTGGCCCATACCCAAAAATGTGCATGAGTTACATTCTTTTCTAGGTCTTGCTAGTTTTTACAGAAAGTTTGTGCGAAATTTTTCATTACTTGCCTTGCCTTTGACTAAACTTTTAAAGAAAGGTATTGTGTATAACTGGAGTGATAATCAACAAAAATCTTTTGATTTATTAAAACATGCATTAACCCATGCTCCTGTATTACAACTACCTGATTTCAATAGACCATTCTTTTTAGTAGTTACTGATGCTAGTGGATTTGGAATAGGAGCTGTACTTATGCAAGATAATCATCCCATAGCCTACTCTAGCTCTGTAAACTGAAACCATCTGAACTTAAATATTCTACCTATGATAAAGAATTGCTAGCTGTAGTACAAGCCTTACGTCAATGGAAACATTACTTAATGGGTTCTGAATTTATGATTAAAACTGACCAACAAAGTATTAGACATCTCCTTAGTCAACCCCAAATAGCTGACCGACATATTAAATGGGCAGCTTTCATTCAAAGTTTTCATCCCCTTATACAATATTAACCAGGAAAAGAGAATGTTGTAGCCGACGCTTTAAGTACAAGACCAATAATTCATAATATTTCTGTCATATCATTTGATTCCCTTAACCCTATGAAAGATACTTATCATCAGGATCTTACTTTTCATGCTGATTGGAATAAATTAGTTGCAAATAATTGGATTCCTATTGATTCACTGTCTTACAATAATGGATCCATGTTTTATGAAAAGAGATTGTGTGTGACAGTTCCATTTAGATCTTTTGTTTTGAATGAGATTCATTGTCCTCCATATCAAGGTCATAGAGGTATTATATCTACTTTGCGTACGTTGATGGACTGAAGATTTTTATTGGCCATGTATGGACACTAATGTATCTAACTTTGTTTCTGAATGTTTAGTTTGTCAACGAGTTAAAAGACACCATGGTAAATAGTATGGTTTACTGATGCCATTATCTATTCCATCAAAACCATGGGAACAAATTTCAATGGACTTTATTACTGGTTTACCTAACACTAAAGCTAACCATGATATGATTTGGACTGTTGTAGACAGGTTTAGCAAACAAGCATATTTCATTCCATGCAAGAAAACTCTAACTGCATCTCAAGCAGCTCAATTGTTTTTGAAAACTGTGTTTACTAATCATGGTTTACCAAAAGTCATTATTTATGATCGTGATTCTAGATTCTGTAATAATTTTTGGATTACTTTGTTTGCCAACTTAGGCACAAAGATTGATTTTTCATCTGCATTTCATCCTGAAACTAATGGACAAACAGAAGCTACTAACAGTACTATTTTAGATCTTTTACGTGCTTACACTATTTCAAAATCACATACATGGGATACACATCTACATTTACTTCAGTTTGCATATAACAATACATCACATACAGCTACAAAGAAAGCACCATTTGAAGTTATTTATGGTTATAGATTGTCTACACATGTTGCTTCATTATCAAATAAAATTCAAACTGCTGATGATATTGCTAACATGCACGCTACTATTTTTGATGAAGTTAAAGATATGATTACCAAAGCCCAACAATCATATACAAAACAAGCAAATAAGAAAAGACAAGCCATGAATTTCAAAGTTGATGATTATATTTGGTTACAAATAGAAAAACGTAGATTACAAAGTGTAGATAAACACCTAGTTGTGGAATTAGCACCTAGATTCTATGGACCATTCAAGATCATACACAAAATCAATGATAATGCATTTAAACTAGAACTACCACCACATTGGAAAATTCACAATACCTTTCATATTAGTTTACTACGACCCTTTAGAGGCCAATTACCTGTACACCCTGTTTATGAAAACCCACCTTTGTTAGATGCACCTTTGCTAGATGATGAGACTGAAATCCTTGAGCTTGAAACTATTATAGATAATGACTTTATGACCACTAGAACTGGCCGTAGATATTCTAGATATTTGGTTAAGTTTAAAAACCATCCTGTTGAAGAGGCCCAATGGATGCACGCTAGAGACTTAAATGCTTTCCCCACTCTGTTAGCTCCACATTGAGCTAATAGCAATTGAGGACAATTGCTATCCCACCCCGGGGGTATGATTTCAGGAGGCATATTTCACGGTGGATTCCGTGAGGTTTTACCGTGGATTCCGTAAACTTTTATTACCGGGGCTCATACACAAAGTAGATTCTTTGTGTGAGAAGTCAACGGGGACGCCTATCCTTTTCGAGCATTTTGTTAATTTAGTGTGTACATGGGTGATTCCGCAAAATACATATTTAAATTAATAAACGTTTATGAGTTTAGAGTGCGCACTCGTGATAAATTAAGATTAGGATTGATTTCTAACCAATTTATTTATATAGTTGAAGACTGCTAGGCAGTGGAAAGCATTAGAGCATAGCATGTATTCAAATTATCGTCAATATTTTGATGGGCGCATACCTTAGGCATGGCGCCTATATTTTGTCGCGCCTATTTATCAAGGCGTTTGATATTTATTTATTATTTTTGTATGTGCATGGGCACACGATTTAGATATTTGTATTTGGACATTGTATTTGGGTACGCCTGACTTCTTGGGCGCCCGTCCATTAGCTTTATTTCTATTTGGCACAAAAGTAAACTCAAAAGCCAAAAGCGTGCTATTTTGTAATTTGGGCTATTATTTGAGCTTGAAGATGATTAATACATAAAATACATGCTTTGTGGAGTGCTTCACACAAGGCATGGGGGGAGATTGCACCCAATTAGTCTCTTGCTCATGTCGTGCAAGCTTTCTACATTGATTTGTGTGCAAAAAGTAGAGTTCTTTTGTTCTTGGGGACCTTCTGACGCTCACTACGCACGCTTACGGCATCCGATCTGTGCACCAGTCATGGAATGTGTGCATTACTAGCTATGCATAACAAGGTGTAATATTTCCATGCAATAAAAGTTAGTTGGCTAGTTCGAAAGTTAGTTAGTCAATTAATAAGTTAGTAAGATAACTATCTAAAGACTAACTAAGGTAAAAACTAACTAACATTAATAACTAATAATTTTCTATTTAATTAAAATATATTTTAAAATAAACCGAGAGTCATAATCTGACATTTTTCTTGAATTGACAAGGACCATAGCAACCCTTCACGGAAGTTACAACGTGAACGAGACTTATGAGCCATATTAATCACTAGTATTAATGTGTATAGTTTGGATGGTCCAAAAATATTAGATTTTTGGAAAAAAAACTAGTATATTTTAGATATTATCCTAAAAAGATAGAACTGAAAGTCATTTAAAAGAAAAGACAAGTGATCTTTTAGTTAGTTTTGGAGTTTTTATTAAAAGAAAAAAATAAAGAAAAGTGACTAGCAAAATCGCGCGCGCCACGATCGCAGTCTACAGGCAGTAGACAGCACTTCGAATAGAGAAAAGAAGAAGGAGTGAACTGATAGCTTTCTAAACAAGTGTCTTGAAAATTTACCCCCCTTTTGGAGCCAATGCAACCATTAGATTTATGATCTGAGCATCAGATCACTGAGTCTTCCAAGAGACCCTCCACTCTTGTTCTCAGCCTTATCCCCTCCTCTCTAATTCATTATAAATATGACGCATGGAGAGGCACAAGGGAGCATAAGGAGACCCCGAGAGGCTGCGAGAGAGAGGTAGAGAGAAGGATACCCCTCCAAGAGATTGTGAGAGAGAGCTTGAGAGAAAAAGAGAGAGAAAGAAGAGTTACCCCGAGATGCTGCACAATTTCCTCTATCTCGATCCTTGACTTAGCCATCTTCTCTTACCCTCTCCCATCTCAAATCTATTCTGCCTTCTTAATCTCTTGAGTCTAGTTGTGGACGATGGCCTCCAAGCAAAGAATATCGCATGCGCATGGCAATCCTACAACTAGCAACGAGGCTTTGGGTGAAAGCATCACTGTCAATCCAATTGCGATACCGGTCGTAAGTAATGTATTTTCGAATTGATAGATGCTTGTTTTGATTCTCGCATGAGATACATTAGGCTCCATACAATGATGGAAAAGAATAGGTCATGGGAAGGGATAGGCCTCTTTTCACATGTTTGAAAGATGGAATTTGCAAAATGCATGTATCAAGGGAAGTTAATCTCACTTAGTTGCTTATGGCTTATTCGTTGATAGAGCAATCGATCAGGGGTTATGAATAGCATAATCGTAAAAAGAATGACATTAAGAATTGTGCATACAAGTATTAAGAAAATTTTGCATAGAATCACTCTTTAATCCCAAGGGGGAGAGCGAATATGCGATGGGATTATTATTGCGTCTATTCTTGTATTGTTTGGGAAAAATACAATTAGTTTTGTTGATTGATTGAACAACACCCTAAATGTTTTTCTTTCAATCAATTAATTGTTGCATTGTTATTTGGATAAATATTCCAAGGCTTGTGTTGATGGAAAATGCATGGCATGGGTCTGTCATTTGTCCTTAGTGCTTATGGGAGTTGTGCAAACATGGCAGGTGCTTAAGCAATATTAGATGGATTTTTCTCGCATGATCAAATGTCATGGAATGCATGCATTGTTGGCTATGCACAATAAGGAAATTGTAATGGTAGCTTTCATGTGTTCCAAGAAACACAATTGGTAGGTTATGATCCAAACCAAGTGACCTTGCAGTCTATTCTCTCTATTTTGCAACAATCAATGTGTTCTTAATCTTCATGTTACAAGATGAACTACATTCTGATACTTTATCTACATGTTACAAGATGAACTTATAACCCTTGTAAATATTGTCCTTACTGCTTATGGGAGTTGTGCAAACATGGTAGCTACTCAAGCAATATTTGATGGACTTGTCTAGTTTGATGTTGTGTCATGCAATGTGTGCATTGCTGCCTATGCACGATAAGGAAATTGTAATGCTAGCTTTCGTGTGTTCCAAGAAATGCAGTTGGCAAGTTATGATCATTACATCGATGACTGTTCTCCAAGCTTGCTATGAAGCATGAGAATTAGAGGCTTGTAGGAAATTGCATTTTGATACTATACCTACATGTTACAAGATGAACATAACCCTTGCAAATATTGTCCTTACTACTTATGGGCACTGTGCAAACTTGGTAGCTCCTCAAGCAATATTGGATGGACTTGTCCAATTTTAGTGTTTACATGTTTCAAGAAATGCAATTGGTTGGCTATGGTCCATACCAAGTGACCTTCCTATTCCTTCTATCAAATTGCACTCATATTGGCTATGTCACCGAAGATGTTGAGTGTTTCAAGTTTATGAGTAGAGTTTTTGGTTAATCTTCAAACTCAAAGCACTGTGTCACTATGATAAAGCTTCTTGGATGTGTGGCTAATTTTGAGAGGATAGAAAGTTGCTTTATACAAATGCCTTTCCAAGTAGATTTAGTTGTTTGGTTTTGCTTACTAAGGAGCGTGTTGCATGCATCACTATGTGGAGTTGGGAAAACAATTTGAGCTTGCAATCTACACCCAAGGAATCTTCTACATATATGATTATTTCAAATATGTATACTAATGTTGGCTGTGAAATTGTAAACTTGAATAGCAAGACAATCCACACCAGGCCTATGATTGGCAATGAATTTTGATATCTCGTAAGTAGGGAGGTTGGCAAGTGCAGCTAGCTACAGTGTATAGGGCACACGAGTGTGCTATTTTAGCATGGAACTAGGACAATTTCTACCATCATAATTTATATTTCAGTTCATGATACTTGGATTTCACTTGATGACACACTAAAGTGATCCATAATCAGATAGCATATCTCTATAAATGCAGACGCATAGTCTACATAGTGAATAGATCATATGAAGTGTACATTTCACCGTGCCTTCAAATGATAATTATCTAAACAAGCAAGATGAGATTGATTGTGACAAGTGCATGAAAACTCAAGATGACATTGTTGCTACTAATATTGGGATTCCTTTTACCATAGCTTGCTCGATCAACCTTATCTTTAACTTGAAATATGTGCAAGAAACAAGTTAGAAAGCTCTTTCAATTAACTTAGTTATTGGACCTATTGTGCATGGATGCATGATGGCAAGTGTGCATGTAGCAAAGATCTTAGGTATGATTACAGTTGTACTTTACTTAAAAGAAAATGCAAACAGTGTGTTCTTGATCTTAGGAGAATTAGAAGCTTGTAGGAAACTGCATTTTTATATTATATCTACAGGTTATTAGATGAACATAACCCTTGCAAATACTCTCCTTAGTACTTATGGGAGTTGTGCAAACATGGCAAATACTCAGACAATATTTGATCGACTTGTCCAACTTGTTATCGTGTCATGGAATTTGTGCATTGATGTTGGCTATGCATGACAAGGAAATTGTAATTCTAGTTTTCACATGTTCCAGGAAATGCAATTGGCCAGTTATGATCCAGGTTAAGTGACCTTCCTAACTCTTCTCTTAGCTTGCAGTCATATTAGCATGGTCACCAAAGGTGTTGAGTGTTTCAAGTCTATGAGAAGCTGCATTTTATACTCTATCTACAAGTTATGAGATGAACATAACCCCTTAAAATACTCTCCTTAGGGCTTATGGGAGTTGTTTAAACACGGCATATTCTCCTACAATATTTTGATGAACTTCTCCAGCTTGACATTATGTCAAGGAACACACACATTGCTAGCTATGCACAACAACAAAATTGTAATGCTAGTTTTCATAAGTTCTAGGAAATGGAATCGATGGGTTATGATCTCAAACAAGCACCTTCGTGTCTCTTCTCTTAGCTTGCAGTTGTAATGGCCCTATCATGAAAGGTGTTGAGTGTTTCAATCTATGAGAAAAGTTTATGGTTTATCTTGAGACTTGAAGCACTATGCCATTATGATAGATCTTCTTGGACATGCAAGTGACTTCGAGAGGATACAAAGTTGCCTATTATGGATGTATAACCAAGGCAGGTATAGCTATTTGGTGGTGCTTGCTAGGGGCATGTTGCACATGGCAATGTAGAGCTGGGAAAACAAGCATTTGAGCATGAGATCTATTTACAATTGATATATGTCACATATGTATGTTGATCCTACTTGTGAAATCATAAAATTGACCAAGGAAATTAACATTAGACATAAGGATTGGCAATGAATACTAATATCTTCTAAGTGTGGAGGTTAGCAACAAGTGCAAGCAGCTACAATGTATAGGGCACATCAATATGCTATTTCTACATGGAACAAGGATGATTTCCACACGTATAACTAATTAGGCTAGTTTTTTTTAATATGGATGCATGATGGCAAGCATGCATATAGCAAAGATATTTGATTTGAATGTAGTTGTACTTTACTTAAAGAAAATACAAACAATTTGTTATTGATACTGAACAATGAGAACATATTTCATTACATTGATGATTGTTTTGCAACCCTATTGTGAAGTAGGAGAATTAAAGGCTTGTAGGATGCCATCGTGCATGTAGTGAAGATCTCTAATTTGATTACAATTATACTTTACTTAAAGAAAATGCAAATAATGAGTTCTTGATCTCGAAGAATCAAAGAGCTTTCATTACATTCATGACTGTTTTGCAAGCTTGAGGAAGGTAGGAGAATTAGGGGCTTGTAGGAAACTGCATTTTTATATTGTATCTATAGGTTCTACAATGAACATAACCTTTGCAAATAGTCTTCTTAGTGCTTATGGGAGTTATGCAAACATGGGAGATACTCAGCCAATATTTGATGGACTTGTCTAGCATGTTGTTGTGTCATGGAATCTGTGCATTGCTGGCTATACATGACATTCAAATTGTAATGCTAGTTTTCACATGTTCCAAGAAATGGAATTCGCAGTTTATGACCTAGACTAAGTGACTTTCCTATCTCTTCTCTTAGCTTGCAGTCATATTGGCATTGTCACCAATGGTGTTGAACATTTCAAGTCTATGAGAAGCTACATTTTATAATGTATTTAAAGGTTATGAGATGAACATAACCATTCCAAATACTCTCCTTAGTGCTTATGGGAGTTGTGTAAACATGGCAAATACTCAAACAACATTTGATTGACTTGTCCAGCCTATTGTTGTATCATAGAGTGTGTGCCCATTGCTAGCTATGCATGGCAAGGAAATTGTAATGCTAGTCTTCACATGTTATAGGAAATGAAATTGGCAAGTTATGATCCAAACTAAGTGGCATTCCTATCGCTTCTCTCAACTCGCAATTGTGTTGGAATTGTCACCAAAGGTGTCGAGTGTTTCAAGTCTATGAGAAGTAGCATTTTATAGTATATCTATAGGTTATGAGATGAACATAACCCCTACAAATACTCGCCTTAATGCTTATGGGAGTTGTCCAAACATGGTAGATACTTAGGACATATTTGATGAGCTTGTCGTGCTTGATGTTGTGTCAAAGAACACATGCATTGCTAACTATGCACGACAATGAAATTATAATGCTAGTTTTCATAAGTTTGAGGAAATGAAATCGATAGGTTATGACTAAGAACATGGACCTTCATGTCTCTTCTCTTAGCTTGCAGTCATATTGACCTTGTCATGAGAGGTGTTGAGTGTTTCAAGTCTAGAAGCAAAGTTATTGGTTTATCTTGAAACTCAAAGCACTATGCCATTATGATAGATGTTCTTGGACATGCAAGTGACTTTGAGAGGATACAAAGTTGCTTGTTACAAATGCCTGACTAAGGTAGATTTGGCTATTTGGCTGTGCTTCCTTGGGTCATGTTGCATACATGGCATTGTAGAGCTTGGAAAACAAGCATTTGACCATGTGATCTATTTACAATTTATCTATATCATAAATGTATGTTGATGTTGGTTGTGAAATTTTAAACTTGAGTAGTAAGGAAATCGATACTACACCTATGCATTGGCAATGAATATTGATATCTTCTAAGTGGAGAAGTTAGCAAGTGCAAGTGGCTACAATGTATATGGCACACCAATATGCTATCTTAGCATGGAATTAGGACAATTTCCACTAGCATAATTTATTAAGGCAAGTTTATTCCATATGGATGCATGTTGGCAAGCATGCATGTAGCAAAGTTCTTTGATTTGACTACAGTTATACTATACTTAAAGAAAATTAAAATAATGTTGATTTCTTCATCTTGAAAAATGAAAACACCTTTCATTACATTGATGATTGTTTTGCAAGCTAGTTGTGAAGTAGGATAGGATGCTATCATGCCTATAGAAAAAATATATAATTTGTCTACAATTGTAATTTACTTAAAGAAAATGCAAACAATGTCTTCTTGATCTCGAATGATCAAAACACCTTTCAATACATCGATGACTATTTTGCAAACTTGCCATGAAGTAGGAAAATTAGAGGGTTGTAGGAATTGCATTTTTATATTGTATCTACAGGTTATGGGATGAACATAACCCTTGCAAATACTCTCTATAGTGCTTATGGGAGTTGTGCAAACATGGGAGATACTCGAGAAATATTTGATGGACTGTGTGCATTGCTAGCTATGCTCGATAAGGAAATTGTAATGCTAATTTTCACATGTTCCAGGAAATGCAATTGGCAAGTTATGGTCCAGACTAAGTGGCCTTCCTATCTCTTCTCTAAACTTGCAGTCATACTGGCATTGTCACCAATGGTGTTGAGTGTTTCAAGTCTATGAGAAGCTGCATTTGATACTATATCTACCTGTTCTGATATGAACATAACCCTTGCAAATACTCTCGTAAGTGCTTACAGGAATTGTGCAAACATGGTAAATAGACAATATTTGGTGGAATTGTCCAGCTTGTTGTTGTCTCATGGAGTGTGTGCATTGCTAACTATGCATGATAAGGAAATTGTAATGCTTGTTCTCACAAGTTTTAAGAAATGCAATTGGTAGGTTATGATACAGACCAAGGACCTTCACATCTCCTCTTATCTTGTAGTATGCTAACCTTGTCATGAGAGGTGTTGAGTTTTTGGTTTATCTTGAAACTCAAAGCACTATGCCATTACGGTAGATGTTCTTGGACATGCAAGTGACTTTGAGAGGATACAAAGTTGCTTGTTACAAATGCTTGACCAAGGCAGATTTAGTTATTTGGTTACGCTTGCTAGGGGCGTGTTGCACACATGGCAATCTAGAGTTGGGAAAACAAGAATTTGAGCATGCAATCTATTTACAATTTATATATGTCAAACATGTATGCTGATGTTGGTTGTGAAATTGTAAACTTGAGTAGCAAGGAAATCGATACTAGACATGTGCATTGGCAATCAATATTGATATCTTGTAAGTGGGGAAGTTAGCAAGTACAAGTGGCTACAATGTATAGGGCACACCAATATGCTATTTCAACATAGAATTAGGACGATTTCAACTAGCATAATTTATTAGGCTAGGGTTTTTTCATATGGATTCATGCTAGCAAGCTTGCACGTAGCAAATATACTTTACTCAAAGAAAATGCAAACAATGTGTTCTTGATCTCAAACAATGAAAACACCTTTCATTGCATCGATGATTGTTTTGCAAGCCTATTGTGAAGTAGGATAATTAGAGGCTTGTAGGATGCTATCATGCTTATAGCAAATATATCTAATTCGTCTACAACTGTACTTTACTTAAAGAAAATGCAAACAATGCATTCTTGATCTCAAATAGTCAAAATATCTTTCATTGCATCAATGACTGTTATGCAAGCTTACCGCAAAATAGGCAAAATCAGAGGGTTGTAGGAATCACTTCTTTATGTTGTATCTATAAGTTATGGGATGAACATAACCCTTGCAAATACTCTCTTTAGTGCTTATGGGAGTTGTGCAAACATGGGAGATACTCAAGCAATATTTGATGGACTATGCCATGCAATGTGTGCATTGCTAGCTATGCACGACAAGGAAATTGTAATGCTAGTTTTCACATGTTCTAGGAAATGCAATTGGCAAGTTATGATCCAGACTAAGTTGCCTTCCTATCTCTTCCCTCGGCTTGCAGTCATATTGGCATTGTCACCAATGGTGTTGAGTGTTTCAAGTCTATGAGAAGATACATGTTAAGCTATATCTACATGTTATGAGATGAACATAACCCTTGCAAATACTCTCCTAAGTGCTTATGGGAATTGTGCAAACATGGCAGATAGCCAATATTTGACAGACTTGTATAGCTTGTTGTTGTGTCATGGAATGTGTGCATTGTTGGCCATGCATGACAAGGAAATTGTAATGCTAGTTTTCACATGTTCCAGGAAATACAATCGATAGGTTATGATGCACACCATGGACCTTCATGTCTCTTCTCTTAGCTTGCAGTCATATTGACCTTGTCACGAGAAGTGTTGAGTGTTTCAAGTCTACAAGTAGAGTTTTTGGTTTATCTTGAAACTCAAAGCACTATGCCATTATGACAGATGTTCTTTGACATGCAATTGACTTTGAGAGGATACAAAGTTGCTTGTTACAAATGCATGACCAATGCATATTTAGCTATTTGGTTGTGCTTGCTAGGGGTGTGTTGCACACATGGCAATGTAGAGTAGGAAAATGAGCCTTTGAGCATGCAATCTATTTACACTTTATATATGTGTGCATTGCTGGATATGCATGACAAGGAAATTGTAATGCTAGTTTTCACATGTTCCAGGAAATGTAATCAATAGGTTATGACATAGACCAAGGACCTTCATGTATCTTCTCTTAGCTTGCAATCATACTAACCTTGTCATGAGAGACGTTCAATGTTTCAAGTCTACAAGCAAACTTTTTGGTTTATCTTGAAACTCAAAGCACTATGCCATTATGATAGATGTTATTGGATGTGCAAGTGACTTTGAGAGGATACAAAGTTGCTCCCAATGCAAATTTAGCTATTTGGTTGTGATTGTTAAGGGCATGTTGCACACATAGCAATGTAGAGTTGGGAAAACAAGCATTTGAGCATGCTATCTATTTACAATTTATATGTGTCAAACATGTATGCTGATGTTTGTTGTGAAATTGTAAACTTGAGTAGCCAGGAAATTGATGCTAGACCTATGCATTGGTAATGAATATTGATATCTTGTAAGTGGGGAGGTTAGCAAGTGCAAAGGGCTACAATGTATAGGGCACACCAATATGTTATTTCACCATGGAATTAGGATGATTCACTAGCATAATTTATTAGGCTAGGGTTTTTTGGTTAAGATTCATCAACACTATTACAAGAATCAAAAGTCTCAATAACACAAAGTCTATGCAATGTCTTGAGTGGGAAATTTGTAAGAGCATACTGTAACTTTGGGATGGAGTGACTACATATATCATTAATGTATTGCATCTTGCATCTTTGGTGTGTTAATTGTTTTCTCAAAGTTGCCAATTTTAGGAGCTAGTGTTTCAAAAGGTTCATCTTGTGTGACCAATACTATACCCATGGGAGACGTAAACTGCTAGACATTGTACTGATGGGGAACTTGAACTATTGGAGGACTTGGCAAAAGAGTACGAAGCTCCCTAAACTCTTGGTGCTAGTTGACTTTTTTTTTTGGTTGGGGAGGGATTGGGATGTTTATTTCATTCATAAATTTTGTCATACATAGATAGATGTCTCAGGATGAGAGATCTTATGTTTCCAAAAATATTAGCTATATAGTTCTTGTTGATATCAAGGAAAATGTCCAAGATCAAATGACTCTTTTGGTAGTGGTTAACAATCTCATTGTTGCTCTTCATCACTCATGGTTTTTCAGCCTTGCTATGTAATCTAATTAAACCTCAACTTACTACTCTAGCTTTCCAATGCCTTTTGTTATTTGCTATCACCCTTTATTGCACATACCATGAACTAGCTCCACACATTTGCCTTGGTTTCCTTAGGTGAGGCAATGATGTGTCGAGTATAGTGGCTTATGTACTTTGTACAGAATGATGTAAGCCTCAAAAACATATTCAATTTTGCCAATACACCATTTGTACAATAATTCTCAAGCCAGAAACTTGGGATGGGATTGACAAATCAAGAATGGTTTTGAAAGAACATAACCCCTATTTTCTTTGCACAAAGTCGTAAAGTAGAAAGAAAATTCCAACACTAGCAAGGTCAAAAAGTTACATTGAACGTGTCATAAAGGTATTTATCTTATATAAAGGACAGATTCCTCATTCTCATAGATTTCTTCAAAACTAGTGCAGTGAGCATGTGTAGATGTGATGCTATCCCTCACCCCTCCCAGCCATGTTGAAACACTTGGGATTTTAATATCTCTTACCTACACATTGTTATTTCACCTAAAAATAGAAAATAAGACATGTTAGCATGTCATGTATAGTCAATATCATTTTAAAAATGAAGAACTAATATTTATTGAGGTAATAGCACGGTAGTAGGTTGAGCCTTAGCATTGGTTGAATAACATGAAGTCTGTGAGTGAAGTGGATGCAAATCAAAAGTAAAATATAAGCCTTGGAACTCCCACTTTATCTAGTTTTTGTGTTTCCATTTGGTCTATGAGTGAGATATATTGTACTTATGTTCAAATAACAATATATAAAAACTTGACTACAAACCTAACTAGATGGGTGAGGTAAAACATATTTTTACAAATGCTTATTGGCAAGATTGCAAGGGGAGGGAAGAGTTATACTACCAAAAACCACATTTTTAGGTATTGTTGCATTGTTGTTGCCAAAAGGACAAGTCGCATGCTTGAGATTCAAGATTCCACTTCAGCTAAAGAATACATCCTCTTGTAATATTCTAGTATAGGGCTAGCTAGTGGAGTTGTTAAGGATTTCCCATCTTATAATTTGGGATGAACTACTGATCATGAAACATTGTGCTTTACTAGATAGAACTTTGCAAGTCATTATGGGAAGCAACATGCTTCATAGGAAAGGTGATACTTCTTGGGGATAATTTTCATTGGATTTTGCTAGTGGTTTCAAAGGCCATTTGTGAAGAGATAGTAGATGCAATACTCTATCATATGTGCATTTTGTGGTTGTCTCAAAATATTGTAGTATCCATGGAAGGAGTAGATTCCACTTATCTAAATTTTGTTAGTTGCCTTCTCTCTCTTGAAAATGGTCAAAACTATTTGGATGGTGGTAACGGTGTTGTAATTCCATCACACATGATTTTGCATGACATTAACATGGATGATCTCATCTCCCATGTTTACATGTATATCATTTCCATACATAGAGATATCCATGTTTACATTGATGCCTTGAATATTATTGCTTTCTGAAAAATCCCCAAGGATTCTCGTTTTTGCTATGGTGCTAGCTCCATGGTTGAGAGTGATGCAAATTCGTTCCTTTCCTTGGACAGAATACCTTAACTCCATTGATCTTGGGGAAAATTTTCCCTTGCATTGCTTGGTGTTGAAAATTTTTTGTGATACTCTTGAGAAATTTGATTCGTGCAATTAGCCCATGTAACGGTACTAGATCACTGTGCCATTGATTCCATAAAAAGGTTGTAAAGGTAGTATCCGAAAACCAACCATTCCTAGAGCCTTCTATTCCTACTGTTTGCGGAAGAACCGTACAGAGGATATTTGCTCTCTGCAAGAGATGCATGAATGAAGACAGAAGGATAAAAATGCAAGATTCAACTTGCTGGAATGCAAAATGACAACACAGGATATTGGACCAAAGCCTAGGGAGTTTGGTCCTAATTTCGGTCCAAGGAAGTTTCCCTCTCAAAGTTATAGAGGCCGACAGTCTAGTGGTGGTCAGAGATCAGAATGGAATATTACAAGTGTGGAGAAAAGGGACATATCTCCCCAAATTGTCCAAACCCTAGATGATCTGTGGATTACAAGCCCTTATGTAGCCGATGGAAAGGTGAAGGCCACACTGCAAAGGACTGTCCAAGCCCAGCCCCTGTGAAGGCCAATGGCACTGATAGAGCCAACAGAAGGTACAAGAGCCTACCTCCAATTTGGTAGAGTTGGAAGTTGCCGCTGTCACGCGTGCCAAGAAGAAGGAACCAGTTATTCAGAACGAAAATAACTCTCCTGCCAAGACTGTGAAGTTCAACTTGCCAATAGAGGGACAGAGTAGGATAGGACAGAATATTGCAATATAGAGCACTGTAGTGCTACAGAGAGTCACAGAGATAGTCCTAGAGACAAGACCAGAGGTCTAGGAGATAGATGATACAGAAGCACCCCCAGAAACAGAGGAAGTGCCGATGCTGCAATTATTAGAAGAAAAAGGAAAGATGAAAATGGGTGTAGCCCCATTCCCCAGCCGGCTGGAGAAGCCTGTGGATCCTATCAAAGATTATGACTTGGTCAAAGACCTAAACACCTTTAAACCAAATCTAGCATTCCGACAGTTGCTGATGTTGTCTACTAGCTGTCGAAAGAAATTCAAAAGCATCTTGACAAAAAGACGTGGACTAAGGATCGCTCCTTCAACAACGACTAAGACCAATATGGCCCCGGAGCCTGTAAAGGAAGTAGATGTGGCTAACGCCTTCCTAGATCCTGGAACCCCAGAGATTAGTGTGTGGATAGAAGGATGCTTTATTTCAGATGCATTGATTGGTGGAGGCTCATCAGTAGACATAATGACGGATGTGACAATGAAGAACATAGGGTTGCAAGGAATTCAACCTATATAGTGGCTTATCAGATTGGCAGACCAAAGCAGAATTAAACCATTGGGCATCCTCCCATACGTCAAAACAACCCTTGCAGGAAGAGATTATTGGCTAACATATTTGGTGGTCAAACCAAATTCTTATGGGACCTCATACCCTCTGCTGTTGGGAAGACCTTGGATTTTTGAAGCAAGAGCCACGACGGACTGGTTCAAAGGAACCCTGACCCTAGGTAGAGGACCCAACAAAGTGGTGTTGAAGTTGTATGGATCGTAAAAAGGCAATGGATCCACATCCATTGAAGTCATAACTGACTCCTCCAACAAGGTGACAGATGGTACATCGAGAGACGAAGAGGCTGTTAAGCATATCTTTTCTAAGAAAATAGAGGCACAGTCCCTAACAGTGGGCACTATAAGCCAACTGCCAAGGGAAGTAAAATCCTTGTCCATGGGAGAATACCTCCTGCCTCAACTAGAATTAACTTATGAAATCACCTCTGACAGTGAAATAGAAGCATGGATGTACTATTCTCCCTGTTACATGACAGTCACAGAGACAGGGCAGAGAGAGAACAAATACAGAGCAGTAATAGATACAGAGACAAAGCAGAGGCAGAACAGAGAGACAAAGCAGATATAGAGACAGTCACAGAGACAGTAACCTACACAGTGCGAGAGCCAGAGCCAGAGCCAGAAGCAGAGTCATCTGTGTGACAGAAGCAGAAGCAGATGTAGAGGTAGAAGATTTGTTCCTCTCCTACAGAGCCTCTATAGAAGTAGAGGCAGAGCCTCCAGAGGAAGATGATGAAAATGATGAGGAAGAAAATGAAGCAGGTTATGAAAGTGTAGTTGAAGAATTTTCTCTAATAGTGGATGATCTTGTTGATGTCCCGACGGAGACCTCAGAGGTAAATGATCTCAGGGTGCTGGATGGAATGACCATGGTTCCATTTGGGTTGGCCAATGGACCACAAAGTATGTAGAATTTGTATAAGCAATGGATTAAAGGCATAAAAATTAAGTTCACCAGCGGCTCCTGTCGCCCTGACCGTTCAGCCCAGAGAAAGATGATGATGACGCCCCCTGCCAAGAGAAGCCAAAGCACTCAAAACCACGACCTCTAGAAGGTCCGTGCTATGTGACATTCCAGGATGCATCTTCCGAAGATGAATCCCTAAGTCCAGAAGAAATCACCACTCACACAGAAGTAAACGAAGCCCTGATACCCTTTCAGTAACCAACAGACAAATGAGTTATCTGTTCAGAAGGAGGACATTGATTCTAGCGGAACATCAGACGAGGATACTACTCTCTTGAAAGAGTCAAACCTCTATCCAGAAGCAATCCGTGGGACATTTATCCGCGAAGTGGAAGGTGGAAGACAAGTGACATTCTTGGATAATGACGGTACTGAACGTCACTTGAAAGTGGGTCTCAATCTTCCAGAAGAAGAACTAGTGGTCCTGCGAGACCTACTCAAGGAGAACTTAGATGTGTTTACTTGGTCATACAAAGACCTAAAGGGGATTGATCCCATAGTATGCCAACATCACATTGACCTAGAGCCTGATGCCAAACCTGTAAGGCAAAGACAAAGACGTATGAATCCTAATTACTCTGCTCTGGTGAATGCGGAATTATTGAAACTTCTTGAAGGAGAGTTCATTTATCCCGTGACTAACAGTGAATGGGTTTCGCCCATTGTGTTAGTACCCAAGAAGAACGGGAAACTTCGAATATGTGTCGACTTCTGGAAGCTAAATTCGAAGACAAAGAAGGATCATTTCCCCATCCCTTTTATAGACCAATTGTTGGACATAGTTGGCAGGCCATGAACTGTATTCTCTCTTGGATGGATTCAATGGATATAACCAAGTCCAAATCACAGAAGAGGACCAATCCAAAACAACCTTCACCACAGAATGGGGGACCTATGCCTATAGAGTGATGCCATTTGGGCTCTGTAATGCTCCTGCCACCTTTCAACGAGTAATGATGGCTACTTCTAGAATCATTTGCATGATTTCATTGAGGTGTATCTTGACGACTTTTGTGTCTATAGCTTAATCCGCGATCATTGGGGACACCTAGAGCAATGTTTTGACAGATGCCGAGAGTATGGGATTTCTCTCAACCACGACAAATATATCTTTGGCGTCTCATTAGGAGTTCTTATGGGCCATATTGTCTCGGCACAAGGGATTGCAATAGACCTGATGAAGATTGAAAAGATTGCCCCCTTAACAGCACCAACAAACCTCAAGCAATTGAGAGGATTTCTTGGCCATGTGGGCTACTACAGAAGATTTATTGCACATTTTGCAACCAAGTAGCCCCTCTGCACAAGCTTCTAAGGAAAGACGCGGATTTTCTTTGAACTGATGACTGTGAAGAAGCCTTTAATGCCCTAAAATAGTGCCTTATCCAAGCACCTATCTTGCAGCCTCTCCTGATTGGATGAAGGAATTCCATGTGCACACAGATGCATTAGTTGAAGGGCTAGGTGCTGTCCCATGTCAAAAGGGCCCTTCCAAATTAGATCAACCAATTTATTATGCAAGCCGAAAGGTCACTGATAGGGAACGGAACTACACAGTGACAGAGCTTGAATGCTTAACAATGGTGTTTGCATTGGAGAAGTTTCGACACTATCTATTGTCAATGCATTTCAAGTTCTATGTGGATCATGAAGCCTTGTCCTTCCTAATGAACAAAGCAGATGTTAAAGGACGACTGATGAGATGGTTGCTCCTATTCCAAGAGTTCGATTTTGAAGTGGTCACAAAGCCTGGCCGTTTCCATGTCCTAGCCGATCATCTATCACGGATCCCTTAAACAGAAGAAGAGGAACAGGATGATCTAGACCTTCCTTGTTTCTAGTTGAAACAGTTACTCCCTGGTATGCAGACATAGCCAACCTCCTGGCAACTCAATAGTATCCTCTTGGCATCTCAAGCCGTGAGAAGAAGAAGCTTCTGTTAGAATCAGTCCCCTACACTTTGCTAGGCACTGCACTGTACAAGAGACGGTGGTGAGGTTGGTCCTGACACATGGCATTTTTACAAATTTCTTTCATAAACAAACAAAAAAAAGAAAAAAATAGAAAAAAAAGGAAAAGAAAAGAAAAGAAAAATAAAATAAACAAAACTGTTATGGGAGAAAAGGAAGAAATTCCCTGTCATAACATGCATTGTTCCAAGAAAAGGTGGAAACACCCTTGGGCGAGACGCTCACTGTGGAAAATGTGGTAACACCCCGCAATTCAGGATAGTTGACTCATCACAAGCAGAACCTTTTTAGCAAGTAATTTGAAGCCACCTCCCTTAGTGCGCTATTTCTACAATATCAGTCCCTCTGCCCTTCTTAACAGACGACTTTTCTTACAAATCATTGAAGTATGAGATTTGTCGGCTACCTTCCTAGGTACGCCTTATCCTCAAGATCCTGATGACAACAATAGTCGACATGATCTTCATCATCAACCCCTTGAGTGATGCGAGATTTCATCCTAACAGGATGGGGGATGTCAGGAATGGGCTACCCTTTGTATCTATCAAAGTGTGAGACAAAGGGTGGGGTGAGTGACAAGTTTTACCCTTCAAATCAAATGAGAGGTGAGATGTGTGAACGGAGTGTTGCACGCACTAGATGGGCCCCTCAATGCACAATGCACGATCTGTTCATGTGCACTGCACTATAAGGCTCCCTGGCCTTCCTTCTTGCACTACATGCCGACACAGGGCGGGACGCACAGTTGCACCATCAAACGCGCACAAGGCATACAACCTCTGCACACGTGACGGTGAGGATTACATCAATGGGTCTCAGGAATGGGCTACCCTTTGTATCAACAAAGCGTGAGACAGAGGGTGGGCTGAGTGTGACTGGTGTTTTTTCAATCAATTATTGAGAGGTGAGGATTGAGGGACGTTGCGACCATTGGAGTCAGGTATGTTTATGTTTCCTTATGCACCCACAGGCTGGGTCTTTGCCATCATCACAGGACACATCATTCTGTTCTGTACACTGCACTGCAAGGCTCCCTGGCCTTCCTCCTTGCACCTATGCCAAACGGGGTTGGACGCACTGATGCACCATCAATTGTGCACCTTGGCATACTCTTTTTGCACCATTCTCTTGTCGATTCCTAAACTAGGTGTGAGCTCTAGGTTTCATCATTATTTCCTCGAGTGATGTTAGTAATGGGGTGAGTGCTTGTTCTTTCATTCCATTTGAGTGATCATGAGTTGAGTGTAATATCCCTCACCATCGACGAATTCCCCTAAACTAACCATAGTTACACTAATTAACCATAGTTTACACTAACTCACCCTAGTTTCCCTTAACTAACCCTAGTTAAACTAACTAACCCTAGTTAGACTTAACTAACCCTAGTTAAACTTAACTAACCATAGTTAAACTGACTAACCTTAGCTTAACTAACTAATATTACTTAAACTAACTAACATTACTTAACCTGATTAACATTACTTACATTAGTTAACCAAACTGACCTAATTAACCTAACTTAACAAACTAAACTCACCTAACTAACTTAATTGATTTCACACACTAAACTAACTTAATTGACTTTCTCAGACTAAGCTAACTTCATTAACTTAACCTACTCAGTCACCTAATTCCCTTAGATTACCCCCTAACAGCCCCCGTTTCTGCCCCTTCTCCTCCGTTGTCTTCCCGCGTGGCCGTTCTTGGTGTACGGGTGTGCTAGGGGGCGTTCATGCGCGAGGACACGCTTTCGACTTGTCCGTGCGGTGGAGTATTGCAGTCAGCCGTTCACACGCAGTCATCCTTCACTGTTCACACGCAGTCCGGGTACCGCCTTTTATTTTCCAACCCGCAAAATACATAAAAATACACATAAAACACATAAAAACTCCAAAAATTCATTTAAATTTTTTTTAAAAAATACAAATTTTTAATAAAAATTTTCCAAATTTGCTAAAATCCTTGGAAATATTTTTTTAAGTGGAAATTCAAGAAAATAAATTGCAAAAAATTCAAAATTTGAAAATTCCTTCAAAAATACATGTAAAATAAGTAAAATTCATTAAAAATTGGTAAAAATTCAGAAGTAGATCCAAAAAAATTCCACAAATCCCCTTGCCCCTTTTGCCACTAATTTCTCAATTGAAAATGTTTTTATAAATGGCTATAGTATTATTTGAAGCCAAAATCCCTAAATTTAATACTTCACCTCATAAAAATTCATTTTAAATTCCAAAAATCAGTTGAAAAATCATGGATAAATTACAACACCTTGTTGACACTTGCTGGATTGCTAAAATTCCACCCTTACACTTCACAATATATTCATGTGTCCTATATCCCGATTTAATTATTAAAAAATAAAAACAAAAAAGAAAACAAAATAACAAAACAAATAAGCCAAAACCACACACTATATACAATACAAACACACCTAAAATATAATTTAAAAAAAACATTAAAAAATAATAAAATAAAAAATAAATAAAAATCCAACAAAAACACTAAGGTGCTTTATTTTTTCCAGTTAGTGGTGGTTTTTTTTTAAAAACTGGATTTCTTACATTTGGGAGACTACTCCGTGCGCCTTCAGTCTATTGCGTAGACACCCCTACTAGGTATTTATTTTTTGAGCTTTATTTATTTTCATTCTTCCTTAACCATAATTAATTGCTAAAATGAACTATATTCACCCACTTTTTCATGCGCATTCACGCTAAACACACAATTTTCTAATAATTTAAAAATCAACCAGCCGTTCACTTTATACGTGCTACTGCGCTTAAGAGGCACCTTAACTTTTAATAAAAATGAACCAACCATCATAAAAAAGCACGCGCTGGCAAAAAAACACTCCACATCACCATTATTTTTTAATTAATGAATTTGCATTTAGAGACCCCAGTCTGGGTATCGCAGTCCAGGTTTCGTTAACTCACCGTTTCACCCTAATAATTTGTAATTAAAATTTTAAGAATGAACCATCATTTTCTTATTAAGGTTTATAACCTAATAAAATGTCACCCATTGTTAATAATTTCTTAAAATGAACCCTTCATTGAAACCATTTTCCCTCACTGCACTTTTTTCCCCCTTTTTAATAAACACGCTTCGTGGGATGGGTGCGTAAAGTCCTCTTAGCTGAAATTGTTAGTCAAAGTTATGGTTAGGTCATGATTTAGATTTTTATGGTATTATGGTTTGCTTATGTGCTATGATTACAGGTACGATTTGTAGTTTTGCTAATTTTTTGCCTAATACGGGGTTTTGGGTGTCTGTTTGTTGCATCGCATGAAGTTTTCGGTCGCATATGTGTAGAGGTCATGTCGAATTTTTTCTAGGATGTGGGTTGTTTGGGGTGGTAAATTGGTTAGTTACATCTATGTGTGTGTCCTTCTTTTGATTGATTTCTTTTTTAATGCTATTTTGGTTGTTTTACAGGCATTCTTTGTGATTGTCTGTATTGTTGTGTGTGTGTTTTCCATTTGAATGGCGCCTCACGCTCCTCCTCCTATCCAGTATGTCCCGTTGATCAGTAAGGATTATTCTTCCCTATTGGCGTTTGAGCCTATAGCGAAAGCAGGACTTGCGACTTTCGTGGCAGCTTCATTCCCATTGATTCCAGATGATCTATCCCTATGTGATGAGTTCCTTGCATCATACAACAAGAAGTCGGGCCTGGTTCATGGTGCTTCCATGGTATTGACACCCCGAGCGTTAGGGAAGGCTTTATCTATTCCCTACAAAGGAGAGCCCTTTGTTACAACTAGACAATTATTCTCCAATGATGAGATTTCCAAGCTATTACAGAAGCAGACCAAAGAGATTCTAGATGCCAAGAAAGTGATAAACACTTCATGACTGTCTTTTTCCATAATCACTGATCCTCTTTGGAAGTTAGTCTGCCAATTCCTCTAAGACAGGTTTATGCCTGCCAAAATGCCATCCCATTATTTGTCCAAAAAACTCTTCACAACTTCCAGGATGGTGTTAAAAGGGGTGGCCATTGATTGGAGTACTTACCTGCTTACAAAGATGTACCAACATTTTGTCAAAGTAACTAGAGGAAATGCCACAAATGTCACTTATGGTTCCTACCTATATGCTTTCTTGACGTACTCAGGCCTTAAGAAGGGTGTGCTACCACCTCCTCCATCTGATCCAGTTCCTCCCCCTCCACCTTCTTGACGTACTCATGCCTTAAGAAGGGTGTGCTACCACCTCCTCCATCTGATCCAGTTCCTCCCTCTCCACCTTCAGAAGAGTCAGAACCTATTGACATAGAGGATCTTGATTCCCCTCCTCCATTGGTCATTTAGTGAAAGCGCTTGAAGCGTGTGGCAGATAAAACTCCCTCAGTCCTTTCTTCTGTCACAATTCTTGCTACATCTGGCAGTGACCTCCCTGCTTACCTCACATATAACAATTTGTTCATGGCACATATAGAGGGTTCTTTGGAAATATCAGTCCCTTCACTAAATAGTTTAGTATCAGGAGATGCTATTCCATTCCTCTGTAATGACATCCAGAGTTCGATTAAACTTTCAGTGACAGCTTGTGTTCAACAGTTGTATGCTTCTTTTTATGAAGAACTGGTGCAGTCCAAATACCAGTTGCATAAGGCAACCTTAGAGTTAGCCTCTGCTAAAGACACACTTGTAGATCTGTTTAAGCAGATGGAGCAGCAAACCCAAATGATTGAGACCTAGAGAGAAGAAATATCTTCTTTGAAGATTTAGAAGCTCAGTCAGAGGTCACTAAAGTCTCAGAGGAGAAAGAGAGAATGTCCAAAGAAGCTCAAGAGTTTCAAACTCTTTTAGATGCAAAATTGTCAGCCTTACAAACTGCTCAAATACAGTGGAATCACAAGCTTCCCAGATTAAGTAGTTGCAAGACCAACTGACACAGTCACGGTCAGTTCCTTCAAGCTCCAATGTTCCTATTATTCCTTTTATCTCTAAGCAGGACTTGGCAGTTCTCCAAAGATAGGCCACATTGTGTCCCTTGTTTCAAGATAAAGTGGAAAGATTGCAGTCCAGGATGGATCTGTTATGGTCTACATTTGAGCACTTTCATGAGTATATTCCTCCAGACCATTATTTCTTTGTCCACTATTAGGCGCAGAAGTTGACCTTCTATATGAAGCTTTCAATGATGGATCTTTATCTTCTCCAGAGGATGGTTGCAGTGGGGCTTGGTCTCCTAAGTTGCTGACATAAGTGATCTGTATGGTGTTTGAAGATTCTGTGATGACGGATACCATGTTGCTATCTTACATGTATCTACGAGGCGATCTGTTGATTTCAGATGATGTAGATCTGGCCTGCTATGTGGGGGATGTGGTTTTGCAAGCTGTTTTGTATGTCAACTATTTGGAGTTGCGGATAGATGACATGTTCCAGTGTTATTCCTTCTCCAGTGCAAACACCATTGCTAAGCATTCAAGCTCTGTCTCACTGTGTAGTTCCGTTCCCTATCAGTGACCTTTTGGCTTGCATAATAAATTGGTTGATCTAATTTAGAAGGGCCCTTTTGACATAGGACAATACCTAGCCCTTCAACTGATGCATCTGTGTGCACATGGAACTCCTTCCTCCAATCAAGAGGCTGCAAGATAGGTGCTTGGATAAGGCACTATTTTAGGGCATTAAAGGCTTCTTCAATGTCATAAGTCCAAAGGAAATCTGCATCTTTCCTTAGGAGCTTGTGCAGAGGGGCTGCCTTGGTTGCAAAATGTGCAATAAATCTTCTGTAATAGCCCACATGGCCAAGAAATCCTCTCAATTGCTTGAGGTTTGTTGGTGCTATTAAGGCAGCAATCTTTTCAATCTTCACCGGGTCTGTTGCAATCCCTTGTGCCGAGACAATATGGCCCAGAAGAACTCCTGATCAGATACCAAAGACACATTTTTCGGGGTTGAGAGAAATCCCATACTCTCGGCATATGTCAAAACATTGCTCTAGGTGTCCCCAATGCTCGCGGATTAAGCTATAGACACAAAAGTCGTCAAGATACACCTCAATGAAATCATGCAGATGATTCTGGAAGGCAGCCATCATTACTCCTTGGAAGGTGGTAGGAGCATTACAGAGCCCAAATGGCATCACTCTATAGGCATAGGTCCCCCATTCTGTGGTGAAGGTTGTTTTGGATTGGTCCTCTTCTGTGATTTGGACTTGGTTATATCCGCTGAATCTATCCAAGAGGGAATACCGTTCATGGCCTGCCACTGTGTCCAATAATTGGTCTACAAAAGGGATGGGAAAATGATCCTTCTTTGTCTTAGAATTGAGCTTCCAGAAGTCGACACATATTCGAAGTTTCCCGTTCTTCTTGGGTACTACCACAATGGGCGAAACCCATTCACTGTTAGCCACGGGATAAATGAACTTTGCTTCAAGAAGTTTCAATAATTCAGCCTTCACCAGAGCAGAGTAATTAGGATTCATATGACTTTGTCTTTGCCTTACAGGTTTGGCATCAGGCTCTAGGTCAATGTGATGTTGGCATACTGTGGGATCAATCTCCTTTAGGTCTTTGTATGACCAAGCAAACACATCTAAGTTCTCCTTGAGTAGGTCTCACAAGACCACTAGTTCTTCTTCTGGAAGATTGAGACCCACTTTCAAGTAATGTTCGATACCATCATTATCCAAGAATTTCACTTGTCTTTCACCTTCCACTTCACGAATAAATATCTCACAGATTGCTTCTGGATAGAGTTCTGACTCTTTCAAGAGAGTAGTATCCTCGTCTGATGTTCCGCTAGAACCAGTGTCCTCCTTCTGAATAGATGACTCATTTGTCTATTGAGGTTGCTGAAAGGGTATCAGGGCTTCGTTTACTTCTGTGTGAGTGGTGATTTCTTCTGGACTTAGGGATTCATCTTTCAAAGATGCATCCATGAATGTCACATAGCACGGACCTTCTAGAGGTCATTGCTCTGAGGGCTTTGGCTTTTGTTGGCAGGGGACGTCATCATCATCTTTTCTGTGGATTGCACGGTCAGGGCGACAGGAGCCACTGGTGAACTTAATTTTTATGCCTTTAATCCATTGCTTATACAGATTCTGCATACTTTGTGGTCCATTGGCCAATCCAAATGGAACCATGGTCATTCCATCCAGCACCCTGAGATCTTTAGTCTCTGAGGTCTCTGTAGGGACATCAACAAGATCATCTACTATCAGAGGAAATTCTTTATCTGCACTTTCATAACCTGCTTCGTTTTCTTCCTCATCATTTTCATCCTCTTCCTCTGGAGGCTCTGCCTCTACTTCTGTAGAGGCTCTGTAGGAGAAGAACAAATCTTCTACCTCTATATCTGCTTCTGCTTCTGTCACAGCTTCTGACTCTACTTCTGCCTTTGGCTTTGGCTCTGGCTCTGTGTCTATTACTGTCTTTGTGACTGTCTCTATATCCACTCTGTCTCTGTTCTGCCTCTGCTCTGTCTCTGTATCTATTATTGCTCTGTATTTATTCTGTCTCTGCTCTGTCTCTGCAACTATCATGTAACAGGGAGAACAGTACATCCATGCTTCTATTTCACTGTCAGAGGTGATTTCAGAAGTTAATTCTAGTTGAGGCAGGAGATATTCTCCTATGGACAAGGATTTTGCTTCCCTTGGCAGTTGGCTTACAGTGCGCCCACTGTTAGGGACCGTGTCTCTATTTTCTTAAGAAAGATCTGCTTAATAGCCTCTTCGTCTCTTGAAGTACCATCTGTTACCTCGTTGGAGGAGTCAGTTATAACTTCAATGGATGTGGATCCATTCCATCGATCGGTTGGGCCAAAGCATTTACCTCCCATGTATCCTACACATTCAATCGAGAATGCCACCCTTTTTGCAATCCATACAACTTCAATACCACTTTGTTGGGTCCTCTGCCTAGGGTCAGGGTTTCTTTGAACCAATCCGTCTTGGCTCTTGCTTCAAAAAGCCAAGGTCATCCCAACAGCAGAGGGTATGAGGTCCCATAAGATTTTGGTTTGACCACCAAATATGCTAGCCACTAATCTCTTCCTGCAAGGGTTGTTTTGACGTATGGGAGGATGCCCAACGGTTTAATTCTGCTTTGGTCTGCCAATCTGATAAGCCACTGCGTAGGTTGAATTCCTTGCAACCCTAAGTCCTTGATTGTCACATCCATCATTATGTTTACTGATGAGCCTCCATCAATCAATGCATCTGAAATAAAGCATCCTTCTATCCACACACTAATCTCTGGGGTTCCAGGAACTAGGAAGGTGTTAGCCACATCTACTTCCTTTATAGGCTCCGGGGCCTTATTGGTCTTAGTAGCTATTGAAGTAGCGATCCTTAGTCCATATATTTTTATCAAGATGCTTTTGAATTTCTTTCAACAGCTAGGAGTCAGCATCAGCAACAACTGTTAGAATGTTAGGTTTGATTTAAAGGTGTCTAGGTCTTTGACCAAGTCATAATCTTTGATAGGATCCATAGGCTTCTCCAGTCGGCTGGGGAATGGGGCTACACCCATTTTCATCTTTCGTTTTTCTTCTAATAATTGCAGCATCAGCACTTCCTCTATTTCTGGAGGTGCTTCTGTATCATCTATCTCCTGGACCTCTGGTCCTGTCTCCAGGACTGTCTCTGGGACTCTCTGTAGCACTACAGTGCTCTGTACTACACTGTTCTGTCATGTCTTGCTCTGTCCCTCTGTTGGCAGGTTGAACTTTCTCAGTCTTGGCAGGAGAGTTATTTTCGTTCTGAACAACTGGTTCCTTCTTCTTGGCACGCGTGACAGCAACAACTTCCAACTCTACCAAATTGGAGGCAGGCTCTTGTGCCTTCTGTTGGCTATCAGTGCCATTGGCCTTTACAGGGGCTAGGCTTGGACAGTCCTTTGCAGTGTGGCCTTCACCTTTGCATCGGCTACATAAGGGCTTGTAATCCACAGATTGTCTAGGGTTTGGACAATTTGGGGAGATATATCCCTTTTCTCCATACCTGTAACATTCCATTTCTGATCTCTGACCACCGCTAGACTGTCGGCCTCTGTAACTTTGAGAGGGAAACCTCTTTGGACTGAAATTAGGACCAAACTCCCTAGGCTTTGGTCCAATATCTTGTGTTGTCATTTTGAATTCCAGCAAGTTGAATCTTGCATTTTCATCCTTCTGTCTTCGTTCATGCATCTCTTTCAGAGAGCAAATATCCTCTGTATGGTTCTTTCGCAAACAATAGGAATAGAAGGCTCTAGGAATGGTTGGTTTTCATGTATATCTAGTGCCTAAATGTCCCACTTGATGACACTTTCCACGCCATGTATTAGAGCGCATCACATCTCTTTCAGCTCCCATAGGAGTGGATATATTGGTGGTATTCACCTTCAGCGTCTGTAGTTGTTCTGTAATCACATCCATAAGCTATTTCTTGATACTTGCAACTGAGTTTTCCTTCAGATTTTCACCTCCTGAAGTGCTTGTAGTAGGTTGGGAAGCTTCTGTAATTACTGCATACACTGGTTGGGTTGATCCAGAGGGTCCTCTGTTCCGGTTCTGATTCAGAGCTCTTGTTGAGACTTGGGGTTATTGATTCCAGTTGGTGGGATTCCACTATTGTTGAGTCGCCATTGGAGGAACTGTTTGAGGCCACTGTTGCTGTGGTTGAACCATCATTTGAGGCATTGTCGTTTGTGGTGACCACAGTGGATTAGGTGCATTATACTGCGGCATTGTTTGCATCTGGGGATAGGGGTAGGGAACTGTTCCTAGGACTACATTCGGTGGGTATACCATTCCAGGCATGGGAGGAGGTAAGACTCCTCTTCCTGGAGTCATTGACAGCCTTGCTTCAACTTCGTCATACAATCTTGCACCTTCCACTAGAGCTTGCAGATTGACTAGTCTAACCAATTCCACGAACTTGCAAACTTCTGGTTGTAGGCCTCTGAGGAACACTCCTTTCTAGATTCCTTCGTCCAAATGATGGTTAGTCCATCTCTTCAGGATGGATTCCATTTGCGAGACATAAGCTTCTACTCTTTCTCCAGAGGACTGACTTAGGTTCATGAACTCCTCTCGCATTCGCTCTTCAAAATCTTCACACCTGAATTTAGTGAGGAAGGCCAATCCCATGTACCAAAATTTCATGCTACTTGTTTCTTATACCACTGAAATGCCACGCCCTTGAAAGTGGTGGGGAATATTGCTAACCAATGCTCAGGGGGTTCTGGCATTGTTAGCCACATATGCTACCATAAATTCTGCTACATGAAGATCAGGGTCTTCATTGTACTCTCCCTTAAAAATTGGCAATGGACTATATTTGCTGGCCTATCATCGATATTTCCAAGACGAATCTGACTAGGAAGGGGACCTTGAGTCGCCATGGGGACTTCTGTAAATAGTGCTTTTAGGGCGTAGGAGGCTTCTGTTGCGAGCTCGTTCTCAGCTTTGATTTTTACCTTCTCTCTTCTCACGTACCTCTAGACTCGTTCTAATGCTTGCCTCTTGATTGCATCATTCATCAGGGGGTTGGCTCCAACCAGTCGTTCAGTACTCAATAGGATAGTATCAGAGAGGGCTTCAGTCTCTGGAGGATTCCCTGGCCAACATCTCTTCTACTTCCCTCTTTTCAACATCTCTAAATTCAGCTTTCAAACCACTATAGAGGGGGAAATATTTCGTTTTGAAAGTATCAAAACTCATTCTTCTTAGGATTGTTATTGTGTCATTATATTAATGCCAGATTCTGAGGGTTTCAACAGTGTATGTTGTGAAAAACACTCTATCTACCAACTTCCAATGGGTTGCTAATTGGACAAACAGAAGATTATCAGTGCACCAAGCATCCCACGTATCTTGCTGTTGAGCATCTACAAACAAATTCCAACTCTTTTTCTTCTTGTTTTCGTGAACCTCCACAGACCACGACTCCTGAAGCTTCTTCACAATCTCCCACTTGATGATGTTTGGAAACTTCTCAACGAATGCCAAATCTTCCATGGGTGGTCATTCTCTCTCTTTCTGCTCTTCAGTTTGTTCCCAAACAGTTTGCCACCAAGATGCAAGTTTCTACTACTTCAACAGGAAGAGGAAACAGTCCACCACGTAGAGCATGCATCATGATGGTAATATGTTTCTGTCATTGTGGGATGAACTTATTGTGGAAAGTGGCTTTGATAACGAGAATCTCCAACTCTTCAATGGAAGAAGGAACTTTGCAAACATCCTTTGAATTCTCCTCTTTTTGGCAATGCCATTTCCTTCATTTTCAGCCTCTTCTGATGCTTGTTGATGGCAAGTTTCCCCGGCTGCACACCAAAAACATGGAGCCCCAAGAGGAACACCAAGGAAAAGGGGATTCTACTGCAAGAAAATCTATCTTGTAACATCAACAAGCTTTTATTTCATTCTTTTGATCATCAAAACAAAGAAAACAACAAATCTTCACGCAACATCATAGTAGATATCTCCCACGGATTTGATAGAATCAACCATAATCTTCAACATCTTCATAGAATCCATCAATAGAATAAAGAACATAAAATAATACACCATCTTTGAATGGAAATCAATCACATAATATTCATCTTCAATGTATTCATAGTTTTCTCTCTCAATCTCTCATATACAGTTACACTGTTTTGATAGAATTGGCTATCTCTGGCTCTCTCTCTCTCTCAATCTCTATCAATAATACATCATATCCTCACTAAAATACTCATAATAACTCTCAACAATCCTTCTTGGGTCTTGGATGCACCTCCCAAGAGGTATGTCTGATATGAAGAGACACCAGAGCCACTACAGTGTCTCTTCACAGCTCACTACTGTCAATGTCACTCCAGTCTTCTCTTCAGTCTTTAACAGCTGCTTCTTCCATTTGTTTTAGCTCTTTTGAACTTAGATTCATCATTTCCAAAAGTTAGAAAACTTTTGCAAAGTCATACATACATTCTACAGAACACTTACAGAAGGTCTACAAAACAGTACAGTACAGTACCAGAGCAGATACATAACAGTTACAGAGCAGAGATAGAGCAGAGACAGAGGCTCTACAGAAGGTTTACAGAGGGTTATAGAAGGTCATCAGAACCTCATAACTCATGCTGAAACCATTCCAAACTATCAAAAACTATTCAATAAGATTCCAAAATATCTCAATCTTCATCAATCATCAATCCATGCTTCATATAGAAGAAAATCATAACAAAACAGAAGTTATACAGAAGGTATACAGAACCAATCAGAACATCATAGAGCTTCATATCTCCACTAAGAATTATCATGAGCTTCCAAAACATAATAAATATCATCCAAAACACTCTCAAACACTTCCATTATCAACCATACATCACTCTAAATCCATCAAAAATCAATCATTCAGACCTCAAAAACAACAAAAATCAGTCAAAAATTCAGTCTTTTTCCACTCTCAACACATATCTAGCATCATCTCATTAACTCCTTTCCAAACATTGCAATGACATATTTGTCATAGAATTCCAATCCTAGGATCACTTCAAAATCATCTATGGGGATTACTAAGAAGTTGAGTTTTGCTTTCCATTTTCTAGCTTCTACTTGTACTGCAAAGACTTGTTTCACTTCTTTAGCCTCTCCTTGTGCGAATGTTACTAATAATCCTTCTGGGGCCTTAGACAGTTTCAATTCATGTTTGACTGCGCACTCTGGGGTAATGAAGCTATGAGTGGCCCATGTATCCACCATAATAGCTTGATTTCCTTCGCTCACTTTGCCTTTGATGTATAGGTGGTGGATTGCTGCTACTCGGGCCGCCATGCATTGGGGTCGTGTGCTGACTGCGCACTCTGGGGTAATGAAGCTATGAGTGGCCCATGTATCCACCATAATAGCTTGATTCCCTTTGCTCACTCTGCCTTTGATGTATAGGTGGTGGATTGCTGCTACTCGCGCTGCCATGGATTGGGGTCGTGTGCTGACTGTTCCCACCCTTGGGTGGTCCATGCTTTCATCACTTCCACTTGATATTTCTTGGATGCGCAGTGGTTGTGGTTCTTCTCCTCCATATGCGCTAGTGGCGTTCACCCTCGACCCGCTTGACGAGGCTATCCACGGGGCATCTGTTTTGTTAGTGTGGACCCCTTGCGTTTAAAGCCTTTGATCCCAATGGATGGGCATGGGGGTCACCACCATGTTGTGTTTGATCCTTTGGGTCCATATGATACACTGGGAGTTGGCCTGTAATGGTTGTTCCCCCATCTTCCTGCTGCTTGTCTTGGTACCAATGCAGACTGCGACACGGCTAGTGTGGTATTGGGGGTTTGGCTCCACATGTCCGTAAATGACCCTCTAGGCGCATTGGGTCTCGGGGCCTAGGAATTGTTGTTGAGTTTGGCATTGAATCTGTTTTGGTTCCCCTGGGCAGGCCGTTCTCTTGCCTTCTAAGTCCACTAGTCTTTCGGCCATTCTCATGGCTTCTGCTAAGCTGGTTGGCTCCTGTCTCTCCACATCTCTTCTAGCCCATTCTTGCATCCAAACAAAAATCCATGTAATTTGGTGTCAGTATCCATAATCTACCTATATTTGCTGATGTATTCCTTCATCTTCCCTTATGTTTGCTTGAGGTTTCTCCATTCATCTCTCACTTTGAATTTCTCCATTTTTGGAATGAAGTAGTCTTTGAGTTCTTCCCACGAATAGATGGTGTGGCCTTGCTCTTGCTCCAGCAGGTACCAACTAGCAGTATCCTCCTCCAAGTAAATGGCTGCCACTTCTGCCTTCCTATCTTTAGTTATTCGGGCATACTTCAAGTATCTATCCACCTTTGCAATCCATTTCTTCAGGACCAACCCGTCTCTCTCCCCTTTGTACTTGGCGGGTTGAGGCATCTTGAATTTGCCATAGTCGTCTTCTGAACTATCACTATCTTCCTCTTCCCTATGGTTGTGCTTCTTGTTTCCTACTTGTGCTACCTTCTCCTTGCCTTTCCTTGTATATTGCACCCTCCTACAAGTCTCCTCTCTACCTATTCTATCCATCTCCTCTTGCATTTTGTGTCTTTTCTCCTCTTCTTGTTGCTGTAACACCCAATCTCTATAGCCCTGCTCCACCTCTAGTTTTTCTCTTCTTTCCTCTTCCTCTTCCTTTATTTGCATCTTCCTCCAAATTGACTCCAACATGCCTAACATGCCCTCCAATTGAATTTCAATCCGGCTACCTTCTCCTCTTGGGCTACTCTCCATTCTTGCCCTCTACTCTTCTTCCTTTCTTCCATTGTTGGGAGGGGTACATTCTCCCTATCGTCCTCCATGTGGTTGGTAGTGTTGTCAGTGCGAGAAAGCCGTGTTGTGGTCGGTGATGTTGTCGATGTGGGGAAGCCATGGCACGTCTTCAGATGGCAGATGGTGTTGGGGTTGCCGAGGGTCGAGATGTCACATCGGGGCCAACGCGACAAGGGGGCGTCGTGATGGGGTCGATGTGACGTGGGGCATCACGACGTGGGTCATTACGACTCATTCTCTTCGGGGCACTGGATCTTCTCTCTTGCTTCCATGAGCACTCCTTCACTCTGAACAAGAGTTGCTCTGATACCAAGTGTGATACACCTGCACCCGTTACACACTCAACATGGCACAGAAAGGTATCATGATATGTGAGAGCAAGGTATACTCCTGTATTGTTCAATCAAAGAAACGGTACAACATACGCACATCCCAGGACTACATCCTTGTGATGTCGCACATAAGAGGGTTCACCACTAGGTATAGGGAATCACACATAAAGTGGAAACAAGGCACGACTTTGACTCACTACTACTCTCTATATAGGTGTTTCCGGTGATAATGCCATGGTATAGCTAAAGCCCTTACATCCCCCCCATCGTCGGGAAGGATACAACCTCCTTGCCCCCTGCTGCTGCACAGAGAGAGAGAGAGAGAGAGAGAGAGAGAGAGAGAGAGAGAGAGAGAGAGAGAGAGAGAGAGAGAGAGAGAGAGAGAGAGAGAGAGAGAGAGAGAGAGAGAGAGAGAGAGAGAGAGAGAGAGAGAGAGAGAGAGAGAGAGAGAGAGAGAGAGAGATGGAAGAGAGAGAGAAAGAGGGTAACACAGAGGGTGAGAGAGTGAAGGAAGAATAATCCAAGGGATTCCCTTCTCTTCCCCTCCGTAGAGGGTGTCCACATGCATTCCTTCTCTCCTATTGGCCGGGGACCCATACCCTGTTTCTGCATGATTATCCTTCTACCACAAGCTCATCTCACTCCCCAACTTGCCCTCGCTAATCGAGTACAAGACACGGAAGTCTTGTGGAAAGCACGTCTAAAAGGGAAGAGATCTGGGATGGCACCCAAGCGGAAATTGTTGTACCTAGATGGCAATCCCTCAACAAGCAATGAAGCCTCGAGCGAGGTCATCGGTGCCAATTTGCATGCGATACTAGTCATAAGTAATGTATTTCCAAATTAATAGATGCTTACTTTGATTTCTTACATGAGGAGCATTAGACCCGTATTATGCTGCACGAGAATAGGATATTGAAAATGATAAATTGGATCGCAAGTATTCGAAGGACTGAATTCCCCATATGCATGTATCAAGAGAAGTTAATTGTATTTAGACACTATGCGATGAATTCATAAACAATATTTAAGGCTTCAAGCACATCCTTGCAATAATAGGTGTGTTTTCCCCACTTTGAAGGTACATGCTGCAATGTTCATGCCTGAAGGCTTGCATGGAAGCGCTTAGTCTAGAAAAGAATCGTTATTGAAACTCTAGACCTTTCTCCAAGCTCTTGTTAATAGCTTATGTTTGATAGATTGGGAGTCTTGATATTGTGCACAGTTAACACAAATGGCGATCATAAGGGTTAAAATTGAGATGCCTTGAGATTCGTCCAATAGCTATGATATTATCAATCCTATTCAGGTAATGGAATAGATACAAACAACTCTAGGCCTCCAAGGCAAATGAAGAGCTCAAGGGTTAGGAAACCCTAAGTCAAAGGAAAGACCGCTGCTTTTGTACTGGTTAGGAAGAAGGTTCGGTTATCTATCAAAGTAAGGGATTATTAGAACTCATGTCTTGAGCAATGTTGAAACTTTGATATATGTCCCAACTGAATGGAGAAAGTGTCAAGTAAATTTTGCATGGAATTGCTTAGATCCCAATGGGGAGAGCAAATACACGATGGAAAGATTATCACGACTATTCATGCAATGTTTGGAAAATGATACCATTGTTTTTGTTGATTAATCAAATAACGTCCTACATGCTATTGCATTAAAGAGATTGTTGGGATGTGATTTAGATGATTATTCCAAGTGCTTCTGGTTGATGGTGTTAACCCTCAAATGAACAAGGTGGAAAAGTCGAAAAATCTAAAGTAGAAGACAAGGCCAAGGCAAAAGTGAAACTGAAGATAACGGCATGCCAAGAAGAATCTTGAAACACAAGAAGTGCAAAAATTTCCTAAATTAAGGAAAAAGGTGCACAAGAAAAAGCATGAGTCTATACTGTTGTAAAAAAGCGCAAGGCACACCATGATTTATTTTAAGAGTGTCGGGCTCTCACCCTTGCAAATTGTAAAGGTGGATGGGCGGTAGGAAGGAAGTTAGGAAGATAGAAGGACAATGGGAAAAAGGGCCTAAGCCATGACCGGCCATGTAAAAAAGGGGATAAGGGAATGACCGCCCAAAAGGGATTTAGGGTTTTGTATATAAAGTTAAAAAGTGAATGAGAAGCTCATTCTTGTGTGTGGCCAAAAGTGGCTCTCCTCTTCTTCTTCTTCTACTTGTTCTTGCTTGCTTGAGCTTGTGCTTGAGAGAGGAAGTGTGAGAGTGTGGGGAAGTGAGTGTGTGAGGGTGAGGGAGCGGGGAGGAGAAGCTCTCCATCTTCTCCTCTCTTCTTCTCGTCTCTTGTCTTCTCTTGTCTTGCTCGCATGAGGGTGAGGGACTGGGGAGGAGAAGCTCTTCATCTTCTCATCTCTTCTTCTCTTCTCTTCTCTTGCTCACAGCAATGGAGCTTGGAGTGGGGAGCTTGAGAATGGAGCTTTCTTAAAGCTTGCACTTGGATTGTGGAGCTACCGGAGTGATTAGGAGAGGAGGTAACTTGATCGGGCATGGAGGTAAGCGCACTACACTCATAAATAGATAGCGTGTCGGCTATGTGAGAGGTAGCCATTAGTGCTCGGCTTGGAACGCTTGCAATAATAAGCGATCCGTGGGTCTTGGTGGTTGAAGGCCTCTACATTTTGGTTCCGTTGCCAGGACCAATGAATTCAAGCCTTGAGCGCTTGTGCGCTTCAAATCGAGCATTAAAGTAGGGTTTTTCTCGAACCGATGCTTGAGGTAGATAGGTATGAAGTGAGAGAGTTTGAAGAGGTATTCGATATCCTTAGCAAGTAGGTTTTTGGTTTTTGGACTTGGAAAAGCATGTTGGAGTAGTGTAGGTATTTCCCTTATGATTTTTTCTTGCATTTAGGAAGGATATGAGCAAAACATTGGAGCACATAGTAGGGTTTTCTGTTGTTATATAACATGCTGAAACAGGAAAAAGAAGGGTAAAAAATGAAATTTTGGGTTAAATATTGGTGAGGGGAGCAAGACTAAGTTGAGTACGGACCTAGGCAGGTTGATAAGGGGCCAGGAGTGGCAAGGAAGACCACATTTTGCATTTGCAGGGTTTTAGGAGAGCTGGAGAGAGGGAGAGAGAGAGAGAAAGCTTCATTATGTGGACCTACTTCGATCTTGCCATCGAGGAGTTCTTTGCCCACCACAAGTAATTCCACACCTTCCCTTGCATGAGTCTAGAGGTGCTCGACCAGTAGAAAGGCCTTGATTGCTATTGGCGCAACCAATTCTGTGGAGTTTGACGAAAAACGCATTGCGCTTAGCACGTCCGAGTGACGGCGATTCTGGGCCGAGTCCCAGAATCGGCCCTTGGCCCCGTCTTGTATTCGGCCCTCGGCCCACTCGACTCAGACACCCACCACTCGGCCCGTCCGAATCGACCACTTGGATGAACTTAATATTTGGCCCACTCAGCCCTCAACCCACTCGGCCCTCGAACCACTCAACCCACTTGGCCTGTCGAATTCACCCTTCGGACCGCTTGCATTCGGCCAACCTGACTCGGTCCTTGGCTCTCGGACGGGTTGAATCGGACATTCGACCCCTACAATTCGAACCTGTTGGGCTGAATTTGGATTTTTTCAAAATTCTAACCTGTAGATTCTGAAACCAACCAGAGACTACATAGAGCCAAAAGCACATCATAGATCTATTACTAGACTGAAATCTAGAGCAAGTAGTTCAAAACTTAGCTACGAATGGTCCTTCAAATCGTGCATGGTGTTTAGCCTAATGACCCTATGAGCCGGGGGGGATTGCCCCCTCAAACCCCTGTAGAGGGGGCTCTACCCCCTCCACACCTCCCCCAAGTAGGTTGGAGAGAAAATGCGCACTGTGATAGGTTCTCCAAATTAGATTCTAGTGTAGTAATGGCTCTACATAAGCATGGATTCTCACTTGCAAAGGAGTAACCAAAAGCCTATACCCAAAAAAAGACAAACAGAGACCCTAAAACCTCAATGGGCCAATCTAGCCAGTAAGGGCAAAAAGGCCACACTGCAAAAACACATATGTGTTGCATTCAAACTACATCTAGTCAAAGTGGAAAGCAACAATATCAAGCTACAACTGCGAGGATGACTAGACGTAACAGTCTTGACGATAGATGCACCTTGAATAGCACTACACAGATGATCCAAGATGGAGAATCCACATCTAGTCGTGTAGTTGGGAACTCAAGGGCATTTGTCAGAAGGCTTAAAATTATGAGTCAAGACTCGAAATATGAAGACATAGTACCGCCTGCTTATCTTAGGGTCAAACTCACTGCAAAGAGAGAGCACACTGTTGATGCTCTCATTGATGAAGAAGCTGATTTTAATATCTTGACCTATGAGATATGGACCCTTCTAGGCCAACCAAAGCTCACATCGACTAATGCAACTCTTAGTCCTTATGGGAAACACTCACAAGCACTTATAGGGAAGTGCAAAATCCTTGTAACTATTGAAACGGAAAGCTTGCCTATCCTCTTCCATGTTCCTCCAAACAAATAGTGCTAATTGTGGAAAAGAAACCCTCCTAGGAAGACCCTTCAAAAGGGCAACAAAGTGTGAGGATGATTATGTAGCACAGATGATAACCCTCCTAGGAAGACCCTTCAAAAGGGCAACAAAGTGTGAGGCTGATTATGTAGCACAGATGATACACTTGACACTATCAGGTGTGAGGATAGTCACAACCTTTAGCAAGGGTGACCTCATCGAACCTCAAGGGAAAGGCAAGGAAGGTGCTGACATAATAGGCAAGCCTACTAACAAGAGCAAGGACTTGTTGAAAGAGTTGATACAAGCACCTATCGAACTAAGAGAACTAGTGAGTGGGGCCATGCTTGGAACAAGAAGGTCAGGAGACAATGCCAAGGACATGCTTTAGACTTACAAATACCGTAGAAGACCACAAAAGAAGCCCAAGCCTCACAGACGAAGGCATTGATGGAGAGTCAACACAATGCCGCGATGGATATCCAAAGTGTTGCTACATGCTCAAGGGTATTACGTAGGTAACCGATGGATTTGGGTACCAAAGTCCCCTGCTAAATCACCTCTATTAGCTGAAGGCCAGATCGTGTCAAAAGCAAAGAAGCAAAGGAGGAAATCTAGATGAAAATCCAAGCCTTCATTCGACAAGGTTGGAGTGGCTGAGCCTCTCACGAAAATCAAGAAACCAAACGAGACTATTTGAAGGGAAGATCCTCAGCCTAGTGTGCTTAACAAGCGAATATCATATGTACTCGTCGAGTGTGCACAAAAGCCACTAGTGTCTAAGGAGCCTTTGATTTCCCAAGAGGATAATGAGTATCATTGGCACAACATTGCTCATGGTAAGGCCAATTGCTCAACAAAGCAAATGGTAGAATCATCTAATAGCCACGAGTAAATCATCCAACCAAGGTCAAAGCCACTTAAAAGTCCCAAGTCTCCTACACCCTCTTTCCCTAAATGGATACAGGAAGCACAACAATAGTCGTCACAAGTGCAGCTACTCAATCCCAATCTCTATCTCCATCTGAGCTTCCAAATGCCCAAAATGCGGGACATGACACCACCCTTAGCTCTCAGCCTAAGGATATGCTTGTGCAATCCATCGTGACTAGCTCCACAAGTGAATGTGCAAAGGGCAACAAAAGACACAACCACTTCTAATCTGCTTAGGGACTTAACGCTGTAGCCTACCAATAGTGGCCAGTCCGATGAACTAGCCATTACTACTTCCAATCAGGAATCATAGCAGTCACATCCTTTGGCCGTGACGATGCTCCTTGAGGAATGTGTCCTTAGTCATTCACCGATGGAAGAGGTGTCGCAACCAACATCCTTGATACCTCCAGCAATGTCGAAGCACCTAAAGCCTATGCTTGAGGAGAAACCTCTCGAAGATGTGGCCCAGGAGATGGCATATCTGACCAATCAACCTAGCAAGGTTGTTCAACAGGTTGCAGCTAAGTCCCATGAGAGCACACCAGAGAAAGACACTGCTAAGGCCCAACCAAGCACATCAACAGCGGCTGACCTACTTTAGGGTCTTGACTCATTGAGAAAGACACCTTCATTGCCCATAAACAAGAGGAGAACAGAATGAACACAACGGTAGTTACAAGTGGCTTTGGACGCCAATAAGATTGAGACCAAGAGTACGGAAGAACTTGGGAATAAAGCATCGAGTCCACCCACTAAGAAACCCATTGCCATCTCCCTTGATAGTAGTGAAACCTCAGAAACATCCGTGTGTTCTGATAAGTCAAAGCAACCATCACCATCAACGATTGCTAGTAACACTCACTCCACCGACAACAACAGATCTTGCATTGACCAATCGAGAGTGGATACAACACTATCACAATAGGATGACAAGTCTAGACCAGTCGCATCCAAGGAGAACCATGATGCAATAACAACAAAGTCTCAAGAGAAACATGGAAACCTCGAGGACATAAGTAATCCCAGAGTTGACCAATCTTGTTCATCCAGGCATGAGCCCCCAACTATGCTAAAGCCTAGGGAAACTCCTAGAACCTTGCATGAGATAGCAATCAAGCAAGCCCTCATTGAACATAGAAGTGTTGCAAAATGCTTAACTGAGTTGTATTCACACATGTCTATGTCTTTGTAGACACATGGGTGCATTCCCTAGGGAGCAGAAGAATACTTGCCATTTTCCCTATCGTGGGAAGAGCAAGAACATCTTGACGAGCACTATGACAAGCTCTTGCATGAACACATGCGACTCATCTTTGACAAGGAAGCCGACGAACTACGCTTAATTGTGATATTCAATGATATGCTCTGCCAACCAAATCTCTTAGAGTTAGAGCAACTAAAGTGACAATCAGAGGGTAGAAGTCAATTTGAAAAACGATGGTTTGAAAACCGTGTTACAATAACCGAACTGGGAGCCCAGATTATGACAGTCTCAGAGGAGCGATTGGCCAAATGGCGGTCTCAAAGAGACCCAACCTATGTGGTGCCAACTTCCTTTCGAGTGCTGACTACCATTCGGGGTATGGACTTAGCCGAAACTAGCCAAGAAAAATCTCTAATTGATAAGGTTCTCACTGAGGAGGAGCTACATGTTGCAAGTAATCTCGGGCAAGGTACCATGCTACTCGATGTTGCAAAATATCTATTGTTATTGAGTAAGCTGCCACAAGTACTAGATGCATGTGCCACACTCCAGTATAATCTTGAGTTTTACAATCGGTTTTTATCCTTGCGAAGCAACATGGATGCATAAATTGTACATAAATGAACAATGTGTCTTGTGACTATGAATAAATAATACCCAAGCGAGCTCACATACAATCAATGATAGTCAAGCGCAAAGAGAAGAGTTTGGGTTTGACAGGTTGAGCTCCTCAGGTCCTCCTCTCACCACACGTCTAGAACTTGTGTGACCATTCCCGCCTCCAAGTGGAGGGCATGCAACCCTCATCACCGCCATAGAAATCCCTAACCAACACCTCTGAGGGTGTAGACGGGGCACCGTCCCCTTCTATATGCCTTTTCCCTTTTCAGTCTATCCTTCTAGGGATGACGAGCCCTGCTCCACTCCATTACAACCAGTGCGCGCAACTTAGTATAAGCTAGGATCTGCTAATGGTGGCTGGAATACGCCCCGCAGTCGAAGCAAGATGAACATCATCACGAGGGCCATCCCTCTACAACAAACACTGCATGCCTCACTCCTCCTCGTCATATGCACTTGATAATCCACTGTTTAATCCCTTTTAGGCAAATAATTCTATCATGCCTCAAAGCCTAACCTTGGTTCACATTTTGTAGATTCCCCGACAATAGCCGTCATGGAGCACATAGTGCAGCTGGCTTGCAAGGAAGCTCTCTGCCGTCAGAGGGAGCATAAGGTACTAGCACCTCCATCAAAATGCTATGTGCCTACTCTAAAGAGGTATGCATCGAAAAGAGACCCCAAGCGACACCACCTAGGACACATGCCAAAAACTCCCCGAGCCAAGAGGATGAAGGCTCAAGGGAGCACCCAGGGTGTAGCGACACCGGCCGTGCATGCCCTCACTAGACACTCAGGCACCAAGTGCTCAAAAGAGGAGAAGGCATCTAGAAACAAGAGGGAATTTGATGAATTATTTAAAATCATTCTTGAAACAGCTGTGGCCAAGGATTACACCATTCAGGTCCCAGTCGATATCTTCCCTGCCCGATCTGATGGGGAGCCCCTCACCGACACAGCCCCAATCGCCCGACCACCCAAACTCACCCCGCCTCATACAAATAGAATAGCCCGTATGTTGTATAAGCTTCTTAACAAAGGCCATCTTGCCATAACTATTTATCCTTAAGTGGTTAAAGGGGCAAGCTCTCCAACTATACAAACCTCCCTTACCTACTACTAATACATGTCATGTCTTAAAAAGTGCCAATGATATGCATCACAGTTAGCACCATAGGATTTTGATAAAGTAATATCTTTTTCTGTTGCATCTATTCATTATAACTGATGCATGTGACTTGCATATACTCTCACGAAGTGTCAAGTGGATACATGACGATTGTACGAAAGTGTTCAATGCCCAAGTCACCGCAAGACCACCAACCTCACAAAGAGCCATGACAAAGCCACACTGCCGAAAGCAAAAATCACCCTTGCCGATCACCCACATCGCATGGCCCAAAGCATGATCAATGGGCCACTCTCTCTTTCTAGGTCAAACTCTACACCTGGCACTCATGACAGATGTTACCTCAATTGTATCAACATTGCACATTACAAAGAGGTTTTGCAAAATCTCCAGTGTATCTCCCCATCTCAACAACTGTTCCTCTAATGAGGCTAGGACACAATCATCGCTGTAATATCCAGTTTCGCAGCCATTAAATCTCGATTCCCAATCCAATTGAAAGGCTGATAGCCTCAACGTATTGCAATGGTTGTATTCATATTATTATTATTTTTTAAAAGAGGGAAAAAGAAAAAGAAAAAGAAAAAAAAGAAATAAAGAAAAAAAGCACTCACAATCACAGTACGACACCTAGGGGTCCTCAAATTAGGTACGCCCAGTGACCTTGGTCAGCTGGCTCCGTCCCTAGTGACCTAGCCCTCTATACATCCCCCACAATGGTTCATGGTACATCAAGGGAAGGACATACCTAGGGAGCTTGTATTGCCTATGGTTAGACCTGTCATCCTGATCCATTTGCACGATTCCTTTTTGCACTCTGCCTTAGTATCATTGCAATCGATTTTTTTTCGTGGTAAGCACCGCACGAATGGCCATGAAAAGTACACCGTACTCGTCAAGCAAGCCCAATAGCTACCAGCTACTACAGAAAGTTCGGTGTCAATGTGTTCAATTATGCTACATCGTGCTATCATAACACAAAGGATGTCTCATACACCTTCATGTGTACTTCTCCTCAACATGGACAACTTTGCTCCATCCACACATTTTGAGGAACCAAACCCGCTGTCTTTTAACTGCGTAATATCTAAGTATGCACGAGCACTCACATAATATCTGCACCAAAATATATACACAGTTTGGGTCCTCAAGTACCGAACAATACTCTCAGCTTGCTTAGAGTTTGACCTGTCTCCCAAACTAATCAAACTATGTCTTGTGTACGATAAGAAGACTAGCACTACCCTTAGGGAGAGACCACATATGAGAGGTTTTCAATTGCAGGTATTGAAGACTCCAATGAAAGTGTCATTTGCCCTTCATCAACACTCAACTTTGAATTCTTATCCTTTATCATCATGCAAGCCCACCAAGAATCATCGGCTGCCGCAGAATACCCAAAAAACCAACACTTGTGCCAACCCAGGAGTGCAACTCCCAACTAGTGGCCTAATATTAAAACCCTAACCTAAATTAAGAAAGGAAATAACTTCTAGATGAGATATGTCTAAGAAAGAGATTGAGGACCATGGGGAGCCTCTTGAAACTTGAAGGAATTAAACCTTTACCTAAGGGCTCTCAAACTTAAGGCATCATGCCTATCCCAATAGAAATGATGATTTGAAATTCCTACAAAAGCTACCACTAGGTTGTTGCCAAATTCAATAATATTTCAATACATGAGATATAAACTCAAACCTTTAAGAGGCAATGATATTACATCACAATGATTGTAAGTTAACTAGGACTTGTTTGCAAAGGACAGATTGCCTTCAAGGGGATGTTTTTGCAAAGGACAAATTGCAAAGGACAGATTGCCTTCAATGATTGTAAGATAACTAGGACTTGTTTGCAAAGGACAGATTGCCTTCAAGGGGATGTTTTTGTGAGAATAAAAAGGCCTATTGAATAAGATCACATTATTTGAATTTGATTTGATTATCTCACAAAAGTATATTGAATTAATAGTTTTGGTAGAGATTAGTATAAGTGGAAAGTTTGAATATCCCCATGTCCCTCACCAATTTCCCTCACAAGGAGCCAATTTTTACACTCACTAGTAGGATTGGCATTGAGATGACAAGAGGTCTCTCCATAGGTGTAGCTCCTATTCTTGAGATGCACGGTGACTAGCAGGGATCTAGTATTAGCATCCATGGTGCACTTAGAAGGGATAAGGACCTACGAGCTCGATGGACTCCAAAAGGCCTACATGCTAGCCAGAGGTGGTGGTGGTTTGCCTAGTATGGGTGAGATCATCCTAATTTAGGGAAAATAGGACCTATTGCATTGAAAATAGCTTGTATGATTTTTTATAGAATAAAATATTTTTTAAGGACCATTTTTCTTATTTGTATGTCTATGACCTTAAATTACATAAAAGAACAACATTTTTAAGGACTAATTAAGGAAGTTGTTTTTATATGTCCCTATTAATGTGTTAGGACTTAATTAAAAAAATAAAGTTAATTCGAATGTGTACATGGAAAGCAGGAGCATAGTTTCCTTGACGAAAGTGACATATAGCTTAATGGACTTGGTAAGTTAGTGGGTGGCTTCTCAACTCATTAGGATAGTATACACTAACCATCCTAGGGTTTGAGTCCTAAAAATCGGCTTAGCACCATTTTAGGGGGCCAAGTTGAGATTATGCTTGATGGTGGTAGAGGGGTTGTCAATCTACTCCCCCTGGTCTCTTATTCTTTGAATCAAGTGTGGTGCTAGCCTACTTCTAGCCTTGATTGATGATCTTTCTTGGTTGGATACTAGAATGCTGTTAAGAGACCTAGAATGCCTTTAAGAACCCTTAGGTTGATCCTTTTGGGTCAAGCCAAACACTTCACATGTGAGGTAGACTTAAAAGCCACCTGACCATTTGACTCGTGCATTCCATGGGATCTAGAATTGTGCTACTTATGATAGGTACCAAGCAACTACTAAATGATACCTCTCTAGTTCCACTAGACCTTGTATGTCGCAAGGGCTTGTTAAAAAATGAGTGCTAGTTGGGTGACACTTTTTTTGGCCAAACAAGGTCTATTAAAAATACATTCATGATCCCAAAAAGAGCCTTTCTAGGATCATAAAAAAAGAAACCTTGTAAGCTCCTATTTGATGAGAGGTGCTCGCAAAAAGGGAAATTTCTAGCTTTTGATTTCTATATACAAGTCTCGCTTTTGGTCCTCTTTCCTTCCTCTAACCAACAACCCCATATTTCTTATTTCATTGCACTCATATGTCATCAAAACCTTCCCTTACACATGAACAAAGCAATAGCTTGTTATTTTCCAAGAATTTGTTGCCCATATAATAGTAAAAGCTATAATAGAATTATTATTTTCCAAAATGCACATTTTAAGCCCCTAATACTCACCACTTTCTAGTCAGAGAAGTCCTCTTGTATTCAAATCTATGGTTTAGGTCTCCTAATCCAAGTGACTAAGGCATATTTGAATTTGTTGTCAATCCTACCCACTATTTAAGACAAACAAAGGCATCTATATCATCCTATGTTATTATCAACTTCTCTAGGTTATTATCAATCTCTATGTGTTATTGTTAGCTTCTCTATGTTATTGTCAAGTTCTTCCTTTAGTCACCCAACCATTCTAGTGTGATATTACCCAACTCTCCATGTGTGATACTATCAACTTCTCTATGTAGCTAGCCCGACCATCCCCTGTGATCATGTGGTATTTCTTAATGTTAGATAGCATCATCTCTCCCAATAGCTTCTTAATGTTAGATAGGAAGTTTGGTTGAGAGACATTCAATTGTTGCTAGCATGCTCTACACAATATAATCTGATTAATAGGGTTGAATATCATGTTTACCATTGCAGATACATCCATGTGAAGCCCTCTTATTGCTATTAATAAAGCCCAAAATCCTTTCTTGAAATCTACAGCTCCAACTATTGCAATCCCAAATATTAGTTAAAATCTCATCCAACAATTGACATAATTTAGTAGCTACTTTTGCCTCTTCATTGGTGACACTTGGAGTTATAGCAGTAGTAGAAAGTGAAACACTCACTTCAATTGAAATCGCAACTCCGACAAAGAAGAAGGCCTATTTCAAAGGGTATGCCTACTTGATCCTTTGAAATGAAAATGAGATTACAACAACAAGTATTCAATCATTCTTCTATCTATATTGTTATTATACTTAATCTTTGTCATGTTTACATAGAAAGGTTCAAGATTGCTCGCAACATTTTCCTTTGTTCAAGGTAGCTCTTCTCAAGTGGAAGGAGGGAAATCCAATCCTCTAGGTGTGGTAGGGGCAATTTCATTCCAAACATGCATTCTAAGGTGTCATAGGCAACTAATCTCAAAAGGATGCCCTCTAATCATCCCAACCAATTGGTCACCCCACACCCAACTCATCTCATAGCTACCTCTCACAATCAACCCACCAACAGATGCAATGTGTTGTCTCCAACCAATCTCAAAGATCATTCTCAAAATGAGCCCAGTCAACCAACTAATACAGAAGAGCAAATCAACAAGTTTTGTAATAAGCATGCTCGGAGAAAGACTAAGGCATTGGAAACACATGAAACGAAACCATCCATTAGAAAGTGTTCATTGTCAAAGGGTATGCTAATAATATGTATCACAAATTGGGAGTTAAGAATGACATATAAGAAGCATATGGGCCCACCTATCATGATGCTTGCTAGGAGGAGACATTGCCACTAGACTAGTGTTAGAAGAAATGTGAAGTAAACTATGGGGACTCTACCATTGATGTCAAGCTAAAAGTTACTAAGATATGTCAAACAAGAGATGCTTATTCCAACTAAGCCAATGTGGATTGATTACTTCGTGAACAACATTTGGAGCCTATTTTTTGTGTTTTTGAATCTTGGAGCATGCAAAGGCTCAAATTTTTGGCATGAAGTTGTTAAGAGCTTGCATGAGAATATGAAGAGCCTATATAAGAAACATAACTACCTTCAACCAACACATCGAAGAGATTGGGTTTAAAGGCTCACAAGACAAGGGCACGAGAGTCCTTGCATGCAAAGAGACAAGGGTTGGGTGCATGAGAGAAGTGAGCTTTTGGAATGAGATTTTTTTTGCAACCTCCAATTTCATTCTATTTAGTCCACTTGGTCCTCTTTTGCTTGTGGGCATATGTCAGCACCACTATTGCTCCACCACCTCCACCACCACTAGTAGCAACACCACCACTATCACATCTTATGCCCCCCCTTCTCATCAAAACCTCTCTCTCTCTCTCTCTCTCTCTCTCTCTCTCTCTCTCTCTCTCTCTCTCTCTCTCTCTCTCTCTCTCTCTCTCTCTCTCTCTCTCTCTCTCTCTCTCTCTCTCTCTCTCAACACATTAGTAGTTCTCTCTTCTTAACTTATTTATATCACTAGATTAAGCTTATGTGCTTATTTTTTATAATATTATCACAATGTTAGTGGTTCACTTGTACATACACAAGCAATAAAACACTCACATATACATTCACATCCCCCCTCTCCTACTTTACACATATTTTATGTTAGTACTTCAATTTTACACACATGAGCAAAACCACATACATATACACATACACTTATACATTCCTCTCTCTCTTTCTTTTGCTCCCTCTCTTCCTCGTCTAATTAGTCTTAAGTATGGATTGAACTTATGCATCCATTTGTAACAAACCCTTGCAAGAAATTGCTTCACAATCTCTATAAAATGTAGCTCTGTATTGCTGCATTATATCTACATCTATTATTACTTCTTACACTCAAAACTTCAACAATTGAATAATTTAGTAAACAAATATTTTTCACATTAAACTACATGAACTTAATATAAATAAATATACTAAATCTTGAAATGCATTTGCAAGTTAGTGAACTACTAGATGCATGATATCAACTAACTCTGCCTCAGTGCGGGAGTTCAATGATAGAATTTGATCCCCCAATCCATGCATGACACTATCACTAGGAAGACGAACCACCATGATGTCACATGCTATGTATGTGGTTTCTTTGTTAACCTCTGACATTTTTCTTTCACTAACATCCTCTAATGCCTCTAGTAATTGGGAGAACTCAGCACTTGGCTAATCACTTCTTAAAGCATTTCCTATTTCAAACGGGCCACAAAGCACTATATGCTACTCCACCTTCACCATCACTAAACTATGGGAGATAATATGTTGCAAGTGTGCTTCCACATGGATGCTAGTATGGCCCTCTACAGACACAGCTAACTATTAGCTACATATTTCTCCTCTTTATGTATATTTTCATTTATAAAATTCATGAGTTGTGTTTTTTAACCAATATCTATAAGTGCTATTTCCTCTAGCATTGTAGGTTCATGCTCTTGAATTCTCTCCTCTTCTACACAAGTCAAATCATTGTTCTTAATATTATAAAAAATAAGAAGACTTGAAAGATTTCACATCATATGATTATGAGACATTCAACCTTAGCAACTAGGTGATCCAAACTTTGTATTTGAGTGAGGTGTAATCTTGTATTCTCAACACTCCCCTTAGCACTTCCCACCATTATTGCACCTCTTGATACAACCATATGGAAGGTAAGTGTCTCCAATGCAAGTTTCCTCCATTGTTCTATCCATACCATGATATGAACTATATCAATTATTGTTTTCGTTGCAACAATAGACAATTTTTCAAAAGTATTAATATGAAACATTGAGAACATTTAAGACGTTTGAATGAATATGTAGTGGATGGAAACTTTTCAATTTCAAACACTCTCCATACATCAATTGCTCTCTTGCACTATTTTTTGCACTAGTGGAATTATGATTTGGTCTTCAATGATCTCACTCGTACGGCCTAGAAAATTGTAGTCGCAAGTTATAATTGGCAACATATTTCCACTATAATACATGGGAACAGTCGGCTATCAACTGTAATATATCAAACCTATGGGGATTGGAGAAACCAAATTAATTAGTGATGATGAGGATCCAACTTCACTCAACCTTTCTTGCTCAATAGTAGCTAGCTACTTACTTTTCTATTTTCCTTTTCCAACAATTGCACTGTTGGTATCACTTTTGTACAATCAAACATAGTGTCTCTTTGGAAGAAGACATAAAAGTGTGACATATTCTAAAGAATACATGTGGAATTACTTACTAGAGAACTTGATCCTTATGTCTCTTGCATTTGTTTTTTCTTCGAGTATTTTTGGTACAATGCATTCTCATTGGAGGAGAATTCACCTTCAAGATAGTTGAGGAAGATAGGGCATCTTTGATACACCTCCTCATCCCACCGTTGCTCAATCTGGTGATCCTCGTACCCATGCACTACTCCTCTTGTAATTCCACCCAATCCTCACATTCCCCTAGCAAAGTTTGCAACACACCCTTCTCCAATGGCATGTACATGATGTCATATGTAATGTTTGTGGTTTCTTTGCCAACCTCGAACATTTTACTTTGGTTAACATCCTCCAGTGCCTCCAATAATCAGGGGAACGCACCACTCAGCTAATCATTTCTTAAAGTATTTCCTACTTCAAATAGGTCATAGAGAACAATACGCTACTCCACATTTACTATCACTAAACTATGGGAGATAATGTCTTGTGAGGGCGCTTCCACATGGATGCTAGTATATCCCTTTGTAAATAGAGATAGCTATTAGCCACATATTTCACTTTATGTATATTACCATATGTAAATATCATGAGTCGTGTTTTTTAACCTACATGTGTGAGTGTTATTTCCTCTAGCATTGTAGGTTCATGCTCTTGAATTCTCTCCTCTTCTATGCAAGTTAAAACATTGTTCTTGATATTATTAAAAAGAAGAAGACTAGAAAGCTTTCACATTATATGATTATTTCCTCCATCATTCTATCCATACCAAAATGATACAAATTGCATCAGCTGTTATTTTCACAGCAATAATAGACTATCTAGAACAAAGTATTGATATGGAACATTGAGAACATGTAGGAAATTTGGATAAATATGTAATGGATGGAAACTTTTCAAGTTGAAACACTCTCCATACATCTATTGCTCACTTGCATTATGTCTTGCACTAGTGGAATTATGATTTGCTCTTCAGTGATCTTAGTCATAGAGCCTACCAAATTGTAGTCACAAGTTATATTTGGCAACATATTTCCACTACAATACACAAGAAGTATGGGCTACAAATTGTAATATATCAAGCCTCTAGGGATTTGGAGAAACTAAATTAATTGGTGACAATGAGGATCAAAGCCTTTCTTGCTCAATAGTAGAAGTCTACTTGATTTTCTATTTCCCTTTTCCAATAATCGTACTAGTGATATCACTTTCTATGATCAACCATAGTCTCTCCCTTAAAAAAGACATAAAAGTGTGACATATTCTAAAGAATACATGTGGAATTACTTGCCAAGGCTCTTGATCCTTGTCTCCTGCACTTGTTTTTTCTTTGAGTATTTTTTATATAATGGCTTCTCATTGGAGGGGAATTCAGCTTCATAATAGCTAAGATAGAGCATCTTCAATACACCTCCTTGTTCCATTGCTACTCAATCTAGTGATCCTCATACATGCACTACTTCTTCTCTAAGTCCACCCAATCCTCACATTCTCCTAACAAAGTTTGCAGCACACTCTTCTTCAATTGCCCATACATGATGTCACATGCATTGTTTGTGGTCTCTTCGTCAACCTCAAATACTGTGATAATCGAGAGAACGCATCACTTTGCTAATCACTTCTAATAGAATTTCATATTTCAAATGGGTCACAAAGAATGATAGGCTACTTCACCTTCATCATCACTAAACTGTGGGAGATGATGTCTTGCAAGGGTGGTTCCACATAAATGCTAGTATGGCCCTTTGCAAAAAGAGTTAATTGTTAGCTACATATTTCTCTTTATGTATATTTCCATATGTAAAATTAACAAATGTTTTTTAACCTATATTTGTAAGTGTTACATCCCCTAGCATTGTAGCTTCATGCTCTTGGATTCTCTTCTCTTCTACTCAAGTCAAAACATTGTTCTTGATATTATAAAAAGAACAAGTTTTGAAAGCTTTCACATCATATGATTTTGACACATTCAACCTTACCAACTAGATGATTGAAACTTTACATTTAACTGAGATGTAATCTTGTATTCTTAACACTCTCCTCCGTGCTTCCCACCATTGTTGCACCTCTTGATATGATGGCATGGAAGGTAAATGTCTCCAATGCAAGATTTGGGAGCATTTCCTCCATCATTCTATCCATACTATTGATACAAACTACATCACTTCTTGTTTTCGCTACAATAATAGAAATCTTTAAAAAAAGTATTAATATGAAATATTGAGAACATTTTAGACATTTTGATCAATATTAATGGATGAAAACTTTTCGATTTGAAACACTCTCCATACATCTATTTTTCTCTTGCACTACTTGCACTAGTGGAATTATGATTTGCTCTTCATCAGTGGTTTCAAACATAGGGTCTACAAAATTATAGTCACAAGTTATATTTGGCAACGTATTTCCAATACAATACACGAGAAGTCTTGACTATCAATTGTAATGTATCAAATCTATGGGGATTGGAGAAACCAATTAATTGGCAATGAGGATCAATTTTTACTCGATCTTTCTTGCTCAATAGTAGGTGTCTACTTTCTTTTTTGTTTCCCTTTTCCAACAGTCACACTAATGGTATCGCTTTCCTATGATCAGCCATAGTCTCTCTTTAAAAGAAGACATGAGAGTGTGACATACTCTAAAGAGTACATGTGGAAATACTTACCCTAGGGCTCTCACTCCTTATGTCTCTTACACTTGTTTTTTGCTTGAATATTTTTTATATAATGCCTTCTCATTGGAGGGGACTTCACCTTCAAGATAGTTGAGAAAGATAGGTCATCTTCAATACACCTCATCATCCCATTACTACTTAATCTAGTGATCCTCATACATGTACTACTCCTTCTCTAAGTCCATCCAATCCTTGCACATACCCTTCTTCAACTCCCCATACATGATGTTACATGCAATGTTTGTGGTTTCCTCATCAACCTCAAACATTTTGCTTTGGTTAACCTCCTCCAATGCCTCTAATAATCGAAAGAATGAATCACTTGGCTAATCCCTTCTTAAAGCATTTTATGTTTCAAATGAGTTGTAGAGAATGATACGCTACTCCACCTTCACCATTGCTAAATTGTGGGAGATAATGCCTTGTGAAGGTGCTTCCACATGGACGCTAGTATGGCCCTTTGCAAATGGAGGTGACTTTTAGATATGTATTTCTCTTTATGTTTATTTCCATACATAAAATTCATGAGCCGTGTTTTTTTACTTGCATGGGTAAGTATTGTGTCCTCTATCATTGAAGGTTTATGCTCTTGAATTCTCTTCTCTTTTGCACAAGTCAAAACATTGTTCTTGTTATCATAAGAAAGAAGAAGACTTGAAACTTCCACTTATTAGAGTACAACACATTCAATAGACATTAGCAACTCACTAATCCAAACTTTGCATTTGAGTGAGGTGTAATCGTTTATTCCCAAGACTCCCCTCGAGGCTTCCCACCATTGTTGCACCACTTGATACAATGGTATGGAAGGTAAACGTCTCTAATGCAAGATTTGGAAAATTTTTATCCACCATTCTATCCATACCAATTATAAGAACTATATCAATTGTTATTTTTTTGTAATAATTGACCATTTTAAAAAGTACTAATTTGAATGAATATATGATGAATTGAAACTTTTCAATTTGAAACGCTCTCCATACATCTCTTGCTCTATTGTACTATTTCTTGCACTAATGGAATTATGATTTGCTCTTCATGAGTGGTCTCAATCCTAGGGCCTACAAAATTGTAGTCACAAGTTATGTTTGGAAACATATGTCCACTACAATACATGAGAATTCTCGACTACCAAGTGTAATATATCAAACCTATGGGGATTGGAGAAATCAAATTAATTGGTGATGAGGATGGATCTTCACTTAGTAGGAGTCTGCTTGCTTTTCTATTTGCCTTTTCCAACAATCGCACCGGTGATATCACTTTCCTATGATCAACCATAGCCTCTCTATAGAAGAAGATATAAAAGTGTAACATATTCTAAAGAATATATATGGAATTACTTATGAGGGCTCTTGATCCTTATGTCTCTTATACTTGTTTCTTATTTGAACATTTTTTGTATAATGTCTTCTCATTGAAGAGAAATTCACCTTCATGATAGTTGAGGAAGATAGGGCACCTCTAATACACCTGCTCCTCCCACTTCTGCTCAATCTGATGATCCTCATACATACACTATTTCTCCTCTAAGTCCACCCAATCCTCGCATTCTCCTAATAAAGTTTGTAGCACACTATTATCCAATTGCACGTACATGATGTCATAGGTATTGTTTGGGATTTCTTTGTCAACCTCAAATATCTTGCTTTGGCTAACCTCCTCCAATGCCTCTAGTAATTGAGAGAATGCATCACTTTCCTAATCACTTCTTAAAGCATTTTCTATTTTAAATGGGTCACAGAGAATGATATCCTACTCCACCTTCTATTGAGATGTGGAGCTCTACATGAGCTAGCATCTTTGGTGATGCGGCATGGTATTATTCACTAGAGTGTTAGGTAATCGACACGAGGATACGTCAATGATTCTACAATTGGACTACACCCATATAGTCCATCCTTGGTTATGTTTCATTCATTGTGCCACATCTTCTTTCCTAGCATGTTCACACTTAGTGATTGTACATACAATGTGGTACTTTTCATATTAGTATTCTATAATGTTTTAGACTTAGTTCTTTTGTGTGGAAGAAGAAGAAGAAGATTTCATCCCTATCTCTCTATGTGCTCAAGTCTATGTGTGCTATTGGTCTCTTCACCTCTCTTCTCTCTTATCTATTTTCATAATATCAGAGCCATCCCACAATTGTGCAGAGCTCGATTGAAGGCTGAGGTGAAGGTGTTGGATCACGAAAGCAAGCAAGCAATAGATACAAAGCTCTTCCACCTTGCTTGATTTGCCTCAGGTTATAATCGCAAGAGGCTCCTATAGTTAGTAGGGCTATAGTCTCTAATTGCAATGAAACTTGGTGAGCATGAAGAACAATGCATATACTACAAATAATCCCTTTAGGACTTGCATGATGTGATTTTTTGCATCTGAGGCCATTTTGGCCTCCGTTTTGGACCTGCAACAAGTGGTCTTGACCATGGTTTTTGGGTATACTGCAGTTTTGGCTATGTTGACCGTTTACATGTGTATATGTTACAAATTTTGAATTTGTAAGGTTTCAAGTATTTGTTGGGTTGCAAACACAAAAGGCATATACATTTAGATTGGTAATTACAGTTATTGTTATACAGTCAATGAAAATGGCTACATGTTTAGTTATGGTGCACCTAGCAGCTTACTTGCAGATTGTAGTTTTTTGCAAGTTATTTATTATGTCAAAATGTTCAATAACTTCAACCAGATCGTCAGTGAGAAGCTTGATGAGAATAATTAACTTGCATTAAAGTTTAAGATTATAAATTTCTTGAAGAGAAAAGGTGTTTGAAATTAGATTAAAGGAGACATGGCAATAGCACCTAAAGTTACTAAGAAAGATTGGTAGTAGGAGACACAGAGTAGCGTCATGTATTGGATGTCTATCAGTGTCACTAATAGCATGATGGGATATTTGCAAGAATCTAAAACCCTTTCTATTACATGGGACAATCTAGCAAGGCTATTTAAAGTAAATACAAAGGCCAAAAATCTATCATGCCTTGAATATCAAGAGTATTGTCGAAGCAACTTAGATCTATTATGCCAAGAATTGCATGGTGGGGGAACTTGCTTAAGCTGCTATGCCAAATACACATTGTACGCACAAGAGGAAGCTCACTCAATAACACAATAAGAGAGATGGAGGCCAAAGCATTTTCTTGATGGGCTTTTTTCTTCTTATTTTACACACTATACAATGTATACAAAGTACAGATAAGATATAATATAAAGGAAAATGGCCTATTAAGTCAAATAGTGCATAACTGACTATACTAATCAACTCGCACTATAACTATGCAGCTGTAGGTAGGTGTAACAAACTAAATATAATAAGTGATAAGTCAGTGACCATGTGAAGATCATAATGACCACTGACATGATAAGTGTGGACCCATCTAGCCATAGGCGATCCATCGTCAATGTTTGCACGTGTTGAATCTCCCTCAAGCTCAACTCTATCTGTGCAACTCCAAGTAAGCCTCAAAACTTTTGAAGCTTCTCTCCATCCAATGCCTTTGTGAAAATGTTAACTATCTGATCCTGTGTGCTGACATATACCGAGTCAATCTCTCCTGCAAGTACCTTCTCTCTCACAAAATGGTAGTGCACCTCAATGTGTTTTGTCCTAGGAACACAAGGTTCCCAACTAGTTGTATGCTACTTATGTTGTCATAGTTAATGACAACTGGACCATCTTTCTGCACATCCAAAATACCCAATAACTTTTGCAAGCATACCATCTTACATGCTGCCATAGCAACATCTCTATACTTAATCTCTATACTTGATAAAGCAACTATAGATTTCTTTTTGTTCTCCATGTAACTGTTGCACTACCAAGGAAAAACATGAATCCGCTTGTAGATCTTCTGTCTGACATGCTGTCAACCCAATCTATATCTGCATATCCAAACACTTGTACATCCTTACCTACCTCATAAAAATTTGCATAATGTAAAGTAGACTTCCCATACCTTAATATGCATCTAACTACATCCAAATGAGGCTTTCTAGGCATCTATATAAACTAACTGACAAGGCCAACAGCATAGCTCAAGTCTGGCCTTGTGATAGTCACATTAATTAGACTCCCTACTATCCTCTTGAACATAGTAAGGTCTTCTATCTCATCCCTAATGTCAGCACTCAACTTCACATTTTGCTCCAATGGCACTGAAAGAGGCTTACATGCTGTTATACCATACTTGGATAATATATCCAAGCCACACTACCTTTGGGATAGTCATATACCATCATCACATCTGATCATCTCAATACCAAGAAAGTATCTCAACTCACCCAAATTCTTCATCCCAAACTTCTTCTTCAATAAGTCCTTAACTTCAACAATCCCATTATCAATGTCACCTGTAATAATAAAGTCATCCACATAGATGACTATGATGACCAAACCTACATCTCCTCTTCTCACATAATGTTAATGATTAGCATCGGAAATATAAAAGCCAATATTGACACAATACTCCTCGATCTTGTCAAACCATGCTCGAGGTGCTTGCTTCAGCCCATAGAGTGCCTTCTTTAACCTACACACATATGTGGGATGCTCTAAATCCTCATAACTTGTTGGTTGCTCCATACACCTCTTCTTATAATTCACCATGTGATAAGGCATTCTTAACATCCATTTGCTACAAACTCTAACCTTTGGTTGCTACCAAGGCAATCACGCATCTAATAGTTGCCATCCTAGCAATTGGAATAAATGTCTCTTCATAATCTATGTCATATATTTGAGCATAGCCTTTTTTGCAACTAGCCTAGCCTTATACCTACTAACCAAACCATCTGCATTATGCTTCACTTACAACCAATAACTTTCTTGCCCTTAGGAAAGGGTACCAAATCCCAAGTCTTATTGGCTTCTAATGCAGCCATCTTCTCATCCATTGCTGCATCCCAATTAGCATCATTTCCGATGTGTAAAATTGGGTGGCATGAAGAATCATCAGTCGTTTGCACATAACCTGGATTTTGCAAGTCCTGCATCTCTCCAAACCATTCAACATGACTGGTCATATGATTAGATGCGCTTGAATCAACATACCATACATCATCATGTGTCATTTTTCCTATAACTTCATTCATCATATGCTACATAACAAACAGATGCTCATTTTTGTCTTCATTCTGTCGTGAAGACAATGCATAGTTTTCTTACTGCGATTTACCAATATGGATATCATCCTTCTTAACAATAGACTACAATATGACATGTTTTGCCATAAAAATGGCAAACAATTGTAGAGTTTTCAAAACCTCTATTATGCCACCCACCTCTTTCTCTAGAGCTCCCCCTACCTCTAAAGTTTCTAGGGCCTCCTGAAACTTGCATTTCACCAAATAGTATTATTAATGAATGTTGCAGATAGCCAATATATCACATTTTTGTCATTCACATTCCATTCTTTCCACACCTTTAATTCATCTGGAGTCGCAAGGATACTCAGCTCCTCTGGCTCATTTTCTTCACCTAAAACGAACTCATAAAAGCCCTTTCACCCAATGAGAAAATTTATCACATGAAACTTCCATGAAGGGTAGTTATTATTGTCCAACTTCCCAATGCTGGGATTTCCACTGTTCTCTACCAGTATAACAAAAATGATACAAAATAGCAAGCGAGTCTTCTGCAATCTTTCACAATAAGTGCACAGTAATACACCAAGCAACCTTTTTTACTGAGGATTTCTCAATAGTACATGTAATCTGCAACAACCTATTTGTATATAAAACTTATGTTTGCTTCATGGCAAACACCTTAAAATTTACAAATTGAAAATCTACAACTTGTGCACCCACTTTCGATTGATACAATCGAAATCATAGTATACCCTAAAACTGTTATCCACAATCTTATGGCTCTAAAACAAGACCTGAAACAGCCTCAAATATCCAAAAAAGCAATGGAAAAGACCTAGAGGGCTTGTTTGTAGGATATGCAGTGCTTTGATTGCACACCAAATCTCATAACAATGTGAGATTTTCACTCTGCCTTGCTTCCAATGCCTCCACAAGCACTATCCAAGAGAGAGACTGGAAGAATGGGAGAGCTTCTTACACGTCGCTTGCTTGCTCGAATCTTTGCTTCTTCTCCTTCACTTCAACCTTCAAAACCAACCTCTCTCAATGGCACTGCTCTAATACCATGTCAAGAATCGCATGGTGAGGGGACTTGCTTAAGCTACTATGCCAAACACACACTATACACATAAGAGGAAGCTCACTCAAGAACATAAGAAGAGAGATGGAGGCCAAAACATTTTCTTGATGGTTTTTTCTTCTTCTATACACTATACAATGTACACAAAGTATAGATAAGATACAACATAAAGGAAAGTGGCCTACTAAGTCGTCAGATAGTGCATAATTGAATAGACTAATTGACTAGCACTACAACTAAGTCATCAGATAGATGCAACAAACTAAATCTAATAAGTGATAAGTCAATGGCCATCTGAGGATCATAATGACCAATGGTGTGCTAAGTATAGACGTCCAAACCCATCTAGCCAGGCCGTTTATCATCAATATCCACACATGCTTACATGAACTAACATCCACTACGTACCTTTTGGAGATGTGATAGGGTATTATTCGCTAGAGTGTTAGGTAATTGACATGAGGATATGTCAATGATTCTATAACTAGACTACACCCATGTAGTCCATTCTTGGTTATTGCACATTCATTGTGCCACCTCTTCTTTCCTTAGCATGTTCACACTTAGTGACCGCATGTACATACATTGTGGTACTTTTCATATTAGTCCTTCGTCATGTTATAGACTTAGTTCTTTTGTGTGTGGAAGAAGAATAAGATTTCAACCCTATCTCTCTATGTGTTGAAGTCTCCATTGCTTTTGGTGTATGCTCTTGATCTCTTCACCTCTCTTCCCTCTTGTTTGTTTTCACCTTCGCCATCACTAAACTGTGGGAGATAATGTCTTGCAAGGATGCTTCCACATGGACACTAGTATGGCTCTCTGCAAATAGAGCTAGATGTTAGTTACATATTTCTCTTAATGTATGTTGCCATATATAAAATTCATGTGTCATGTTTTTTCACATGCATGTATAAGTGATGTGTCCTCTAGCATTGCAAGTTCATACTCTTGAATTTTCTCCTCTTCTACACAAGTCAAAATATTATTCTTGATCTTAGAGAAAAGAAAAAGACTTGAAAGCTTTCACATCATATGATTATGACACATTCAACCTTACCAACTAGGTTATCTAGACTTTGCATTTGAGTGAGTTATAATCTTATATTCTCAACACTCCCCTCTATGATTTGCCACCATTGTTGCACCTCTTGATATAATTGTATGGAAGATAAATATCTTCAATGCAAGACTTGGGAGAATTTCCTCCATCTTTCTATCCATACCAAGTTATGAACCACATTAGTTGTTGTTTTCACTGCAGTAATAAATAAATTTTTAAAAAGCATTAAGATGGAACATCAAGAACATTTAAGATATTTGGAAGAATATGTAGTGGATGGAAACTTTCAATTTCAAACACTCTCCATACATCTTTTACTTTCTTGCACTATTTCTTGCACTAATGGAATTATGATTTGGTCTTAAATGGTGTCACTCATAGGGCCTGGGAAATTGTAGTCACAAGGTACGTTTGGCAACATATTTCCACTATAATACATGAGAACTATTAGCTACCAACTATAATATATCAAACCTATAGGGGTTGGAGAAACCAAATTAATCGGCGATGAGGATCAATCTTCACTCGGGCCTTTCTTGCTCAATAGTAGGAGTTTGTTTGTTTTTTAGTTTCCCTCTTCCAACAATCACCCCAATAGTATCACTTTCTTACTATTATCAGTCATAGTCTTCTAGAAGAAGACATAAAAGTGTGGCATATTCTAAAGAGAACATGTGGAACTACTTACCAAGGCTCTCGATCCTTATGTCTCTTGCACTTGGTTTTTTCTTCGAGTACTTTTGGTACAATGCCTTCTCATTGAAGGGAATTTCACCTTCAAGATAGTTGAGGAGATAGGGCATCTTTGATACACCTCCTCATCCCACTACTATTCAATCTGATGATCCTCATACATGCACTACTCCTCCTTTAAGTCCACCGAATCCTCACATTCTCCTAGCAATGTTTGCAACACAACCTTCTCCAATTGCATGTATATGATGTCACATGCAATGTTTGTGGTTTCTTTGTCAATCTTAAACATTTTGCTTTGGTTAACCTTCTCCAATGTTTCGGGAGAATGCATCACTTGGCTAATCACTTCTTAAAGCATTTCTTGTTTTAAACAAGTCACAAGGAACAATACGCTACTCCACCTTTGCCATCGCTAAACTTTGGGAGGTAATGTCTTGCAAGGGTGCTTCCACATGGTAGTATGGCCCTCTACAAATAGAGCTGACTATTGTCCACTTATTTCTCTTCATGTATATTTCCATATATAAAATTCACGAGTCATGTTTTTTACCTGCATGTGTAAGTGTTATGCCCTCTAGCATTGTAGGTTCATGCTCTTGAATTCTCTCTTCTTCTACACAAGTCAAAACATTGTTCTTGATATTATAAAAAAGAAGAAGACTTCAAAGCTTTCACATCATATGATTATGACACATTTAATCTTATGAGCTAAGTGATCCAAACTTTGCATTTGAGTGAGGTGTAATCTTGTATTCTTAATACTCCCCTCCATGCTTCCCACTATTGTTGCACCTCTTGATACAATGATATGGGAAGTAAACATCACCAATGCAAGATTTGACAGAATTTCCTCTATCGTTCTATCCATACCAATGATACAAAGTGTATCAGTTGTTGTTTTCACACCAATAATAGACAATTCAGATAAAATTATTAATATGAAATATCAAGAACTTTTAGGATATTTTGATGAATATGTAATGGATGGAAACTTTTCAATTTGAAATACTCTCCATACGTCTCTTGCTGTCTTGCACTATTTCTTACACTAGTGGAATTATGATTTGCTCTTCAGTGATCTCAAATGTAGGACCTACAAATTTGTAGTTACAAGTTATGTTTGGCAACATATTTCCACTATAATACACGAGAAGTGTCAACTACCAATTGTATTATATCAAACCTATGGGGATTGGAGAAACCAATTTAACTGGCGATAAGTATCGATCTTCACTCAGCCTTTCTTGCTCAATAGTAGGATTTTGCTTGCTTTTCTATTTCCCTTTTCCAACAATTGCACCAGTGATATCACTTTCCTACAATCCCCCTATGATCAACCATAGTCTCTCATTAGAAGAAGATATCAATGTGTGACATATTCTAAAGAATACATGTGCAATTACTTACTAGGATTCTCGATCCTTATGTCTTCCACTTGTTTTTCCTTCAAGTATTTTTGGTTTAATGCCTTCTCATTGGAGGGGAATTCACCTTCAAGATAGTTGAGGAAGATAGGGTATCTCCATGATATACCTAGTTGTTCCACTGCTACTCAATTTGGTGATCCTCATACATGCACTACTCTCCTCTAAGTTCACCCAATCCTCGCATTCTCTTGGTAGAGTTTAAAGCATAACCCTTCTCCAATTGCATGTACATGCTTCTCCAATTGCATATACTTAATGTCACATGCATGTTTATGGTTTCTTCATCAATCTCAAACATTTTACTTTGGTTAATCTCCTCTAACGCCTCGAGTAATCAAGAGAATGAATCACTTGTCTAATCACGTCTTATGGCATTTCCTATTTCAAATGGGTCAAAGAGAACAATAGGCTACTCCATCTTTGCCATCAGTAAACTATGGGAGATAATCTCTTGCAAGGGTTCTTCCGTATAAATGCTAGTATAATCCACAAATAGAGCTCTTTGCTAGCTATATATCTCTATTTATGTATATTTCCATATAAAAAATTTATGAGTCATGTTTTTTCCCCTGCATGTGTAAGTGTTGTGTCCTCTAACATTGTAGGTACATGCTCTTGAAATATCTCCTCTTCTGCACAAATCAAAACATTGTTAGTGATATTATAAAAAAGAAGAAGACTTGAAAGCTTTTGCATCGTATGATTACAACAAATTCAACCTTACTAGCTAGGTGATCCAGACTTAGCATTTGAGTGACGTATAATCTTGTTTTCTCAATTCTCCCCTCTGTTCTTCCCACCATTGTTGCATCTCTTGATTCAATGGTATGGAAGATAAACATCTCCAATGCAAGATTTGGGAAAAATTCCTCCATCATTCTATCCATAGCAATGACACAAACTGCATCAATTGTTGTTTTCACTGCAATTATAGATAATTTTTAAAAAGTATTAATATGAAATATTGAGAATATTTAAGACATTTGGATGAGTATAAATGGATGGAAACTTTTCAATTTGAAACACACTCCACACATTTGTCGCTCTGTTACACTATTTCTTGCACTAGTGGAATTATGGTTTGCTCTTTACTAGTCTCAATCATAGGGCCTATAAAATTGGAGACACAAGTTATGTTTTGCAACATATTTCCACTACAATGCACGAGAAATCTCAACTACCAACTATAATAAATCAAATCTTTGAAAACTGGATAAACCAATTAATTGGCAATGAGGATCTGCCTTTCTTACTCAATAGTAGGTGTCTGCTTGCTTTTCTAATTCCCTTTTCCAACAATCACACCAGTGCTATCACTCTTCTATGATCAACCATAGTCTCTCTTTAGAAGAAGACATGAAAGTGTGACATATTCTAAAGAATACTTGTGGAATTACTTAACAGGGCTCTCGATCCTTATATCTCTTGCATTTATTTTTTCTTTGAGTATTTTTGGTGTAATGCCTTCTCATTAGTGGGGAATTCACCTTCAAAATAGTTGAGGAAGATAAGGCCTCTGTGATATACCCCTCGTGCCACTACTGCTCAATCTAGTGATCCTCATACATGCACTACTCCTCCTCTAAGTCCACCCAATCCTGGCATTCTCCTAGCAAAATTTGTAGCACAGCCTTCTCTAATGGCCCGTACATGATGTCACATGTAGTGTTTGTGGTTTCTTCGTTAACCTCAAAATTTTTATTTTGGTTAACCTCCTCTAATTCCTCAAGTAATCAAGAGAATGCATCACTTGGCTAATCACTTCTTAAAGTATTTCTTAAATCAAATAGGTCATAGAGGATGATACCCTACTCCACCTTCACCATTGCTAGATTGTGAGAGATAATGTATTGCGAGGTGCTTCAACATGGACGCTAGTATGGCCCTCTAGAAATAAAGTTGATTGTTAGCTACATATTTCTCTTTATGTATATTAACATATATAAAATTTAAGAGTCATGTTATTTTACCTGCATGTGTAAGTGTTGTGTCCTCTAGCATTGCAAGTTCATGCTCTTGAATTCTCTCCTCTTTTGCACAAATCAAAACGTTGTTCTTGATCTTATAAAAAAGAAAAAGACTTGAAAGCTTTCACATCATATGATTACAACACATTCAACCTTACCAACTAGGTTATCCAGACAATTTATTTGAGTAAGGTGCAACCTTGTATTCTCAACACTCCCCTTTGCGCTTTCGACCATTGTTGCACCTCTTGATACAATGGCATGGAAGGTAAACATTTCCGATGCACGATCTGGGAGAATTTCCTCCATCGTTTTGTCCATACTAATGATAGAACTACATCGATTATTGTTTTCATTGCAATAATTTACCATTTTAAAAAAGTATTAATACAGGACATCGAGAACATTTAAGACATTTGGACGAATATCAATGGATTGAAACTTTTTGATTTCAAACACTCTCCATACATCGATTTCTCTCTTGCACTAGTGGAATTATGATTTGCTCTTCCAAGGCCTCAGTTTGTAGGGCCTACAAAATTGTAGTCAGAATTTATGTTTGGCAACATATTTTGACTACAATATGCAAGAAATGTTTACTGGCAACTATAATATATCAAACCTATGGGGATTGAAAAAACCAAATTAATTGGCAATGCGGAGGCCTTTCTTGCTCAATAGTAGGAGTATGCTTGCTTTTCTATTTCCCTTTTTCTAACAATCACACCAATGGTATCACTTTTTTATGATTAGCCATAGCCTCTCCTTAGAAGAAGACATAAAAGTCTGACATATTCTAAAGAATACATGTGGAATTACTTACTAAGGCTACGGATCCTTATGTCTCTTACACTTTTTTTTTCTTCGAGTACTTTTGGTATAATGCCTTCTCAATGGAGGGAGATTCACCTTCAAGATAGTTGAGGAAGATAGGGTGCCTTCGGTACACATCCTCATTCCATAGCTACTCAATTTGGTAATCCTCATACATGCACTACTCCCCCTCTAAGTCCACCAATTCCTCACATTCTCCTAGTAAAGTTTGCAACACACCCTTCTCCAATTGCTCATGCATGATATCATATGCAATGTTTGAGGTTTCCTTGTCCACTTGGAATATTTCTCTTTGGTTAACCTCCTCCAATGCCTCTAGTAATCAAAAGAATGCATCACTTGGCTAATCATTTCTTAAATCATTTTCTATTTCAAATGGGCCACAGAGATCTCTTGGCAAAGTTTGTAGCACACCCTTCTTGAGTTGCTTGTACATAAAGCTGCCATTCATAGTTCTATTACGTATAGAGAATACAGTAACAAGATATCATTGCAAATATACTTCTATAAAAGAATATCAAGTTATGCCTATAGAGAAGTCTTCATGTCACTAAATTGCACAACTTCTAAGACTCAATATCATCATTTGGTTTGAAATTTGATTTCTCTCTTGCATGAAGTAGAAGAACAGATCTTTGTCCACTTGAATGTTGAGGTAGTTTTCTCATTAAAAATGGATGAGAGAGAGAGTCTCCTAATGACTATATATATAAGGACTCAATAGAATCAAGAGAGAAGAGAGAAAAAAAACAATTTTTTGACAAGAGAGGAGGAGAGAGAGGAGCTTAAAGAGAATGGTTGATGAGAGAGAAACTATAAAAATTAATTACAAGCTAAGAATATCATATTTTGTGCATAGCCTTCCTTGGTCTGCTACTTTCTCTCCTAAAGAGGTTCTACTATTAGAGTGCCCTATGTGGGTCACCCTCTCAAATCTACATATAATATTTGAAATTGAGATTAAAGCTATTGTTGGTGCACTCAAAAAGGCTCTGTATGTTCCACCTATATCTTCTAACCCCAGAGGTGAGAGGAGGGCATGTATTCTATGGGACAAGAGGGATGAACCCCCTAAAGCTTTGAAAATCATTGATTAACACAGTCTTAATATCTTTTGTGAAGTCAAATTTGCTAGTTTTCTTGATGTTTGCTACTTGTACAAAAAATCGGGCAATTTTACATGGGCTTGTCCACAAAAATAGTGTATGAAGAAGGTGCCTCTATAGATAATGAGGCAAAGAAGACTCACATTGAGAGTGAGCAATCAACATGTAAAAGCTTGGAGAAGAGAGCAATTGCCTATCTAAGACGATTGATTCTACTTTGTCCGAAAGTCCGAATGAAGGTAGCAATGAAGGAAAGAAAAATGGTTTCACCAAGACACATGAAGCAAAAGGTGATGCTAAGGTTGATAGAAAAGAAAATTTATCCTCCTAAAGTAGGCTAGTAGAGGGTTGAGAGAGAAAAGTTGGGTAAAGTTCCTATTAAGAAGCTAGCAAGGGGAAAGAAATCGTTCACTAATGTATACACTCCTCTCGGAAGTCTTACAGAAACATAACTCCTCATATTCTATGGACAAGCTTTAATAAAAAATCATTGCACTATCCTAGAACGCGAGAGCCTTGTGCTCAAAGGATAAACAAATTGAGTTGGCAACATTAATCGAGAGATGCAGAGTTGATGTAATTGGGCTCCAAGAGACCAAATTGGGAGAGGATGACCTATTGACCTAGTTTAGTTGATAGATACTACTATTTTAGAGGTACAATACCCTATGGGAAAGGGGGCATAATGCTAATGGTTAAGGAAAGTCTTAGCCCTTTAGTCCTACTCAAAGACAATGAAGGATATCTACTAGGAGTAAGGCTTAAAGTGAGTGGGGAAGATTTGGATTGTATCATGATATATGCTCCTAATGTGTCTCATATGTGTGAATAAAGTGGTGTTGGCTTGATGAGCAAATAACAGGAGATACTACCTTTGTTTTGTGATTGGAATATGACACTTAGCATGGAAGAATGATCACATTGATTGGGTTGTATGATCGGGGAAGCTTTGAGCATAAAGCATCAATTAGTGGATGCCATGGCTATTTCTTAAGGAGGTTCCTCTAAAAGTCTCACTTGGAAAACAAGCACTCAAATGCTACATGCCTCAATAATAGAGAAGACATGCATTTTTGCACCCTGGACATCCAAGAAATAGCACCTCTAGCAAAGGTGGACACATACCCAAAGGTGGACTTCCTACTATCTACATGTCTTGCATAATCAGAGCGTGAATCCTAAATCTTGGCCACCATAATATATGTACATAGACATTGTGCCCTTCAAGTACCTTGTGATGCCCTTCATGGCATCCCAATGCCATCTACCAAGTGTAGCCATATAGTGTGCCACAACTTCCACTACAAATGCTATATCAAGACGAGTGGCTATCATGGCATACATCAAACTGCCCACTACGGATGCATAAGGGATCTTGTCCATCTTACTCTTTTGCTCATCAACAAACAGCGAACAATCAACCTAACTAGCCTTCACATGAGAAGGTAGAGGACAACCAATAGGCTTACCATCCTGCATTCAAAACCACTCAAGGACTTTTTGCACATACTCCTGTGATAGATGAAGGAGTCCCTTACAGTTATCGCACATGTGATGCACACCCCAAGAATGTGTAAGGCATGTCCCATGTCCTTCATCCCAAAGCTCTTCTTCAATTGAATTTTCAAGGCATCCAACTCATCATGATCTCTCCCAACAATAAGCATATTGTCCACATAAAGAACCAAAATCATAAGGCTACCATCACGAACCTTCTTCATGTATAAACACAAATCCATAGCACTACGACTATATCCCTGTGAATGCATAAAAGTATCAAACTTGTGGTATCATTCCCTAAGTGCCTGCTTAAGGCCATAAAGGCTCTTTCTCAACTTGCACACTAGGTGTTCCCTGCCTTTTTCTTAAAATCCCTTAGTCTTCAAATCCCTCAGGCTACTGCATATAGATCTCATCATGCAAATCACCATGTAAAAAGGTCATCTTTACATCCATCTGATAAAGGTCCCAGAGCAACCGATGCTAGTATCAAGCATAGGGTCGTCATTTTGACCCAGGAGAAAATACTTCATTAAAGTCAACACCATATTCTTGCTTGAAACCCTTAGCTACCAATCTGGCCTTATAAGCAAGCAGGGGCGTCTAGGAATACTTTTCAACTTGTATATCCACTTGCATGGCAATGCCTTCTTACAACTAGGCAAAGGAACCAAATCCCACATATGGTTAGTCTATAAGGAGTCAAACTCCGACTACATAGCCCTGTCCCATGAGTGACTAGTATCTTTGACTATCATCTTTTTGCATGACCTCATCATAAGAGAGAGACTCACTTTGCATCTATCACCATAACATAATCCATGGAGGGCATAAATCGTTCATGCTAACATGTAATATTTCCACGTAATTAAAAGTTAGTTGGTTAGTTTAAAAGTTAGTTAGTCAATTAATAAGTTAGTAAGATTACTAACTAAAGTAAAACCTAACTAATGTTAATAACTAACAATTTTTATTTAATTAAAAGTATATTCTTTTTTTACCAAGAGTCGTAATCCGATATTTTTCTCAAATTGACAAGGACCATAGCCACCCTTCACGGAAGTTACAACATGAACGAGAGCTATGAGCCATATTAATCACTAATGTTAATGTGTGTAGTATGGATGGCCTAAAAATATTAGATTTTGGGCAAAACTAGTATATTTTATATATTTTAGATATTATCCTAAAAAGATATGGAGATTTCTAGAACTAGATGTCATATTTTTTAAAAAAGCAAGTGATGTTTTAGCTAGTTTTTTAAAAAGGAAAAAAAAGAGAGATTAGTGAAATCGCACACGCCACGATCGCAATTCATAGGCAACAAACAACACTTCCAACAGGGAGAAAAAGAAGAAGTGATCTAAAAGATTTTTAAGCAAGTGTCTTGTAGTTTTACCCCCCTTTTGGAGCCAATGAAACCATGTGATTTATGATTTGAGCATCAAATCATTGATTTTTCCAAGATCCTCTCCACAAAGAGCTCTTCTTCTGAGTCACACAACCCCTCTTCTCTTGTTTAGCTATAAATATGAGGCATGGGAGGGACAGGGAAGCACAAGGAGACCCCAAGAGGCTACGAGAGAGAGAGAGAGAGAGAGAGAGAGAGAGAGAGAGAGAGAGAGAGAGAGAGAGAGAGAGAGAGAGAGAGAGAGAGAGAGTTAGCTCAATTCCCCCTATCTCGATCTTTGACTAAGCCATCATCTCTTACTCTCTCCCATCTCAAATTCATTCCTCCTTCTTTATCTCTTGAATCTACTTGTGGATGATGGCCCCCAAGCGAAGAATGTTGTGTGTGGATGGCAATCCCACAACCAGCAACAAAGCTTGGGGCGAGGGTATCACTGCCAATACAACTATGGTACCGAATATAAATAATGAATTTCTAAGTTGTTAAGCTGCTTGCTTTAATTTCACACGATACACATCAAGCCGTACTATGCCGCATGAGAATGGGTTATTGAAATGATAAATTTATCGTAAATATTCGAAAGATGGAGTTTGTGAAGTGCATGTATCAAGGGAAGTTAATTTCACCTAGTTGCATATGGCTTATTTGTTGATAGAGCAATTACAAGGATGAACCGGTCAAGGGTTATGAATGATATAATCATAAAAAGAATGACATTAAGAATTGTGCATACAAGTGTTAAGTAATTTTTTCATAGAATCGCTCTTTGATCCCAAGGGGGAGAGCAAATATGCGATGGAATTGTTATCGCATCTATTCTTGTATTGTTTGGAAAAAATACAATTGGTTTTGTTGGTTGATCGAACAACACCCTAAATGCTTTTACATTCAACGAATTGTTGGATTGTGGTTTGGATGATTATTCCAAATGCTTGTGATTGATGGTAAATTCATGGCGGGGATCTCTGATGACAAATTGCCATGAGAATAAAGGAATGTTTTCTTGGAAGATGATATTAGGGCCGATTGCCTTGATTGTGCTTGATTCTTAAATGAATTAATTAAGGAAATGATATTTTGCACGGGTGGATCATCTCCAAGATCGCACTATGGATTAACCCAAGAAGGGCACTACTTGATTAACGGGCCGAAGGAGTGGTGAAAAGGTCAACCATGGAAATTGTGTCTCACTCCTAGGCTGCTTGTGGGTCAAGTGGAGCTCTGGACACCCCTTGCTTAGTCCAGAACGGAGTTGAAGACTTTTGTGAGCCCAACGTCTATGGCATTGGAAGATCCCATTCTAGATAAAGGATGGAAATTATGGTGCTATATGATTTGAACCGGGTACTTGTATAGGGCAGAAGGGACATATAATTTCTCTTGTATGGGCAAGAGACAAAGATTAACTTGAAGATAAGTTAAGGAACTTGTTTGACAAAAGGATTGCATGTTTTGTTTTTGTGTCAGTGCTATAAATTTACGTGAACAAACTATGTTCCCTAAAAGGCTTAATTAAGAAAGCTGATTTTAAATGTCACACATAAATGTGATAGAACCTAATTAGATAACTAAAGAATGCACATTGAGGGAAGCGGGTGGGCGAAACCCTCAACAGGTCAGGTGGTCCCAGAGAACTGGGAGGCTTCTCACAAGGTTTTACCATCGACCTTTAGGTATTGTTAGGTTAGAACCTAATTCATGCCATTTTAGGAGACCAAAATGGGACTATACCCTACAGGTAGAGAGGTTGAGCGGCGCATCCCTCTCATTTCCCATTCTCTTTGAACGAAGTGCGGCATGGGTCTGCTTTAGTTTGGGTATCTGCATAAAGTAGGATGTCCAAGACCTGAGGCTAGAATGTTATCAGGAGACCTTAACCACTAGGAACCCCGATTTCAGGTCGATCCCAATGGGTTCAATCGTGAATATTCCATTGCAAGGCGAACTCCAGAAACCTTAGGTGACAAACCCCATAACATTCCATGGGAGTGCCAGGCGACGTCGCTTAGATTCGTCTCTCGATGGACCTCTAAAAACGTGCTTGGACAGCCGATAGGCTGGGAACATTACATAACATTTAGCTCTAGTAGAGCGTCTCAAAGCACATTTGATCATGCACAACATGCAGATCTTAGGCCACTAGAGTATCAATTGCTTATAGGCTGTCTAGCTGGCTATACTAGAAGCAAGACGCACCTCTTGAAATATCACCTTGTATACCACAACCACATGCTTAGGCTATTTATGCATCTTTTCCTCATGGAAAATGATATCATGATTGTGGATAACCTTGCAAGCCTATGGATTCCATAGATGATAGTCCATCTCACCTCCATCCCCATAACCAAGAAAGATGTATTTCACAGACTTAGGATCCATCTTATTGTGCTTGTCCTTGGGAACATGGCAAAATTTCTCACAACCAAATATGCATAAATGATCATGTGATGGAGCTTTTCCAATCCATAGCTGCTTTGTAACTTAGCAATCAATAGCAGTGCAAGGGCACCAATTAATCAAGCATATGACAATAGTAACTACCTTAGCCCAAAAGAGTTGTGGTAAGCCTGCCTAGCTAAGCATACTCTAGACGTGCTCCTGAATGTCCTATTCATACATTCGACATTACCATTCTACTAGGAAGGGGTGTAGGGGGCAGTCAACCGATGCTTAATATCCCACTCATCGCAAAACTGCTCAAAAACTTTTAAGACATACTCACCCCTATTATTAGACCTTAGGTGTTTCAAACTAGTTCTCCACAAGAGCAAGCCAATGTTGAAAGGTAGACAAGACATCCAATTTCTACTTAATAGGGAAATCCCAAACCTTATGTGAGTAATCATCAATGAATGTGACAAAGTAATCTGTACCACCTAACAACTAACAAGGCATGGAACCACATACATCTGAATCAACAACAGCTAAAGGCTCACCCATGCACTTCATGCCAAACTTCTTATGCATACTACGTGTCTACCTTTGCCATATAAATAATGATCCCAAGACTTAGGCGCGGAAGAGACTACAAACTAGTAAGCATTTTTATTCATTTCAAAAGATGTGCCCAAGGCGATGATACCAAAGAGATACATGTGGAACTCCAACCATAGCTAAAACATAGTCAACTAACCTAGATACAAGCAAAGGATAGAGGATACTAGACTTAACACCACATGCAATAACAAGATTCCCACAAGAAATCTTCCATGATGAATCACCAAAAGAGACAATATAACCTACATCATCCAAGGTGCCAACACAGATATGGCTCTTTGTGAGAGCCGATACATGATGTATGTCACGAAGAGTGAAGATACTGCCTAAACCAAAACGCACTTGGACATCACCAATACCAATGATCTCCAATGCTAGGTCATTACCCAAACAAACAGATCCAGTCATACTGCCATAAAAGTAAAACCACTCTCTATGAGGGGTCACATGAAAGGAAAACACATCAAGTTGCACCACATTAATCTCCTCAATCTTGACATTACTAGACTTGATAGGCACAATGCTGCGATCATCATTCTTGTCATGTACTTTTCCCTTTCCCTTTTCCTTACACTTGTTTTCCCACATTCAAATGTGTGCGAGAAGCGAGCTTTTTGAGTGAGCTTCTTTAGGCAACCTTCATTTCTTGTTCCATATAGTCCACTTATTCCACCCCTTGATTTTTTTGACCTCCACCACCACTACCACAACAACTTCCTCCACCACCACTGCCACGGCCGTTGCTACCACTGCTGCCACCACCACCACGCTACCTCCACCACCACTACCACCATCTCTACGGCCTACACCAATATTGTTGCCATCTCCACCACCACTACCATTATCCCCACCACCTCCACGATTTCCACCACTACATTCACTCACTCACATACACATACACACACACCCCTCTCTCTCTCTCTCTCTCTCTCTCTCTCTCTCTCTCTCTCTCTCTCTCTCTCTCTATGTATAATCTATTTTTCTCTTTCTAACACACTCAATCAAATAGCACTCCATCTCATGCAAATGATTTCTCTCTCTCTAGCACGTAATGTGGATTCATTCATGCGATCACCTCGGAAGAATGGAACACCATGGCCCACCTCTCTCTCTCTCTCTCTCTCTCTCTCTCTCTCTCTCTCTCTCTCTCTCTCTCTCTCTCTCTCTCTCTCTCTCTCTCTCTCTCTCTCTCTCTCGCTATGTCTCTCACAAATTACTCCATGTCTTTACTCTCTCTCAGTTTAGGGTTGTACATGCAATTTCTCCCTCTCTCTCTCTCTCTCTCTCTCTCTCTCTCTCTCTCTCTCTCTCTCTCTCTCTCTCTCTCTCTCTCTCTCTCTCTCTCTACACACACACACACATACATATGTGTGTGTGTGTGTGTGTAAGAGGGGGAGAAAGAGAGGAGTTGCTTATTTGGTCTAGTGCTCTCTGATCTAATATTCATTAGTTGCTTTATTTAGTTTCTATATTTGAGAGAGAGAGAGGGGGGGAAGGAGACACAATAGAGAGTGTGTGTGTGAGAGTGAGAGAGTGAGAGAGGGGAAGGAATAAGGGATAGAGAGAGTGGGTGTATATGTATTTGTGAGTGACACAAGGAGAGAGAGAGCAAGCAAGAGACAAGGTGAGTGTAAGAGAGGGAGAAGTGAGAAGTTGCTAAGAGAGAGAGAGAGAGAGAGAGAGAGAGAGAGAGAGTGAGTGAGAGAGAGTGAGTGAGTGAGTGAGAGAGAGAGAGAGAGAGAGAGAGAGAGAGAGTGTGTGTGTGTGTGTGTGTGTGTGTGTGTGTGTGTGTGCGAGAGAGAGGGAGATGGGGAGGAGAGAAAATAGAGAGAATAATTGGTGGAAGATGGGGGATAGAGAGAGAGAGAGAGAGACCTTAATTAACATGGGGGGAGAAACATGGGAGGGGATGGTAGTGGTGAAAGCGGTGGAGGTGGTAATGACAGTGGCGGTGGCGGTGGCGGTGGCGGTGGCGGTGGCGGTGGTGGTGGTAGTAGTAGTAGGGGTGGTAGTGGTGCTTGATATATGCACATATGTGCACAAGAGAATAGGAGGAATAAGTGGAATATGTGGAACAATAAATGGAGGTTGCCCAGAAAATCTCCCTTAAATGCTCACTCAAAAAGCTCGCTTCTTGCCCTTCCCCCCCACATTCTATGGTAGTATGGCCGAATATGACCTACTTTTTCACAATAATGACAAGTAATACCAGACTTACAAGCATGAAACTTATTACGAGAGTATCCATGTGTCCTAGATTGAGATGTGTTAGAGTCTCTACCATGGCCATTTTCATCGTGCCAACCTCTCACAATCAATGCAACATGGGATATATGGGTAGCATCCACATTCCTTCCGTTGATCTCTTCTGTCAAGAGGGCACTCTCAACATCTTGCAATTTTAACCCATCCTTAGCACAGAGAGCCGTACAAAAAGTGTTACATGACTCAACTAGAGCGCCAAGCAGAAATAAATGATGCAAAGTATCCTTGAACTCAATCTCTTGTGAAGCTAAATGGTTGATGATGGAGTGAAACTCATTCAAGTGTACAGACATAGAAGTCCCTTCCTTCATGCAAAGGTCCATCAACTATTTCAGCCAATATATTTGAGATGCAAGACTCTGCTTGTCATAAAGAGTTAATAAATATCCAAAGCTCATATGCAATTTGATTTCCAATTACAACATTATAGTGACCTCCTTAGAGAGTGATAAAATGATTGTGAGCTTGCATAGCTCATCTAGTTCATCCCAACCCTCGATTGCAATGTTTTTGGGTTTGGCACCCCCATTTTTTAGTGGTCCAACCTACAAGTTTTGCACTAAAACTTGACATATCTAGGACTCCCAATAACTGTATTTGGTCCCATCTAGGTATAGCCAGTGAGATGGCTGGCAATGACTCTCTCAATGATTCTTCCTCATCTACGAGTCCAAGGTTAGACTCCTACCATGCATCCCTGGCAATGGCTACAAGGGCCTCCCTTTCAGCTTGCTAATACAAGTGATGCAAGATATCCCTCACAACTCTCCAATGCCAGAGAGAGGGTGTGTAACAGGGTGGTGATGTGGGGCAATTATACCTCATCTATACATGTATACAAGTGTACACGATCCAAAAATGGGTTTTCCTAATGCATCAACCAAATTCTAGCATATTTTCAAATCCTAGAGATGGAATTGACCTCTAGGTTCATGTTGAGTTGTTTGATAGAGAGCAGGCTTGGCTCCTAGTCCAAGTTCACATGAGGAAACACTTTGGTTGTCTAGCCAAAGTAGGGAATCCATGGTCATTTACATGCCATGGCATCAGTGACACGATGGACACATGTGCTATTTCAGAGGCATTGTTGACAAACATAGAGAGCTACTATTATTCTTCTCTATTTCCAGGAGTTGGTATGATCGACATCAATATCAAGGCACATTAGTCGTGGCTTATACACCCAGTGCTTGGATATCTATGGTTCTATCTTATGGAAATTGTTGGATGTATTATGATGGCTTATTATCATTGTATATTGTATGGTACCAGATCACCCATGATGTGAGAGAGGTTGTTAGTACATACGTCAGTTCATGTGTGAGTTTATTATGCATGTTTGATTGGGCTGGGCATGGTTCGATATTGTTGAGATTTTATATTTGTCATTTTCATGGTGATTTAGGTATTTATTGCTAGGTAACTAGCATTAAATGTTGGCTAACCTCAACATATTTATTCAAGAACTCCCTCCTCATGTGTCATTGATTGTATCATTGTGCATACTTCCATAGGAGGGAGGACCGATGGAGAGAGGGAGCATGTGCCATTTCCCATATAATTGGTGACTCATGTTGGTTTTGTACTATCTCATGTCTTTGTACATGGATTCCATTTCTCGAGCATATCTCTGAGTTCTCTTCTTTTGCAGTGTTCTTGTGTTTTCTCTCTCTTCTATCTTGTGTTTAGTAGTCTATTTTGGCATTCTTTCATGATTCCATTGTGAAAGGTAAAGCTCGAGTGGAAGCACAAAGGTAGAAGCAAGAGCTATGGTAAATGGAGCAAGAGAGCATGATGGAGAGAGGGAGCATGTGCCAGTGCCCACACAGTTGGTGGCTCATGTTGTTTTTGTACTATCTCATGTCTTTGTATATGGATTCCATTTCTCAAGCATATCTATGAGTTCTCTGATTTTGCAGTGTTCTTGTATTTTCTCTCTCTTCTATCTTGTGTTCAGCAGTCTATTTTGGCATTCTTTTATGTTTCCATTATGAAAGGTAAAGCTCGAGTGGAACCACAAAGGTAGAAGCAAGAGCAAAGCAAGAGCTACGGTGAATGGAGCAAGAGAGCAAGAGAGAGAGACACCATATGTTGAAACTCCAACCGTCACAATGTGTGACTAGCCTTTTCTTATTTAATAGTCACTAAAAGAATAAAGAATAAAGTGGCTATGATGGGCACCTGCCACCTGTAATGTACAAGTGTGCAGGTATAGTGTGTGTAGTGAATATAGGGTGGCTAAGGCATAGGCACCTTTACCCCCAACAACCTTCCACTTAAAGGCAAATGTGTCACAAGTGAGCATTGAAAGAAAAAAGAGGAAAGTACAAATGCACATGGTGTACAATAGGATGACAAAAGATGTCAATTCATCCTACGTCCATCAACCACCTAAGGAAGGAAAAATGTTCCACTAAGAGACTTTTAATAAGCAGATCTGTAGGATTCTTATTAGTCGAGATCTTGACAAGCTCAACAGACTTGTGCTCTACTACCTCCATGATGAAGTGATAGCGCACCTCAATGTGCTTGGTCTTCCATTGGAAGACCAAATTACGAGTCAACTAAATGGCACTCATAGAATAAGAATTTGATGTAGGCGTAATAGCAATACCAAGGTTTGCCACCAAATGTCCTAACCCTACAGCAAGCCTCAATGGGGTTGCAACATACTATGCCTCAGTAGTAGATAAGGCCGTGCATTTCTACACGCCCTGGACATCCAAAAAATAGCACATGGAATAAAAGTGAAGATATATCCACAGGTGGATTTCCTACTATCTTCAATGTAGCATAGTCAAAGTCAATGTAACCCACAACTATAGTATCCTGGCTACCATAGAAAATGCACATATCTATTGTGCCTTTTAGGTATCTCATGATACCCTTCACAGCATCCCAATGTCACCTGCCACGTATAGCCATATAACATGTAATAACTTTCACTGCAAATAGTATGTCATGACAAGTGGCTATCATAGCATACATCAAACTATCCAATCTAGATGTATATAGGACCTTGGCCATCTTGACTCTCTTATCATCTCTAACTGCAAACAATCGGCATGACTAACTTTCACATAAGGTAAAGGACACCCAGTAGAGTTCAATCTTGTATATGAAATCGCTCAAGTACTATGTGTATATACTCCTTCTAGGACAAATAGAAAAGTCCCTTAAAGAGATTGTGCATAATGTGCATACCATGTGTGTGGTATGTCCCATGTACTTCATCTCAAAGCTCTTGTTGAGCTTAGTCTCTTTAGAGCATCCAGCTCAACATGAGCACTCTCAACTATAAGCATGTCATAAACATAAAGCACCAAAATAATAAGGCTACCATCACAGGTCTTCTTCATGTATAAACATGGATCCATATCGTTGTGGGAATACCTTTGCAAATGCATGAATGCAGCAATATTATGGTAGCACTTCCTAGGTGCTTGCTTGAGCCTATAAAGGCTCTTCTTCAATTTGCACACTAGGTCTTCCATGTCTTTCTCCACAAAGTCCTTAGGGGCTAATACATATAAATCGCATCATGCAAGTCCCCATGTAAGAAACAGTCTTGACATCCATCTAATAAAGATCCAAATCCAAATGAGTAACCAAGGCCCAAGACCCAAGTGTAGGGTAGTCATCTTGACTATAAGAGAAAAGACTTCATAGCCAACACAATACTCTCTTGCTTAAAACCCTTTGCAACCAATCTAGCCTTATATATTGGCTAACTTCCATGTATGATTCTTCTAGAGTGAATTGAATCAAACTCAGATTTGATAGCCCTCTCCCAAGAATGAGAATCACCTCTAGGCATAGGTTCCTCATACGTAAGTGGCTCAATAGAGTCTATCACCATGACATAATCCATAGAGGAGGGCTCATAGCAATTACGTGGACATAAAGCTCTAGTAGAGCATCTTAAAGTTGGCTATGGGGCTTGTACAGCATGTCCTCTCTATCTAACGGCATGTCCTCTCTATCTAACAGCATAAACATGCACAACAAGCAGATCCTTGGCCACTACATTATCAACTACAGCAAGTTGTCTAACTCGGATTGGTTATACGGCAATAAGACTCCCCCTAAAAGACCACTCTACAAACCTCAACTACCCGTATTACTACTTATGCATCTTTTTCTCATGGAAATTTACATCATGGCTACAAATCACCTTCTAAGCATGTGGATCCCAAAGGCAACAGCCCATCTCACTTGCATCCCGATATACAAGAAAGATGCATGTAACAAACTTTGGATCCAACCTATTACACTTGTCTTTGGGAATATGGTAGAAAGCCTCACATCCAAAGACCCTCAAATGAGCATATGACGGAGGTTGTTTAGACCATATCTCCTCTGCAACCTAACAACCAAGAGCATTGCATGGGGATCTATTAATGAGATATATAGTTGTAGTAATTGTCTCAACCCAAAAGTATTATGGTAAGCATGTGTGACTAAGCATAATACGGACTTTTTCTTGTTCATACACTCTACAATACCATTTTGGCATAGGGTGTATGGAACGGTCAATTGACGCTTAATACCTCATTCATCACAAAATTGTTCAATGCCTTAAAGACATATTCATCCCCATTGTCAAATCTTAGAAATTTCAACCTATACCAGGACTAGTTCTCAATAAGAGTAACAAAGCATTGAAATGTAGCCAAAAAATCTATTTTTTACTTAATAGGATAAGCCTAAACCTTATGCAAATAATCGTCAATAAATGTCACAAAGTACTTCACACCACCCAATGACTGACAAGGCATGGGACCACATACATCAAAATGCACAAGAGCCAAAGGTTCATCGATACTTGTAGAGCCCAACTTTTTATGATTACATGTATGTTTACCATAAAGACAATGGTCACATGAATCAAAATATGAGTAATCAAGAGGCAAAAGATATTACAAATGAGTGAGTACTTTCATTTTTTTCAAAGACATGTATCCAAGGCAACGATACCATAAAGATACATGTGGTAAATCGGTCACACCAAATACATAGTCAACAGATCCAAATACAAACAAAGGATAGAGGTTGCCAGCCTTGGCACATCAAGCAAAAACAAGGAAACCACAGATAATCTTTCTTGCAAAATCACCGAAAGAGACATGATATCCTACATCATTCAACTATCCAACAGAGACAAGGCTTTTAGTCAAAGTGGGTACATGACGTACATTATGCAAAATAAAAGAGCTACCTAAAGCAAACTGCAATCTAACATCCCCAATGCTAATGATATACAATGTAATGTCATCTCTTAGTCTCACAAAACTTGTAATATCACGATAGGTATGAAACCAATCCCGATGAGCGGTAACATGGAAAGAAGTCCCCCCAATCAAGAAACCCCTAACACTAAGAGTAGGTAGATGAAGCAACTAGATATATTCATGATTAAACTCAAGTTGCACTACATTTATCTCTTTGATCTTCACGCTAGACCTACTAGTGCTTGCCCCTTGCCTTTCTCATTCTGTATTTTATGGCATTGCGGCCTAATATGACTCTATTTCCACAATAATGACATGTCAAATAGGGCTTACATCTGCATGACTTAGTGTGAGATTGCCCACGAAACTGAGACTTGCCTCTATTGGGTTGTGAGTCTCTACCATGGTTATTTTTGCCATTAGTACCATTTTTACCTCTAACAATCAATGCATAGGAAGTGTGGGTTGCATCAATGTTCTTCTTGTTTACCTCTCCTATCAATAGCACACTCTCTACATCATTACATTTAAAACCATTCTCAAGGGGATGATTACACATAGCACTACGAAAGGTATCCCATGACTCAAGAAATTTAACAAGCAAGAACAAACACTTAATATTATCTTCAAACCGAATGCCTTGTGATACAAACTGGCTAAAAATGACATGAAACTCATTTAAATGAGTAGATAGAGTCGTACCCTCCTTCGTGCGAATGTCCACAAGCTTCTTCAACCAATATAACTAAGATGCAAGAATTTTCTTATCATAAAGTTTACAAATCTTTTTCCATAATGCATAAGCACCACCCTCAATGTCAATGACATTAAAATACATGTGCTTTGACAATGACAAAATGATAGTGGACTTATATAGCTCATCAAGTTCTGCCCATTCCTCTACATCATAAAGCTCAGGCTCTAGGCTCTCTAACTTTAATTATCTTAACCTACCTCTTTTGCACCAAGAATTGCCATATCTATGTCTTCCAATATTGAAAGTTATTGCCATCAAGCTTTTTAATATTGAAAATAGCACTATATGTTGATGTGTGTGCAATAATGACTATAAATGCCTACAAATGACAAGAGTATGGGTTGTTGTAAATTCAACAAAACAAATTCACAATTGATCCAAAAGGATGGGCAAAAGGGCATGAATAAATGATGATATAGTTTTCCACAAACTACAATCAAAAGAGTGTCAAAAAAACCTATTCACTCTCCAAAAGAATGCTTGAAAACTATAATTATAGCAATGCTCAAACAAATATAGCGGTATATGTCAATCTGACTATGGGCAAATAGTGAAGAAAGCAAGCTCCTACTACCAAGGATATCCGGTTAGCAACTGGGGTATAAAGAATGCAACTAGCAATGATTGAGTATAGACCACTAGTACCAAAGACTGCCACGAACTCAAAGTGTCAATAAATCATACATTCCATAACCATATACATCATGCATGTAGAAGAGATCTCAAGAGCAACTACAAAGATTACTCCAATGCACAACTGACTAAGCAAAGAGCAATGGAACTTAGTATATAACCAATATACATTTATACATTAGTGACAAACTATTGATAGAGGTAAGTACCGGTATCCAAAGCGTACCAAATCAAATCAACCCACAAGCAGAGGTAACTATGTCCAATAGCATACAAGAGAGTATATACATGAACCAAGAGTCCCACTATCACAATAAACCAAGCTTTGCCAAAAGTAAGTACAAGCAGCTCCCACCTGAACCGAATTCAGAATGCAAAGTGAGCAAGCAAAGCTCAAGTCATATACATCAAAGCATCTAAGAATCCCAAGCACATTACAAATACATCTGATAGTATAAGTGTCCAATGAAGCTTCAATATCCATAAGTGAGTAAGCACAGAAGCTCAAAGCAACTGACCAAATCCAAAATATATCAAATATATCTCAAATCCAAGTAGCATATCCAAAATACCATGTATGTGCAATAGGTATACAAAGCATGAAGCTCACTATTATATACTTGCTATCCAAACTATTATTACAATAATAAACACTTCAATGGTTGAGCTAATGAAGCTCTAACCAACCCAAAATCCTTTCTGAAGCATCAACGCATCATCCTGGCATTGCAAACATTTTCCATAAGCATCAGTAGAGCATTAACCAATCAAATGCTTTTGCTATCAAAAATAGAACTATTCTATTCTCTATAAAACAAAGAACTAAAAACTACATAGAATCAACTTTGTAAGTGCTAGGATCTATAGCTCTCATCACGTTTTGTACTTCTAGCTATAGAACATTTGAATCTGATATCATATACAAAAGTTATAGTCAAAATATGAAAGTGTTGTCAAGTTGCCATAGTTGTCCATGACTTCTGCAAGCATGCTCTATAGGTAGTCAAAATGGATAGAATGGCTACTTATCAACTCAACGAACACTCAAAAAAGCTCAACTAAGCTATGGGAAGCTCATTGACAAAGTTGGGAGTAAGCTCAAACTAGTCGGGAGAAGGAAAGATTCAAACTAGTTGGGAGAAGGGAAGATTCAAGCTCATTGACAAAGTTCGGAGCAAGCTCAAACTAGTCGGGAGAAGGGAAGATTCAATGTATACCTTGGGAGGAAGAAACAATGGTTCCCATGAAACCTTGAGTTGAAGTTTCTTCATGGGCTAAAGCAAATGATCGTTGAAACTCCTCAAGTCTAATTCCTAACACCAATTGAAAGGTGGAGCCGAGTGGAAGCACTCAAGCGGAAGCAAGAGGTATGATGGATAGAGAGAGAGAGAGAGAGAGAGAGAGAGAGAGGCATCGTATGCGAAAACTCCAACCATCACAATAATGTGTGATCAATCTTCCTTTATTCAATAATCAATGAAAGAATAAATAATAAATAATAAAGTGACTGTGATGGGCACTCGCCATTTGCAATATACAAGTGTGTGGGTACAATGTGTATAATGAATACAACACGACTAAGACACATGTGCTTTTACCCCCAACACATTGTTGTATCCACTTCTCACATGGTATTCTATTTAAGGTTGGGATTTGCTCTTGTCCAGTGATCGAATATCTAAGGTGTGCTAGTACTGATTTCTTTTTTTGTGAATCCTCTCGTACCCCTTAAGCAATGTGGTAGAGATGCAAATCTACATTTTGAGTTTGCTTATATTGATTGGATTTTTTGGAATGCTATGACCATGTTCATAGTCTAGGTGACCATCTACTAACCCAAAACAACATGTCTCTGCCCTTCTCAACCTGTGTTTTGCAACTTGCCATCTACATTTACTGCTCCTACCTTGTTTTAGGATTGAGATGACCTATTTAACCTATTGTATAGATGCATTTACTGCTTACTCTATCTGTGTTTTGCTTTAGCTATCTATGTTTCTAGATTTCTAACTCTTTGAAGACTGGGTGACACTATTTTCAAGCATGTTGCTGTTGCCAACTCTTTGTTTTATCTTTGACTGGTTGCATTTGTTCTAATTTCTTCTGATTTCTCTTATTCTATACCGCAATTGTCTTATTTTCTGATCAACCTCTGTGATTCACTACTCACCTTTTGTGAGTGTTTTTCTATATCCGATTGTCGTGTTTCTCTACCCCACACTTTGTGAATTGTAGATCTATTATCTATGTGTTTTCTTTACTACTTGAACCCTTGAAACTCTTGTGAGTCTGTAATTTTTGGCACGCTTCTCTCCCTTAAGATCTCTTCCATCTACTCAACTTCTTTGTGTCTCCCTTATCATGGCTCCTCCTACATCTCATATTGATGCTCCACACGCAACCATGGTTTCCTCATCTATGAGTGTTATGTTGAATACTTGCTATATTGAGATTCAGGTTGTAGTGATAATATTATATCTTGGTGCTCCAGATGTTCCAGTTTTAGAGAGGGGTAACTTCATCCGCAAATCCAATAAAAGAGAAGGGAAGGTCTTCTACTACTCACATCAAGACGAGCGAATCAATCCACTATATTACCCCTACCCACAGAGGCACAGTAGTAATTACAATGAAAGTGAGCATGCAAGGTATAACTTTCCAAGGATTCCAAATGTAAGGATCACTCACATGAACTTACTTATTTTTTTCCAACCCATAGATTTAGTGCCTTCCTTCAAACACTTCATACGAGATTTTAACAACTACCCAAACCCTTTTTTTATCACAACTTATAACTATCTTGGGCTCTTGATCAAGCTTCTACCACATCTAATCACATTCTATGTAGACAAGGCTCTTACTATTGTTCTATCCAAGCCCTACTATTGCCTACTTCTTATATAGAATTGCTAGATGATATGGTGGATAGAAAATTCACCAAATGCTCCCACACATTCTTCTCTAAGTTTTTGTTGCAGCTTCAAGAGTCTGTGAACAAATATCTTCTCAACAAAAGTGATGCTTCCACATGACACTCTATCCTCTTCTTGAGTCATGAACTCTCCAATTATTCATTCGTATATTCGAAAAAACAAATATAAAAAAGATACACACCACACTTTCACTGCACCTAGGGGTTCTCAAGTTAGAAGCATCTAATTGCATTGATCAGTAAGCTTCATTTCTAACCCCCTAGCCCTCACGTCACAACACAATCTCAAGGCACTTAAGGGCAAGACATCCCGAGCTTGCTAGAACGATCTGTTACCTTGAAATCTACATTACACAATAAAACTCTACATCAACTAGATTCTCAAGTGTAGAACAACATTAGGGTTTCACCTAGAATTCAACCCATCTCCCAATTGCACTTGCACACGCACTAGTCATTGCACAAGCGAGGTAAATGTACCCCTTAGGAATGACAGGAGTTGTCTTACATGCTTGCGAAGAATCCCCTAGAGACCCCCCTCAACATTATTGGCCCTACATCATTCCTATCTTTTTCTTCCATTATGTAACCAATTAACACCAAGCAACCATCCCTCCTATGCCAATTCTCTTCATCAACTATCTGAGCATTCCTCATCTTTGGTGTAAGCTATAACATACTACCTTTCACATGAGTGCCATGGGATTAGCAATGGTCCTAAGAGGGGGATATCATTTTATGACAATGTGCAACAAGGTGAAAGATGGGACAAAGGACATACCATTATTTTCAATGGATAATTTTGGTAGCATTCAAACTATTGTCTTTTGTAATATGACATGTTGTATAATTAGTTAATGAGATAGAGTCCTCTCACTTGCAAGCTCATTTACTAGTTGAATGCTTCTTTATTATGTGAGTAAGCTAACACCAAAGAATGAGGTTCTATATCACTAGAGCTTACATTCCATGCTTCTCTTTCTTTTTTGTAGCCCTTCTCTTGGCTAGTAGATCTCGGTTGGTCATTAAGAGGGGCCTAGAATCTATCCATGATCTTGGCATTTATCACAATAGAGACAAACTTTCACAGGTGTTAAATTGTCAGTTTTTCGATTTCAATATGTCACACACCTTTGTATGGATTGTTTATAAAGACATGAAGCACTCTCTCATTACATGACCTTCTCAAGTGCATTGGAATTAGGCTCTTAATATGTGCTAACAAATCAAGATGGTTTCATACATTGTAAGGAGTAAGTACATGATGGTCTAACATTAGTACACTTGGGTTACATGGTTTAGACAGATTCCAATTCTTACATTTGAAACATGAATATAGGCCAACATGGTTTGTAGCATGCCCCAAAAAGTAAAGGATTGAAAGTCATCTTAGGATCAAACTAGAAACACAAGGTGAAAGATAATCAAATCCTAAAACATTATTTATATTATTTCCATCACAAGAAATTTTAAACAAATTCCTACTCGATATCCACCACATCATGAGTTTTTGTGAGGGAGGGGACCACATACCTAGCTAGATGCACTTGAGGACAAACTGCACTTAACTAGGCAGGCAATGCCCCCCAAGCAAAAGCTAATGTTGACCAATGTAGGACCAAGCAAAAGCTCATGTTGACAATGTAAGAGTATGTTGAGAACTTGTGCATGTTCGTATAGGCAACGACACAACTTGCAAGTGCATCATGGAGAAAAAAATGTAAGTTGACCATTCCAACTTTTCCCCTAATAAAGTGGGTAAGAATGATAGGAGAGAAACACTCTTGCAAGCTCTCACATTTGCCATACATAATGTATCCATGAACCAATAAGAAAGGAAGTACATGAAAAATATATGAACACCCACCCCCCACAATGAAGAATTTCAAGTTCCATGATCTCAAGAAAGTGCAAAAGATAAACTTCCTACTACACTTTCCATGAATAACTTTCCTATCATTGTCTTGCTTTTTCTTTTCAATCCCAAGTCCCAACCACTAGACCATCATCATTACAACACTACATCCATTCTAGGGCACTCTAAGAACCTATTCTAAGGACCATAGGTCCTTAATCCACTACAAGGAAATAGACATTGTGACCAAAGGTCCTTCCTTACCCCTCTGAGGATCACAAGTCCCCACATGGCCCCTATTTGAGGCCCAAGGATATGATAGGCTAGTAATGGTTGAAGAAGATGTGGGGAGTTGTGTTGCACTCTAAAATTTATTCTTTAAGGAAAAAAAGCTTAAATAATCGATGGAAAACTTGTTTCAAAAGTATATGTACTTTAAAATCCATCCAACAACCATAAGTTGGATTAAGATTTCAAGGAAAATTGCTCATCCAATCACAACCCTACAATATGATTCTAAAAAACTTAGAGGATGTATGCTCCTATCATCAAATTAACAATATTTACATCCTCGATTGATTTATAGATTCCTCACAAGCATACTCCTTTCAAAATTCTTACAAGGTTTTCATCATCCCCATTAATCCGAATGTGGTGTATTCATGTTGATAACTTAGGAAGGCATGTGTACAAAATGAACCCATAAGGCACAATTCAATTTTCTATTATAGGTCCATAACATATTGTACATAGGATCGAATGCCATAAGGCTAGGTCCACAACACATTGTACATAGGATTGAACACCATAAGTTAACATTGCCTTTTTAATCAATAAAATCTAAGGGCTCACTTACATAATCAACAAACCAAATATCAATATTGCCCGCAAGCAAGGTGGAAAAGAAGAATGTAAGATTTTCAAGATTCTTAAAACTATCCCACAACTCTCAACTCTTAGAACCCACACACATGGCAAAGACAACTAGCTAAACTCCCAACCTACTTCCATTTCACCCAACACCGGAATCCTAAGGCATTAGAATCCCCAAGTTCCTTGGCCACTAAAATCCCCAAGTTCTAGACTATGTCCAACCTCTAGTTTTATTAGTCACTAATTGATTTGTGCTCACTCCCTTTATTTCCCAAGGCACCCACACCCATGGCAAAGTTTACAACTAGCTAAACTCCCAACCTACTTCCATTTCACCCAACATCGAAAATCCTAAGCCATTAGAATCCCCAAGTTCCTTGGCCACAAAAACCTCCAAGTTCCAGACTACTATGTCCAACCTCTAGTTTTATTAATCGCGAATTGATTTGTGCTTACTCCCCTTTATTTCCCAAGCCCCCAAGCCTATCTCCGTCCTTTCACTCCCTAAACATTTACCCTCAACTCCCAACTACAACCCCTTACCCCCCTAATCATACTCCCTCAACTTGTCTTGCATCCCTACCCTCCAACCATTACCCCTTAACCCCCACTCCCAACTCCCATCTCCCATCTCCTACCCACGACCTCCTGATTGCATTCTCTAAATCTCACTACCACCATCCCTACCCTAACCTGCAACCCTTGTAAGTTCTCCGACTTCAACTTCCTATTGAGGCACTTCCTAGCCAATCCCACAAGACTCTCTCCAAAATCCCTTGACATGAACCTATTCCTTCCCACCAACCCCTAACACTTCACCCCCAACTCCCTAGAACCTTGCAACCTCTTAACTACCCAACCAATCCAACAAACCTAACAAGATCCCTTGATCCTATACCCACCTCCCTTTTCTCCAACCCAAGACTCTCTCCAAAATCCCTTGACCTGAACCTATTCCTTCCCACCAACCCCTGACACTTCACCCCCCCAACTCCCTAGAATCTTGCAACCTCTTAACTACCCAACCAATCCAACAAATCTAACAAAATCCCTTGATCCTATACCCATCTCCCTTTTCTCCAACCCCTAAACCTTCACTTTACCACCAATACATAACACCAAACTCAATACATCCTAGAACCTTTCAACCATATACCTCTTACACCTCAATCGTAAAACTTTTCGACAAAACCCCTAAAGCCCTAAACTTGTCCCTACCCCTAACTCATATCCCCATCCCCAAACCATAAACACCCAATTGTGTTCTCTAAATCTCACCACCACAATCCCTACACTAAAATTTGCAACCCTTGCAAGTCCTCCACTAGGACATCCTTTTAAGGCTACAACTTCCCAAACAAATGAACAAAACTGAATTCAAAAATCCCTAACCCTAACATGTCCCTACCCCTAACTCATATCCCCATCCCCAAACCATAAACACCCAATTATGTTCTCTAAATCTCACCACCACAATCCCTGCCCTAAAATTTGCAACCCTTGCAAGTCCTCCACTAGGACATCCTTTTAAGGCTACAACTTCCCAAACAAATGAACAGAACTGAATTCAAAAATCCCTAACCCTAAACCTATCTCCCCTCCAACTGACCCCTAACCCGCAACTTCCAATGCCATGAACCTTTCACAACTTCCCAACCAATCCACCAAATCTATCAATGAAACCCCTACACCCTACATCCATCTCCCATCTCTCCAACCCCTACACCAAACTCAATATACCCTAGAACATTTTAACCATATTCCCCTTAACCTCAACCAAAAAACTTTCAACCAAAACCCTATACAACCTAAACATGTGTTTCCTCCACCCTCCACCCCTAAGCTGCGACTCTTTCCATTAAGCCTACAGCCTTTGTAATCAAATCCTATTCATCTCAACAATAATTACCCATCATACATCAAATTGTTTTTCTTAGAGGCTACAACTCACCTAACTAATTGAACAAAACCACCAACTTATGCAAACCACCAAAAATGGAAGCATTTAAGATTCAAAACTAGATATCCACTCGACATTTCCTAGTTGGCCCTAGAATCTTGCAACCAGTTCGACAATTATCACTACCCTACCTAAGTTCTCTCCCTTCCTCTTTAAGCTACACAATCCAGCTCAAGACCTTTCTTCCCTTTATGCCACAAAATCCAATAAAACCACGTTTTCCAAACTACTAAACGTAGGACCACATAAGATTCCAAAGAACATATATACTCCAGTTCTTCCTAACGTGACTTCAAGCACAAGGCATTTAGCTCCTGACCATTCTCTCTTTCAGCTCTGACCATTCTCTCTTATAGCTCCTGACCAATCTAGCAAACAGTCAACTATTGACAACCACCATACATAGAAGATTATAAGAGTCAAAAATTCACTTCCCATAGTTTCTACTATGCTCCTTCAATCCCAAGGTTTGTATGAAGATAAAATTAGGTCTCTCTCTTGTTGACCAAGATACAGATAGGAGTCTCATGAGTAACCCTCTTACTGTCCATCTGCTTACATGCCTCCTCAGCCATTGGCCCTTGACCCCCCAACCTATCATCCCCCTTGTTGCATGGCCTCCCCTTGCCTCTGCTGCCCTCCCTGCCCATTTCTCTATCAGCTCTTCCTCCATCCTACCCCAACCATCACTCCTAACTTCTGCAGACCCTTTGTGCCCCACAGTCCCCTGTATGCCCACCTCCCCTTGCCTCTGCTGCCCTTCCCGCTCATTCCTCTAATCAGCTCTTCATCTGACCCCCATCACCTCCACAGCCTGCACGGCTGTGGAAAGTTTAACTGACACTATTGACCATTTTTTAGCTTGAGGCAACATAAGGCAGAAGATTACTCGGCATATTTGAACCATTTAAGTTGGGCAATGATTAGATAATCTGCAACCTGGTGAGCAAGAATATACAGACAGTAGGTTTTTTAAACATGAATTGTATGATATCTGCTTCTTACATATGCAGATGATCAGATTCAAATGGATGGCATCTGCTTCTTGCATACACAGATGACACTCTGTTAAACTTACAAGCTAATATGACAGTATTTGGCTTAGCCGCCAAAATGGGAAAAAATGGGTCTCCAAAATTGTTGAGCCCCTTCCAGGGCTCTTAATATCTGTTTCTCCTAATACCTGTTTCTGTTACCACCGCGAAATCCACCTCTGTTAGAAGTAGATCTGCCAAATCTGGTAGAACCACCCCCATGGCCAGATCTACCACGACCTCCACCAAATCCGCTCCTACACATGACAGAACAGCATAATTATGTTTTGGACATTCATGATATGAAAACTAATCTTTTGCAATAACATTCAAAATTACCCTCTTCCGAAATTGTTGCGCTCTGAACGAGTTTGCAGTTCAGGAAGACTGTCTGGTACTGTTATACTAAAGCTCTCCTGGGTCCCAAAATTTCTTTGCTCACCTCCTTGAGCTGCTTTAGTTCCAAAAACGCACACATTTCATTGACTCAAACAATAAAATCTAAAGGCTACTGCCCACATTTCATTGACTCGAACAAGAAAATCTGAAAGGTGGACTCTAAAGGCTAGTGCCCACATTTCATTGACTCGAACAAGAAAATCTGAAAGGTGGACTCCCTTGATGTCAAAGGAGACCAAATACCTGAAGTAAAATCTTCCAAAAGCTCGACAGGAACATCAAATACTGCACCCAGTCCATCAACTGTAATAGACATGCCCTTAACCTTCTCTACAGTCTCCTCTGGTAGAACTCTTTTCAAGCAGCTGAATGCATAGCTGCAAATTTATCAACCACACCATGTAAGGGCCAAACAATTCAAACTCTATATGGGCACACAGTACTTGCTAATAAGACGTACGTCGGGGTGTAAAATGGTCTGCCAGTTTGAAGCATCACTGTGACGTGGTTGTCCTGACTACTTAGCAATGACCTTTTTTTCACATCAGTATGCCCCTGCCAAAATATGAGAGCACATCAGGATCCATGGCAACTGAACTGGCACATTTAACAGAACAATTGGCCAAACAATATCTTATTGTCTTGCATGTTATCTCCATGTTACACACCAGAGTTATACCTTAACAAGCAGCCAATCATCAAGATGTGATGGACCCTACAGAGCTAAAGACCTTCCAGATGCCCAAATACAAACCAAACAGCAGCTATTGCCCTACAAGCAACAGAAAGAAAAAGAAACACTACTTACTGCAATCCTTGCTAAAGCTTTTGCTAAAAGATCTGCAGCAGAATGATACCCGCTCTCCAGCAGCTGCTCTGCAGCCGGTCTAAAGATAGATAGTACACTGCAATCAACAAGACCCAGTATGAGCAGTGATGCCCTGCCTTTAAACCATCACATTTGCATGCCCTTGGTGATTCCAACAAAATTTTTGGTACCTGTCTGAGACTTCAAGAACTTTCTCCTGAGCAGATGCACAACATGATCGTGCAATATCTGCAGGATGAGGAGCAGAAATCCTCTCAAATTGGAAGCCAGCCTTCCGTTCAATGTTAGGTATCATATAGTCTTTTGAACGGTCATTGAACAGCACAGAAATGCCAGTCTTTCCTGTGTCAAGCAGTATAAAACAAACAATGGATAAAAGGCAGATTATCAGTTTTGAGAATACTATTAAGCACACAAAATTACTGAAACTGACAGGTTGGTACACCTCCACAAAATCAACCAAAAAGACATGACACCTCAGCTGTTGCCAGCCTATCTACTAGTGCTACTCACTTAACTGCCACTGAACAGGGGAGCAGGTATAACACTTACCATGCGTTGTGAACTATAAATTGTCGAGCTATATTACTTGTTTTACCTCAGCACAGACTTTCGAGATAACTCTATGTGCATTCTTGTTAAGACTATGTTCCCAACATAGCAAAACCAATTCCAACTTGTTTGACCTATACCATAGACTGATATGGGCAAGATTTGACAGTCAAAAGCACATGGTGGAGTGAAACTTGAATCAAATTCAGGTTGGTCAGGGACTTAGGTCTATCAAGGTAACAAATACATGGCCATCATAAAAGCCATGTACACAGCCAAATCCTGACAGGCACAGTGCTGACAGATGTGCACACTTTCAAGGTCAGAATAATCAAACTGTGGCAGTTCAGATCATACTTCTAAATATTGGCTTTAAGATATTGCCCGTATCCCTGCAGTAATAGATCATACTTCTAAATCTAAATACTGGCTTAAAGACATTGTCAACATCCCTTGACAAGGGCTAGAGTTTTGCATATACATATTACAAGGATGGATGCTACACTCTGAAATGCTATTGACTTCATCCTTGCACATCTCCAGATTTTGAGTCTCGATCTATCCTCTAATTTCTGCAAATTTCTGTTTTTTCTACTGCTACATCTTCCAGGAACATCTGTAAGTCTAGATGCAGATATGCCACTTAAAACGAAGAAACAGGTTGGGAAGCTCATCCTACTGTGTTACCATTATATTTCAAAATTAACATTTAACAGATACATAAAGAGTTAGTTCTGTCATGTTAGTTCTTAGAGGGACCGAAAAGTTTATTTGCTGTATCCAAAGGTATTTGCAGCAACAAGTGGGATTACCTGCTCTTCCTGTTCGTCCAGAGCGGTGAATATATGCCTCAACATCCCTGGGGGGCTCACACTGCATGCATGCAAAGCACTCAGAAATACTTCACAATAAAAAGACGCAGGAGACAATCAGTCTATGCTGAATGAGTGAAATTTTACCTGGATAATCAGCTGAACATCATTAATATCTAGACCCCGAGCGGCTACATCAGTGGCTACCAGTACTGAAAATTTGCCTGTACGAAACCCAGCAAGAGTCACCTGAAACAGGAGAAGATCAGTGCCACACATGCTACTGATAAGAAATTGAAATCAAAGATGTAAAACCCTAAGTCTTACCTCCCGCTGACCCTGGGCTATATCCCCATGTAGCACTCGGGCAGCAGGTAATACACTTGCAAGCTCAGATGCATTGTTCTTCGTCTCTGTAAAAATTATGGTACGGCCACCACTGAAACAGTTTTTCAAATGAACGTCAGCATAATCCATGTCTAATCTCCAAATACAAGAAAGGCGATAATACTCAGAACACAAGATAGGTGGTAATGCATTACAAGCTTGTTAGCAACAAAATCATTATTATGCAGACCTGCTGTAACAGCTGATCACATCTGGGATAAGCTGTGCTCGTGCTGATCTTGCACACGGGAGGAGGAGATGTCTGACACTTGAACTCGCCTTCATTTTCTCATCTCCCACCAGATCAACAGTTTCTTTTGTGGCTTTTAAGAATCTAGATGCTATCTGCAAATATGCCATCATACAGATAAGTCACAAACAGGCTGCATGACTTGGACACAACCCTACATTACCAAGTAAGAAAATGGAACACACCTTTTGTACCCAATCAGGCATAGTTGCACTAAACAAAAGAGTCTGAACCGTTGTTGCATCCTCAACATGGCCTATCAGTCAAGGTAAAAATAGGATAAGAACCAGCAATAATCAATCACATAACAGCAGCCAAAACTATGCACATGCTAAAGCAAAGAAAGATTTCTGTCAATATGAAATGAAGGACCAAACAGCCCACATACTTCTCAGGAAAGTGAAAAAGTCACCTAGTTTAGGAGAGCGAACTAACAAAGGCCTCATAGAAAGGCCTGTTTTGAACCTTGCAGATTCAAGGCCCGACTTAAGAGATCAAACTAACAAAGGCCTTGTAGAAGGCCTCTTTGGAACCTTGCCAATTCAAGACACCCTACAATTACTTGTTGAGTAAGGCAGATCTTAGGAACTACAGCCATTTATCTACATACATGCTTGTTCTACCATAATCCAAGTTTCTTTTCTTGATCAAAGAGGACCTACAATCTGCTGGCTCAAGCGGTTGCAAGTTCCATGCCAATATTTTTAAGTCATAGATCATTTCTAGATGTTTGTCTGTGCTGACTAATGCTTAATCATCAAACATTTACTTGGCTTAGCAACTAAAAAAGCAAAGGGGAGCAGGAAGAGTTTCAAGAGATGACACAATGAACCAGCAGCTTCTGACTTTCACTAGTGCAATCTACTACGTGTGTAGCACACAAGTATGAAAAGCCTAAAAGTGATCCTTAGAGCAAACTGAAAGACCAGAGATCTGCAAAAGGAATTAACAGATTTGATCACCATGTACAATCTAAAATTCTGCAATACTGGAGCTCAGAAATGTTTTGAATCCCATCACAATTTGTTTGCAACACCAAATACCATTATATTATAAAGTTCCCTGCAAGAAAGAAAGATCATGAAGCATCTAAATCTCACCGAGTATAGTCTCAACATCATCAACAAAACCCATGTTCAGCATCTCATCAGCTTCATCAAGTACCCTAAATTTCAATGTTTTCAGATTCAAGCTCCCTCGTTCCAAGTGATCCTGATAATAGTCAGTAAGACGGAATCATACTCATAGATATCACAGCAAAAATAACAATAGAGCACCTGCAGTGTAATACATACCTTCACGCGACCAGGAGTTCCTACCACCACATCTACTCCTTTTCGCAATGCACCCTGCTGGGGACCATATGGTGCTCCCCCATATATACAAACAGTACTGAGACCAAGAGCCTCCCCATAAAACTCAAAATCTGCATGAACCTGGTGAATGGCAGGGCTTCAGCTGATGCTGTGTCAATTCATTATTGCTTAAGAAACAGCATGTAATCATATCACCTGCTTTGCAAGCTCGCGTGTAGGTGCAAGCACGAGGACACTAGGCGCTCTTCCATAGGCACGACTTCTCCCCTTGAATGCATCTGATAGCTTCAGAGACTCCAAAATGGGAAGCACAAAAGCCAGAGTTTTACCCTGAAAGCAGACCAGACAGACATTATTGCATTGTAGCAAATGACCGAAACCAGTAAAGCTGGGGCTGTTCAAAAGCACCACATTATAAGCCTCCTGCTCTCACCTGCCCAGTGCGAGCTCGACCAACAAGATCATTCCCTTCATAGATGGCATTGAAGGTGAGAGCTTGAATAGGGAACAGAGCCTCTATGCCTTTTGATTTTAGCTTCTGCCTTAGAGCATCTGATATTTTGAAATTGCTTACTGCATAAGGATTAACGACCTCGCTTCCCTGTTCACTGTCAGCACTGTCACTTGGTTCGGACTTTGCAAGCTTATGTTTCCGTTCCACTTCCGGTGATTCAGAGGATTCTCTCTTCTTCTTCTTCTTCCTTGGCTCATCAGAAAGTGGTAAGGGCTGCGGTGAACCACTGTCGTCCCCTTTTTTCTTTTTTTTCTTCACCTTTTTACAGTCGTCAGCTACAACTTGGTGCTCTGAGGAATCCTGAACAATGCCATCCACGTCCCTGTTTTTACTCTTCTTTTTCTTCTTGCCTGAGTCGATCGGGGAATAATCAACTGTCTCCTCTAATGCCATTGTTTTCTTCGTGTCTGGCCCTGGCATTGGTCGATGTGGACTCAAAGGGATCGTGAAGAAGCAGTGTCACGATACCACAACCTCTGCGATGACAATGCGTGACGTTTACTTCCGTCGGCAAAACGCCTCTGTGTGATTTCCGTCAACTATGTTGCCTTGCCGATATAACAAACAATAAAAGTCCCCGAAACGCTCCTGTGAGCTTTCCTTCGATTTGCTGTTGGAGGACGAGCCGGAGTACTTTCCTTCGATTTTGTGAACTTGCTGACACTGAAAACCCTAAAACCGAACGCTGATTATTCGCGTACTACGTGTAACGAAAGGACAAAGCTTTCCGGAACTTGCCGGATTCAACAGACCCTATCAGTTAAAAAACGCTGATGCAGTACTACATGCAACGACGAGATAAGCTTGCGGATGATCGAACAGTTAAATGCTGGCACAATCCAAATCGGTTGCTGCATCCAAATGGCAGCTCTGCACAGGCGTTGCTGAAAGAGGAAACCCTAAAAGACGTTAGATGAAGCTGATCATCGCATACGCTCACAGCACACAGATGGCAAAGAGGGCAGCTCTCAGCAGCCGACCCGAAAAGAAGGAAGTCGTGGCGCCCCCAATGATATTTATCGAAACCCTAAACTCCCCCGTTAACCCCTAACACTCGGAAAAATCTTCTTTAAGGTAGAATAACACCTAGCAATTTGTGCTTTTATTTTCTTTAACATAGAATAAGAGCTAACACTTTGTGCTTTTAGTTGACACCAGTATATGTGGTCACTGGTGTTTTTTTCTTATTTGGGTGAGCTTTGAAATTCCGGGTCCAATTGAGGTGCAAGGTTGCTTGCAACTATGTTTCTCTTATTATTATTCAAAGGTTTTCGAACATATCTTCAATCAATTTGAAAAACCTTTGGATGATAAAAAAGGGCCTTCCAATAGGACACACTTAAGGGGAGTGAACTCATTGTGCAAGCTGAGAAGTTTTGCACACATTTTGCTTAAGTGCATAGGCAGGAGAGAGAGAAAAAAATGTTCCACAAGTTGTCTCTATATGATGATCTGCATGATTGAAATGGCCACCACCCAAGCACCTTGGTTTTATTGTTTGAATCTGTTGCAAAATGAACAGTAAAATGAAGTTTTGCAGACCTAATGTAGTACGAGTTATTGTTAACACTCAATGGAAGGCTTCTTGGGTGGTTTCTATGGAGTGAATGTGGAGTAAAGACTAAAAAATTTGTTAGCAATGGCAAAAGATGATGTACTAGGATTATGGCAACAACTGAGAGTCAAGAGAAACTTATTTGGCTTAGCAAATGTCCTGTTTATAGGAGTTGAGAGGCATGGCTACTACTATTGCTAGTTTCAAGGTTTAATTGGCATTGATCTAGATATTACATTCAAATTTGCAATAATTAGGGAGGGTTACAAAAGAGAGATGTAAGATGCTTACTATTGAAATGTCTCAAATTTCATTCTCAAAAGTAGCTTCCATGGTAGATTTGGGTATTCATTAGAGGATGCTAGTTTCAAGTTGGAAGCAAGCTCTGCAAATGAGGCTAATACTATTTCACAAATGCTTCTAGTAGTGGAAGGTGACTTATTTATCATCTTACTCATGGTTTTGACGTGGTTGTAATTAATGAGGTGTGGAGGGCATAGAAATAGCACATATATAGCAGGAAACATGGACTCCATGATATAACAAAAGGAGGCATATTGATACAAAATTCACTTAGGGTGCCTATGTTGTGGGCTTGGGGCAAAGAATCATAACATTGCAACCCTCCATGTTGCAATACACATTTTTCATAGACAACCGAGTCATGCATTTGATGTCAAGGCCCATCAACATGTAGGCTATAGGTTTGTTGGCATATGTTCAATAGCCTCCCATAATAGTACTCTAAGAGATGTGCCTTTGGAGTTCCCACATTGTGAGTGTTGGAGTTTCCACGTACTCTCTCTCTCTCTCTCTCTCTCTCTCTCTCTCTCTCTCTCTCTCTCTCTCTCTCTCTCTCTCTCTCTCTCTCTCTCTCTCTCTCTCTCTCTCTCTCTCTCTATATATATATATATATATATATATATATATATAGTTAAGATTCAGAGACAACAACAAGAGCAGAGTGCTCTCCCTAATTCATAATCATTTCACACACTACTTAGTAAATGTACAACCTAAGGTCACAAAGGACCATTCACACCAAAGTAGTTAAGTCCTAAGCACCGACTATCCGCATAGTGTGGTACGGCTAGACAACTTAAGTGTCGGGTATGGTCATACCAAAGATAGTAGATCGAGCTTGAAGTCTTAACACTCCCCCTCAAGCTCAAGCCAGTATCTGCACACCAAGCAGCTGTCTAAAAACACTGAACTTATCTTTACCCAAGGACTTGGTAAAGATATCCGCAACCTGCTCATCAGTCTTTACATGCATGAGATCAACTCGTCCTGCAAGAACCATCTCTCTGATGAAGTGGTAGTGTACCTTTATGTGTTTGGTTCTGGCATGATATATTGGATTCATGGCCAAGAGTACACTACTGAGATTGTTGCATAATAAGGTCACTGGAGCATCCACCTGAATATCCAAATCAGCCATAAGCTTGAGCAGCCATGAAATCTCGCATGCTGCCAATGCAGAACCCCTGTACTTTGCCTCAGTACTAGACAATGCAACCGTTGGTTGCTTCTTGCTGCTCCAGCTCATCATGCCACTTCCAAAGCCAAAAGCATAACCACTCGTAGATTTGCGATCATATGAGCATCCTGCCCAATCTGCATCCATGTATCCAATGAGTTTCAAGGGCTTATTTCTGACATAAAATAACTCATAGTCTATAGTGGACTTAACATATCTCATAATCCGCCTAACAACATCCAAATGTGGCTTGCTGGGCTTCTACATAAGCTGACTTATGAGCCCAACTGCATAACTCAAGTCTGGCCTAGTGATGGTCAAGTAGATCAGACTTCCAACCATCTGCATGTACATAGTCACATCCTGAATCTCAGCTCCAGTGCTAATGTCCAACTTGACATTCTGATCAAGGGGTGTATCCAATGGTTTGCTTTCAGCCATGCCATACTTCTTCAGCATTTCCATGGCATAATGTTTCTGCATCAGCCATAAACCATTTTCAGCCTTGATCACCTCAATACCCAAAAAGTACTTCAATTCACCTAGATCTTTCATGTCAAATTCAGATTTCAGCATTTGCATAACATGCTCTATCCCCAAATCATCATGACCTGTGATTATCAGGTCATCAACATAGATGACCAGCACTACCAAGCCTTTGTCTGTCTTTTTCGTAAATAGACTATGATCAGCCCTACCAACAGCAAATCCCAATCTCTACAAGTAGTTATTGATCCTAGCATGCCAAGCTCTCGGAGCCTACTTCAACCCGTACAATGCCTTTTGCTGAAAATCAGGGTGAACATACCCTTCCGGCTAAACCATATAGACATCCTTTGCTAAGTCACCGTTAAGAAATGCATTCTTAACGTCTATCTGCTGCAATTTCCAGCCTCTAGCAGTAGCCAAAGCAATCACAGTGCATATGGTTGCCATCTTGGCAACAGGGCTGAATGTTTCCTCATAATCAAGTCCATACTGTTAGGCATACCCCTTAGCAACCAGCCTGGCTTGTACCTTTCCACATTGCCATTTGATTTGCATTTGATTTTGTAAACCCATTTGCAGCCAACGGTCTTTTTCCCTTCAGGTAGTGGCACAAGATCCCATGTCTTATTTTCAGCCAAGGCATTCACTTCTTTATCCATAGCTGCACACCAGTTCTCATCTTTTACTGCTTCAGCATATGTACCTGGTTCTTTGATCTCTATCACTTTTGTCATATAAGCATAATGCTTTGCAGAGTAGCCACTATATGTCAACCTGTCAACATGATATCTGACCCTCTGTGAGCGTCTAGGCTGTGGTGCACTACTCGATTCCCCTCTCTCATGAGGCGGAATGTACTTGCTCTGGCTTATGCCAGGCGTATAGACAGTCGGAATACCAAGTTCATTGTCTAAAGTGTCAGCAGACTCATAGCCAGAAGTCATTCTACTAGGTGTCATCATACCAGATGCATCCTCAGTAACTTTCTCTTTTCCTTTGCTGTCCAAGACATCATATCTCCCCCTCACTGACATACTGGTGTCAGTGGACGGTGAGCTCCTCAATCTCCCTATCCATGGGGATACTGTCTGACTACTAGGTCCTGTCATAGCAGTGCACGGCTGCAAATCAACTGTAGATACATGAGTGGAAGGCATATCTGATGGCACTGTAGCCTGTGATACGTACCAGGAACCCATCTCATCAAAACTAACATCCCTGCTCACCAAAGTCTCCCTGGTAGAGGGATCATAGCATTTGTATGCCTTCTTCTCCTGCGAATATCCAATGAAAACACACTTATGCGCTTTTGGATCCAGCTTCTTCCTTTTCTCATCTGGAATGTGCACATAAGCAAGACAACCAAAGACTTTCATGTGACTTACATCCGGCTTATAGCCATACAGCTTCTCAAACGGTGTCATCTCATGAATACCTGCAGTGGGAGTCCGATTCAAGATATACATGGCTGTCATAACAGCCTCAACCCAATAATGGAGCGGCATCTTCTTCTCATTCATCATGGCACGAGCAGCTTCCATCAAGACCCTGTTCTTTCTTTCAGCTACCCCATTCTGCTGAGGAGTGTAGCTGCAGGTAAGCTACCTGCATATGCCATTTTCAGCCAGAAAATTGTCAAACTCATTTGACACATACTCCCCACCGCTATCTGATCTCAAGCAAGAGATATAGCAGCCAATTTCCTTTTCAACCTGCTTTTTAAATTGCTGAAAAACAGCAAACACCTCATCCTTTGTCTTCAGAATATAAACCCAAGTATAGCGACTGTAATCATCAATGAATGTCACATAATACTTCTAGCCTCCCATAGATACATTATGGACTGGCCCTCAAACATCAGAGTGCACTAACTGCAATGGATGTATACTCTGCCTTACATCCCTGACAAATGGCAACCTTGACTGCTTACCAAACTGGCAAGCATCGCATACATGACCAATATCTGAATATTGGAACTTGGATAAACTTATAACAAGCTATTTTTTCTACATAATTTGCAGCCTTTGCAAATTCACATGTCCCACTCTCTTATGCCAATTTTCCAAATCTCTGATAGTGCTAGAACCATGGGCAAACATAGCTGAATTCAGCTCTGGCAAGGTAGCATCAAGAGTAAACATTCTGTCATTCCTGTGACCGCGAGCTATCAACTTGCATCCATTGCCAAACTCTTCAATAAAGCAGCCATGCTTATTGAATCTAACCTGCAAGTTCTGCTTCGTCATCTGACTGACAGAAAGTAAGTTCTTCGTAATCGAAGGAACATACAATACATCATGCAATTTTTTCTTTCTGCCATCATAAACCACAAGAGGCACTTTGCCTTTATGCTCAATGCTATGTCGCGTGTCATCACCTGTACAAACATAGCCATGTTTTTCAGCCACCATATCAGTAAACCAATCATCGTGAGGGGTCATGTGGTTCGATGCCCCTGAATCAATGTACCAAACTGCATCATCAGTGCATTTTTCAGCAGCCCTGTCTTTTACATACTGCATGGCAAACAGTCTATCACCTGAGAAATCATCTCCCTGACTAGACGTAGCAAAATGTCCATGTTGTTTGTTCTTCTGATTGCCCTGCTTCTTCCATCAGTCCTTGGCAATATGCCCACCCATACTTCCCGCAGTAGTGACAATCCTTATCCCTATTGGGATTGTCAAATGGGCGCTGATGCTGCCACGAGCCTCTACCTCTAGGGCTAGATCTCCCCCTACCTCTAAAGTTCCCACCACCTCTTGCATTCGATACCTACTAGTTGTTATTGCCATAGGATGCATTTTGCTGGCCTCCTCTGCCAGATGTATAGCCTCTACCTCAGCTGCCACGGCCGCGCTGATTCGAATAAAAAACTGTATCCTTATTTTTAGAACTGCTTGACCCTGTAGCCAAGCCAAGTTTAACTTCCTCATGTATAAGCAATGCAACCAGCTCATTAAAATCAGGCATTTTAGCCCTCACAGACACAGAAGTGTCAAAAGACTTATACTCAGGCCCCAAGCTATTCAAAGTCACAGCAACCATGTCTTCATCTTCAACCTGTGAACCAACAGATGCCAACTGATCCGCAATGGCATTAACCTCCGTGACATAATCCTGTATAGATCTGCTCTTTCTCTCCATGTTGTTGAACTTCTGCTTCAACTGTATCTTCCTGGCACTTGTGGTTGTGCCATAGTACTTGACCAAAATGTCCCATGCATTCTTAGGAGAGCTGCAATTCATTATATGCATTACCATGGCATCTGAGATACATAAAGAGAGCCAGTGCAAGACTCTACGAGCTCTTTCTGTCCAGGCTCGATGTAATCGTCTCTGATCAGCCGTAGGTTGATCTGGGAGCTCGGGTTCAGCTTCCGCTCCAGTCACCAACTCTCAGTAGCCTTTCCCTATTAAGAAGTTCTCCATGAGGAACTTCCATATGGCATAATTGTTATTGTCAAGGTTTTCCCCCACTATCTGGGTTATGTTGTCAGTCCTCTTTGCATTAGCCATATTGTACTGAACAATATTTAGTCACTGCGTGACTTCCTACAAGCCAACAAGTTTGACTGACCAAGTTCAATCCTCAACTATTTATGACAATTTTCTGCAATTAATTGCAGTAAAAAACCAGGGTATTTCAGCCCAATGACAGCTCAAAACAGTCCACAAACAAGTGGTCTAACCCGTAGGTATAACAGTCAATACATATGCTATGTAGTTACTTCAGCTTACACTCCTGCAACCTCACTGCCAGGGTAAATACATAGAGTTTGAAAACTGTAAACTGTGAGTAACCAGCAGCAATTTCAAGGCCAAAATCAATGTGTATACATGTCATACATGTTCCAAACCCTCCAGAATATCAGCTAGTACATGTGGCAATCCAGACATAAGCATACGGTTACAAAACAATGCATAACCAGCAAGTACGGTTGTCAAATAACTTGTTCACAGATTGCAGTCAGCAAATACTCAGTGAAATCAAGCCTTTTTAGCTCCAAAATAGCTCAAAAAACATACCATACATCCACTTTGAAGTATCAAGGTCACTGCATGACCATATGGGCACCCAGAGACAAGCTGTCTTCAATAGCCAGTGGCATACATTGCATTTACAATTTGTACCCAGCTAAGACAATGTAAATGCATTCAATTTCAGCTTCTGATTTCAGTTTTCAATCATGCTCAATGCCCGATTCAATGCTCCAAGCATTCCCAGATATATTCCCAATAGCATACATTTGTTAGAGATCAACAGTGTCATAGCATGCTTCAATAGAAGATGATGCTTGCTGCCCGCATTCAATGACAGTTTTCAGCCTATCAATGGCTTCCAAATCTGAATATTTCAGTCATAAAAAACCAGCTCCAACACATGAGAACATGTACATATGGCCTCCAAGCAAATGTCTAAGTCTTGTTGATGCTTTTGGGCATGACCACGAGCTTCTGTAGCTCAATGATGATCAAATGCAAGCTGTCCTTTCACTTTCCCAACAGTTCAGGACTGTTTTACAAATCTGTATACTCTGATTCCAGCTCATAACAGAGATCCAACCCAAGCAATAGCTTCTTGTAGTGTTCAAGTACCTTCCAAAGAGTGCAAACATGCTTTATAGCACTTTGTAGATGATCAATGGCTTGATTTTCAGCCAACAGAGGCAGCCTTCTGTCCTGGTGCAAACATGCTGGCAGCCTGGGGAGTTCACAACATCAAGCTTCTTCACAAATGATGTTCAATGCCTTCTCCATGATGTTCAATAGAGCCTTTGAAAGACTCCAAACAAGCCAAGGACAACTCTTGAGCAAGATCAAGACCAATGAAACAATGCATACCCTGTGTGAGCAATGGTGAGAAATGACAGGCAGCCCTCTTCTCTTTTTAATCTTGGCAAGTTAGTCTGCAGGTCTTCTTCCCGCATGCACTCCACAGAGCCCAGTCATGGGTGCTCTGATACCATGTTAAGATTCAGAGACAACAACAAGAGCAGAGTCCTCTCCCTAATTCATAATCATTTCACACACTCCTTAGTAAATGTACAACCTAAGGTCACAAAGGACCATTCACACCAAAGCAGTTAAGTCCTAAGCACCGGCTTATTTAATGTCCACATAGTGTGGTACAACTAGACAACTTAAGTGCTGGGTATGGTCATACCAAAGATAGTAGATTGAGCTTGAAGTCTTAACATATATATATATATATACTGCCATAGCTCTTACTTTCACTTGTGTGCTTCCACTAGTATCAAAGCCAACCATTTGAGGACCTTTCTTCATCCTTTGCTTCATGCCTACTCTCGGCTTATTCCGGCTTACTCTTTGTTAAGGAGCTTCCCAAGGCTTAGTTAAGGCTTGTTGAGTGCTTATTGAGCTGAGGAGCGGCCATTCTATCCATTTTGAGTGGATACAAAGCATGTTGTAGAAGTCATGGACAATTATGGCAGCTTGACAACATTGTCATATTTTGGCCATAACTTTTGCATACCATATCATATTCAGGGATTCTATGGCTAAAAACGTAGACCACAACAAGAGCTACATATTTGACCACTCAGAAAGTTGATTCTATGAAGTTTTCTATTCTCTATTTCACATAGAATAGAACGAGTTCTGGTTTAGACAACAAACTGTAAATTTCATAATGCATGTTTGATGCTTCCAGGATGTTGTTTTGGTGTTCGGATGGTATGGTTATGATTTGGGATGCTATTTGGATTGTTTAGATCCTGACTAGCTTAGTTTTGTAGAGGTTTACTGCTATCATGATTATTTGGAGAGCAAGCATACAATCATGAGCTTCATGCTTTCAATGCCTATTGTGCCAACATGGTATTTTGAGTATGCTATATGTCTCGATGATGTCTAGCATTTAGATATGAGTCCAGATATGGTTATGGCATGCTTTGACACTTGGATTTAATCTACATTTGATGTACTTTGGCTTTGATCGATTGCTTTGAGTTTTTATGCTTACTCACTTACAGATATTGAAGCTTCATTTGACACTCATGCTCCTAGATGTATTTATGATGCACTTGAGCTTCCCGCGTGCTTTGATGTATATGTCTTGAGCTTTGCTTTCTCACTTTGCATTCTAGATTCACTTCCAATGGGAGATGCTTGTACTTAGTTACTAGAGCTTGGTTCTTTGAAACAATGGGACTCTTGGTTCATGTATATGATCTCTTATATGCTATTGAACACAGCTACCTCCGCCCCTATGGGTTGATTTGATTCTATATACTTTGGACACCAATGCTTATCTCTGTCAGTAGTTTGTAAGTGATGTATATGCTTATGGGATGCATGGCTTACTGATAAATTGACTTTGTAACAATATTTGATAATAGTGGTCTATGCTTAGTTGTCGCTGCTAGTTTTATTCTTCGTATCCCGATTACTACTCTAATATCCTTGGTAGTGGGAGCTCACTTTCTTGGCTACTTGCCCATAGTTGGATTAACATATGCAATTGTGTTTATTTCAGCATTGCTATAATGATAGTTTTCAACACTGTCTTAGAGAGGAGACATTGTACTTTGATTTTCTATTGCTTATAGTTGGTGGATAGCTCTTTGGTATTCCCTCCTATTTTGCCTTCGTTTTGGCTTAGTTTTAGGGGTTGATTTGCAATCATTTATAGCAGCCTACTCTCTTGGATTTTACTTTTGGTAAATTGTCGTTATGGCCGGTTCTCCAAATGATACTACTACTTTTAATATTGACAAGCTTAATGGCACAAACTTCCCTATTAGAAGACATAGATATGTCAGGTATTGGTTCAAAAGAAGTAGGGTAGGCCTTTGAAAACCAAGAGGGTAAAGTCCAAAGGCATTGATTAAGATACTTGGGATGAGTTGGATGAGCTATGTAAATCCAATATTACATTTTCATGGTCAAAACAAGTATATTTCAATGTTGTGGCACTTGAGGATAATACTTGGCAGTTATGGGAAAAGATATGTAATCTTTATGATAAGCAAAGTCCTACTTCATAGTTGCATTGGCTTGAAATAGCTCATGGACATGTATGTGCATTTGAATGAGTTTCGTTTGATTTTCAACCAGTTGGCTTCACAAGGCATTGAGTTTAAGGTTAGTTTTTCTTCCTTATTCTTGCTTGTCACACTTCTCGAGTCATGAGACACTTTTGGTACTACCATGTGTGCTAATATACCTAAGGATGGTTTGAAACTCTAGGATGTTGAGGGTGCCTTACTCATAGAGGAGGAGTAAAGCAAAAATAATGTGAATGCAGCCCATACTTCTTATGCATTGACTGTTAGGGACACACATGATGGTAAGAAAGATAATTACTATCATGGTAGAGACTACAAATGTCTTAATCTCACGAGCAATCTCATAGTAAGTCCCTTGGTCATAAGGCCTCTCTTACATGCCATTATTGTGGAAAGTAGGGTCATATTAGATGACGACGCCATAAGATATGTGATGATAAGTGAAAGGAGAAAGGCAAGGGCAAAGTGTAGGATAAGTTTGATACTTGTAGCATTGTTCCTAGTAAGTCTAGTGTAAAAATTGAGGAGATAAATACATTTGGAGCCTGAGTTTGATGATGATTATATCTTGATAGCTTCTTCTCTTGATGCTAGTCAATTGGTTGATGCCTCATCTACTTTTTCTCAATGTTGGCTACTTAATTCAAGGGCTTATTTTCAAGCTACCCCACATAAGGATTAGTTTCATTCTTATTGCAGCATGACAGGTTTTGTGAGACTAGGAAATGACTTGGCATTGGTAATCTTAGATTGCAGGTTGCTTCAAGTAGCACTTTTGTTTTGCATGATGTATACCATATTGCAACTTTAACTAAAAGCCTACTCTCTACTGGATAGTTGGATGATGTAGGGTATCATGTATCTTTTGGTGATTCTACGTGAAAGATTACCCATGGGAATCTCATATTTGCTTAAGGTGCCAAGCTTGGTAGCCTCTATCCCTTGCTTATATTTGACTATGTTTTGGTTGTGGCTAATATACCACATGTATATTTATGGAATCATCGACCTAGGCACATGTCCTTAAAAGAAATGAAAATTATTTCTCATTTGTAGTATCGTCCACCCATTAACTACAAATGTTTTGATTTATGTGATTGTTGTCTTTATGGTGGCAAGCAAACACATAGTTCTCATAAGAAGTCTAGCATTATACACATGGGTGAGCCTCTGGCTATTGTTCATTCTAATGTATGTGGTCTCATACCCTATCAATCACCAGGTGGCGCAAAGTAGTTTGTGAATTTTATTGATGATTATTTGCAAAAGGCTTGGGCATTCACCATAAAACATAAATTAGATGTATTGGCCACCTTTCAGCACGTTATCTTGCTCTTATTGAGAACTAGTATGGGTATAGGCTAAAATACCTAGGGTTAGATAATGGGGTTAAATATGTCTCTAAAGCATTTGAGCAATTTTGCAATAAGCGAGGTATCAAGCATCAGTTGATCGCTTCTTACATCCCATCCCAGAATGGTGTTGCAAAGCGCATGAATATGATGATTCAGGAGAGAGTCGGTAGTATGCTTAGCCAATCAGGCTTAACATAGCATTTTTGGGTAGAGGCAATTACTAGTACCATACACTTGATAAATAGATCCCCAGGCACTACTATTGGTTGTTAAGTTGCATAGGAGGCATGGTCTCAAAAACCTCCATTGTTATATGCTCATTTGCATGTCTTTGGATGTGAGGGCTTTTGCCATGTTCCCAAGGATAAACGCAATAAGCTAGATCCTAAATCAATGAAATGCATCTTTTCTGGTTACGGGGGACATAGATGAGATGGGCTATCGCCTATGCAATCCATAGGCTAGGAAGGTCATTCATAGCCATGATGTTGTTTTCCGTGAGGATAAGATACATAAGCAGCCCGAGCAAGTAATTGAGATATGCAGAGTGATATTTCAAGAGGAGTCTCTTGTTATCGTACAACAACTAAAAAACCTACAACTAATATTATAGTGACCCATGATCATGATATTGGATAGGATATACAGGTCCCACAATTTATTTTATGATGGTCTACTAGAGATAGACATCAATCTAATCGATTTGTGTCCCTCCGTGGACTATATTATGGTGACAAATGCTAGTGAGCCTCTTACCTATGATGAGACCATGTGCAGATGTGATAGCACTCTTGGGAGAGGGCCATGCAGTCACAGTACGACTCATTGCAGAAAAATCATACGTGAAATTTGGTTTTTTTGTCTAGTGAAAAGTGTGCTTTGCCATGCAAGTGGGTGTATAAGTTAGAGAGTACCCTCAGACACCCCGAGTTGACATATAAGGTTAGATTGGTTGTAAAGTGTTTTAAGTAGGAGCATGGTATTGACTTTGATGAGTTCTTATCTTTTATGGTCAAGATGACTACCATATGCTTAGTACCTTTGATTGCATAGTTAGATTTGGACCTTTATTATATGGATGGTAGAGATGGCTTTCCTACATGGGGACATGCATAATGAGATTCATATGCACCAAGGGCTTTGAGGAAAAAGGCAAGGAATACCTAGTGTGCAAGTTGAGAAAGAGCCTTTATGGCCTTACGTAGGCACCTATGAAATGGTACCATAGGTTTAATCTTTCATGCATTCACATGAATATACACCTAGTTGTTGGGGGTAAAGGTGCCTGTGCCTAGCCACTTGTGTATTACTACATTGATAGTACCTGCACCTGCACATTGCAGGCAACGGGTGCCCATCACTATCACTTCATTCTTTATTCTTTTTGTGACATTTGAATAAAGGGAAGGCCAATCACACATTGTGACTGTTGGAGTTCCCACATCTTGAGTATATCTCTCTCTTGCTCTCTTGTTCTATCTGCCATAGCTCACACCTCTCTTACTTCTGCTTGCTCGTGCTTCCACTTGGGCTTCTCCCTTCAGCTAGTATCAGAGCCACATTCTCCATGAGCTTGAGCTCAAACTGGCATTATTTCACCTCTCATTCGAGTTACCTATAGTAGGGTTTTATCATTGCCAGCCAATAGCTCTACCTTTTGAGGTTCATATTGAGCTCTCGTTGCTCTAGGACTTCTTAGGACCTATCAGGTCTATCTCATGGCAATATTGAGCCTACATTGAGCTTATTTCATGGACTATTTAGCTCAATATTCAGATTTGAAACTACAAATAGGTTTTTTCAGATGTGGCCACTTTTAAGTACTTGTGCTTACTCAACCACTCCCTGGCATTGGACAAAGGCTTTGGCATTGTTTGCCACTCCTCCTGGCATTGATCATTAACATTGAGCATTGGTTTTGAGTCATTGAGCTTCAACTATTAACTACACAAATAGAGTAGCATGTTGTCATAAAACATGGACAGTCATATCTTCAATGTTTGTAGCTCGTATAAGCTTCTTGGGATGCCCATATACCTATCTTTTGTTGCCGAATATTTGGGGGATCATATGTCATTGGTTTGAGAAGCTATTGGACCAATTTGAGCACTCTTTTAGTTCAGTTTTCTCATAGATATCACTGCTATCATAACAGAATGCTGATTATCTGGGAAATATCATGCTCTTTGCTTGTGTGATGCTCTTGGGATGCTCATTTCATGCTTGGAATGCTTTTGGATTGAATTGAGCCCATATTTGGCTCAGTTTTACTATCATTTTTACTATTGTAATAAGTAGGGCTGAAGATTATTTTATCATTGAAAGCATATGCATGTTGCTTATCAATGCTTCCCGACTACTAGGGATGATACATTGATATCTATTGTTGATGCCACATGCTTGGCCATGCTCTCGAAATGCTTTTGGGCTTTGATTGAGCTCACTTTTGCTCAGTCTTGATTGTCATTTTATTGTTGTGTATACAGTGGACAACAAGCTTTTAACAAGGATAGTCTATGCCTAATGCTCTTTCATGCTATCCGGGCATTCTATCGGATGTATTGATGTAGGACATTGAAGCTCTATGCTTGATTATGCTGTTAAATACATTTGAGCTTACAATATTTGACATCTATTCTCAGTTACTTCATTGGATGCTTGAGACGTCTATGACCTTACAAACTTGATGCTTTAATTGGGTCTTATCCTCTTGATTATGCACGATGCATCTTGGATGCTTGGATGCCACTCACATGAGGATTTGAGCTTTGTTTACTCATTTGGCATTAGACTTTTGTTCCGGTGGGAGTCACTTACTTGACACTTGGATGTTACATTGAGCTTTGGATTTTATTTGCAGTGAGCTTGAGTATACTATACCTCATTTTCAACATGCTATAATTGCAAACTGTTGTATTATTTATGAGAGCAGTCTTCTCCATTTGATGCTATTTTGGTCATAGTTTGTGGATAGCTCATTATTTGGTTCGTACCTCTTATTTTCGGCTTGTTTTGGCAGTGGTTTTGGTGTTGTTTGTAGGTATTACAGTAGCATGTTTGGTCTATACTATGCCTCTTTTTCTTGTAGTATGGCTAGTCATTCAAATGACACTCCCATCTTCAACATTAAAAAGTTGGATGGTAGCAATTATGGCTATTGGAAGACCCAAATTTGGCAAGTTTTGGTGCAAAATCTCAGATTAGACTGATCAAACATAAAAGCATGAAGCCTAAAGGTCGCGATCAGGATGCATGGAATGACTTAGATTAGCCTTGCACGTCCATGATTATCATGTCCCTCAACAAGTAGGTTTATTATAATGTCGTCACCGATGGGCAGTCTGCATGGGATCTTTGGGAGAAAATCCATAATCTCTATGATAAGCAAAGCCCTACTTCTCATATGTATTGGCTAAAGCAACTTATGGACCTTCATACGAAGGAAGGTACCCATGTTTCGCAGCATTTGAGCAAGTTTCATATCCACCTTTGTTCTTGTTGGTCACATTGGCTGAGTCTTGGGACATTCCATACTACTATGTGTGCAAATATGCCTGAGAATGGGGGCTGAAATTGTCTGATGTAGAGGGTGAATTCCTGACAGAGGAGATCAATAAGAAGAATGTAGATGCTTCTCGTACTTCTCATGCTTTGACTGCTCGGGGTTGCCATGATGGTAAGAGCAGGAATGAACGCCATGGTAGAGACTCGCAGAAGTCTCATTCTAAGTCCCGTGGACAATCTCGCAATAAGTCTCGTGGACATAAGTCCGATTTGACATGCCATTATTGTAGAAAATGTCGAATCTGGAGCATGGCTATGGAGGTTGAAAGAGGAAGAGTGGGCTCATGAGGTAACAAACATCAAGACTAAATGTAATACAAGTGAATTAGGTTCCAAGTTGAAAGCTTGGACTCATAAACACAATCTTGTGTAGTGGATTGACAACGGCACAAACACTTTGCTAGAAGTACAAAAGTACTATGACATTGCATTCAACAAGAGAGCAAGTACAATGTTTTATAGGAATAGACTAGGCTGCACTTTCCACCGCTATGCATATGGGATTCTGCATCTTGAGCCCACATTGCTCCATACAAAGAGGCTAAGCTGAGTGTGATTGCCAATATCTCAACACCCCTCCTTAATCACAACCAGAGAAGTACAAAGTGTGTAGAGGCTTTAGTGAGTAACCACTTGAAAAGTGTGGGCATACCACAAACATGGTAAACACCAGAGAGGCTGTCATAGAAAAGGCTAAGCATGGGTACCAAAGGCGTGGTGGACATTCAGAGGCTGTAACAGGGGCCTCACAAAGTGTACAAAGGCTATAGTACAAGGTTACATGAGAAGTTTACAAGCTTATATCAGAAGCATTAGGGCTAGGCAATGCAAGGTTTAAAAAGTCTATTAGAATAGAAGGATTCATGAGGTTTGTTCTCCTCCTAGTTGTCTTCTTCTTCTTTTGCTCCATGGTCTTCTTCTTCTTTAACAATAACTAGATAGGCCTTTTGGGACCTCTTCCTAGCATGATAGAAATTCTCCATGTGCCTGATCCTTTTGCAGAAGTTACATATCACTTGATCTTTCTTGCCCTTGTACTTGGTACCTACATATAACATTTGTTCATCTTTAGAGGTGCTTGGTTCTTCTTTGGATTTTACATCTTTTCTTCTTCTAGCAGGGAGGCCTTAATGTCAGCCAGTTTAGGACTAGGCATGTTGATCAATGTAGTTTACACATTATTATAGTCAGGAGGCAGGCTTTTTAACAACATACCAATACAAATATCTTCATCCATATTGAGATCAATTCTTGCAAGCTAAGTTGAGAGACTTTCCATGTAGTTTAAGTGAGTTGCAAGAGATGTGTTTGATTTCATGTCTAGCCTGAAAATTTCAATCAGTAATCCATACTTAGATGACTTTGATTGTGCACCAAACAAAGTATCTAATCTCTTCCATGTATCATTAGAGGTTTCACAGGTATCCACATGGTGAATGTAGTTGTCATCCAATTCTAGCTTAATGATGGCATGTGCTTTGTCATCATTCTTTTGCCAAGTAGCTGCAAGATCCACATCCTGAGGCTTCTTCTCCTTGCCATTGGTAATGGCCCAAAGACCCTTCTTCATCAGGATGAGGTTGATGCAAGTTTGCCAAGTGGCGTGGAACTCGACCCCTTTGAACTAAAAAATTGGAGAGTCTTTGCCCATGCTGGAGCAGCAAATCAGCACCAAAACACTTAGTTTTGAGCAGCAGAAGATTTAATTGTGTTAAGAGACACAAGGAATGTCGTGTCTAATAACACTTGATAAGTATCAATAGATACTATGCTTTCAGGCACTTGAGTTTGATGCTTGGATTTCTCCCCTCCTTCCTAATTTGATGGAAAATGCTTGCTAAAAATAGCTTCAAAATGGATTCACTTGATTGAGGTTTATCAATAAACCAAGTTGACTTGCAATGTGTTGAAAAACACAAGCAATGGTAGCCTAAAATTTCACTATGCTTGATGCTTGTACTTCAGTGACAGCTTCAAATCTTCAAAAGCTTTCCAAGGCTTGCTTGTTGGAAACTTCAATTCTCAATGGATCAGAGTCGTAGAGGTTTGGTTTAAGTGGCAAGAGAGAGAAAATGAAGGAAAAAATGAGCTTGAAGGTAAGTGGCTATGGCTCTACTAGTTACGGTTTTAGGACAACAGCCTGATATTTTGGTTGTAGCAGCTCACCTAGCGGACCATTTGAGTTGAAATTTTGTCAAGAGGTAGGCCATATGATAAAATTCAAAAGCCATATGGTAGCCCTTGACATTGTGAGAGGCGTGATGATGGCGCCATCACAGTTGAACAACAGCAGGCTGGCTATGACTTCTTGTAGTATGACCTCTCAGTAATCTTCTAATATCTCTCTACTGGAGTGGAATTTTCTCAAGCCCTCTTAGCTAAGGTAAGTCACCTATATGACCAAAAAATTCCCTATGATAACTTGTAGAATAATGATCACAGCAGGGAGAGAGAACACGTCCAGTTTACAACAGCAAAATTTACACCAAATCTGTGTTTTTCAACAATGTTGGGTTGTATGTTGCACAATATCGGGTAATTTTGGGCTACAAAGATGTGCCTTGGCCTAAGGAACAACTCTCAAGAAGAAAGAGTGAAGAGATATTGCCTGGTTGAAGAGATGTGGCTACTCCAACAGAGGTAGGTAGGTGTTGTCTATGGCAGCCAAGAGAGATAGAGTGAAGATGGAGGTGGAAGATGAAGGGTTTATGTAAAGCTAAGCTAACCAAAGATTGAGAGGAGTTGAAGGAGTGATTTATAGAGCTGAGCCATGCTCAACTAGGCTCTGATACCATGTAGAAAATGTCAAATCTAGAGTATGGCTATGGAGGTTGAAAGAGGAAGAGTGAGCTCATGAGGTAACAGACATCAAAACCAAATGTCACACAAGTGAATTAGGTTTCAAGATGGAAGCTTGGACTCATACACACAATCTTGTGTAGTGGACTGACAATGACATAGACACTTTTCTGGAAGTACAAAAGTACTATGACATTGCATTCAAAAAGAGAGCAAGTACAATGCTTTATAGGAATAGACTAGGTTGCACTTTCCACCACTGTGCATATGGGATTCTGCATCCTGAGCCCGCACTGCTCCATACAAAGAGGCTAAGCTGAGTGTGATTGCCAATATCTCAGCAATTATTGTGGGAAAGCAGGACATATTAGACCACAATGCCATAAATGCACAATGACAAGTACAAGGAAAAGTACAAAGGGAAAGCGTAGGACAAGTCCAATGATTATCAAAGAGATCAATGTAGTGCAGCAACCTACCTCCAACAATGATTACATACTTGTAGCTTCTTCTTTGGATGAATCACATATGTCTAATGCCTTGCTTGGTTTTACTCAGTGTTGGTTGATGGATTCAGAGACTTCCTTTCATGTGACCCCTCATAGACAGTGGTTCCAATCCTATCGCAATATGACTAGATCTGTCCATTTGGGGAATGACTTGACATTACCAAATAGTTGGTATTGGTGATATTCTACTACATTTTGGTTTAGGTAGTATGTTTACTTTGCATAATGTTTGACATGTACTGGCTCTCACGAAGAGTCTTATCTCTATTGGCACAATGGATAATGAGGGTTACTTTGTTTCCTTTGGGGATTATTCTTGGAAAATCACCCATGGGAACCTTGTTTTGGCACTTGGTGCCAAGTTTGGCACTTTATATCCCTTGGTTGTATTTGGATTCGTAGATCATGTTTTGTCTGTGGTTGTAGTTCCACATGTATCTATTTGGCATTGTCGCCTTGGGCACATGTCCTTAAAGGGAATGAAGATGCTTACTCATTTGTAGTATCTTCTACCTCTTGACAATAAGTGTTTTGAGTTATGTGTGATAATTGTTTGTATAGCAGACATACTCATAGTACACATAAGAAGTCTAGCACTTTGCACATGGGCGAGCCTTTGGCTTTCGTTCATTCTAATGTCTATGGACCTATGCCCTGTTAGTCATTAAGAGGTGCGAAGTACTTGGTCACATTATTGATGATTACTCACATATGGTCTAGGCACATCCCATAAAGCTTAAATCTGATGTTTTGGCTGCCTTTTAGCATTGGCTTGCATTGGTTGAGAACTAGTCTGGATATAGACTGAAATGCCTACGATCAGATATTGGAGGTTAGTACGTCTCTAAAGCCTTTGAGTAGTTTTGCAATGAGAGAGGTATTAAGCTTCAGTTGACCACACCGTACACCCCACCCCAGAATGGCATGACTGAGCGCATGAACATGACAATACAAGAAAGGGCATGCAATATGCTTAGCCATGTAGGCTTACCACATAGCAGTTTTGGGCTAAGGCAATGACTACTAATGTACACTTGATCAATCGATCTCCTTGTAGTTCTATTAACTTTCAGGTTGTAGAAGAGGTGCCATCTAGAAATCCTCCCTCGTATGATCATTTGCATGTCTCTGGTTGTGAGGCTTTCTACCATGTATCCAAGGACAAGTATGCAAAGCTAGATCCTAAGTTCGTGAAATGCATATTTCTTGGTTATGGGGATGCATGTGAGATGGGCTATCACGTATGGGATCCACAGGCTCAATAAGTCATCCGCAGCCATGATGTAGTTTTCCATGAAGAAAATATGTATAAGCAGCACGAGTAGATAGTCGAGATACATAGGATTATCTTTCAGGAGGAGCCTCCTACTCCCATATAGCCAGCTAGACAACTTGTAGTAATAGCAATCTGATGCTCTCATAGACCATGATCATGATGCTAGACAAAATGTGGAGGCTCCTTAGCCTCTGCCTTGAGATGCTCTACTAGAGCTAGAGGCCCTCTTGAGCAGTTTGAGCCCTCTGTTGATTATGTGATAGTGATGGATGTAGGTGAGCCTCTCACTTATGATGAGGCCATGCGTTGTGGTGATAGTCACTCTTGGGATAGGGCCACGCAATCAGAGTTTGACTCTTTATAAAAAAAATCATACGTGGGAGTTGATTCCTTTGCCTGGTGGAAAGTGTGCATTACCATGCAAGTGGGTGTACAAGTTAAAGAGCACCAATGGACGCCCCAAGCTTGTCTGCCTACAAGGCTAGATTGGTTGCTAAGGATTTTAAATAGGAGCATGGCGTTGACTTCAAGGAAGTCTTTTCTCCTGTAGTCAAGATGACTACCCTATACCTGGTACTAGCATTGGTTGCTCAACTAAATTTGGACCTTTATCAGATGGATGTTAAGACAACTTTCTTACATGGGGACTTGCATGAGGAGATTTATATGTAGGAACCTAAGGGCTTTGAGGAAAAAGGCAAGGAACACCTAGTGTGCAAATCGAGAAAGAGCCTTTATGGCCTTAAGTAGGCACCTAGGGAATGATACCACAAGTTTGATGCTTTTATGCATTCAGAGGGCTATATACGTTGAGATGAAAGAGATGGGACAAGCCTCATATATTATTGGGATGTGCATTATGCGTGACCACTCTTAGAGGCTTCTTTACTTGTCACAACAGGAGTATATCTAGAAGATCCTTGAGTGGTTTCATATGCAGGATGTTAAGCCTATTAGCTGTCCAATGCTAGCATGAATAGAGTTATTGTAGGCAAACTCAACCAAGTGTAACCTAGAATCCCATGAATTTTGGACACCGTAGTAGAAATGGCAAAGATAAGTCTCCAATCATTTATTTACCCTTTATGTTTGTCCATCAGTCTGTGGATGATAGGCCGTAGAAGAAGCCAATTTAGTGCCCATAGATGTGAATATCGCATGCCAAAAGTTACTCATGAACTTTGAGTCTCTATCATGAACAATCACTTGTGGTAATCCATGTAGTCTAAAAATCTGCTCCATGAACTAAGTGGGGGGTACACTGACTCTAATTATGCAAGACATGCAGATAGTAGAAAATCCACCTTTGGCTATGTGTTTATCTTTGTTGGGGGTGCTATTTCTTGAATGTCTAGGGTGCAAAAATACATGGCACTCTCTACTACAGAGGCCGAGTATGTTGCAACCATTGAGGCTTGCAAGGAGACTCTCTAGTTAGGCTGTCTAGCAGTAAACCTTGGTATGACTGACTTGGTTTCTACATTACATTCAGATTTTATGAGTGCTATCCAATTAGCCAAGAATCTGGTCTTCCATGTGTGAAGACAAAGCATATCGAGGTACGATACCACTTTATCAGAGAGGTTGTTGAGGACAAGTTTGTTGACCTTGTCAAGATCTCAGTTGACCAAAATCCTACAGATTTGCTCACGAAAAGCCTCTCAATAGAGCATTGTGCCTTCCTTAGGAAGTCGATGGTGGGCACTGGATGAGACGATCTCTATTTCTTATCATATTGTATTCTATGTACACCTTGTAATTTGTCACCTTTTTTTCTTTTCTTTTCTTATTCCCTCTTCACTCGAGGCATATTCACTTTTAAGTGGGAGGTTGTTGGGGGTAAAGGCGCATGTGCCTAGCCACCCGTGTATTACTACACTGACAGTACCCACACTTGCACATTGTAGGCAATAGGCGCCCATCACTGTCACTTCATTCTTTATTCTTTCAGTGACATTTGAATAAAGGGAAGGCCAGTCACACATTGTAACTATTAGAGTTCCCACATCTTGAGTCTCTCTCTCTTGCTCTATCCGCCATAGCTCACACCTCTCTTGCTTCCGCTTGCTCGTGCTTCCACTTTGGCTTCTCCCTTCACTAGTGATATGGATTTGGCTTTGGACATTGCATGAGGAGAGTTGGCAAGAATAGGAATGTCATCAACATAGAGACCTAAGATAATGGTTGTGTTGCCCTGAAGATGAGTATAAATGTTGTGATCTATTTCTAGCCCCGCCGAAAGCCATGGTGTAGTGAGTGAGAATGAATATGAGTGTACCATTGCCTTGGTGCCTGTTTTAGGCCATAAAGAGCTTTATGCAGTAGACAAACATGTGTAGGAAATTTTGGATCAACAAAGTTTGGTGGTTGAGATATATAGATTTTTTCTTCTAAGTGACCATGTAAGAAGGCAGTTTTGACATCAATATGGTGAAGAATCAATTTAAAATGAGCTGCAATGGAGAGTAATACCCATAAGGAAAATAAATAAAGTACATGAGAGAATGTATTTCCATAATGGAGGCCTTCAATTTCTTCGAAACCATGAGCTACAAGTTGAGCTTTGTACTTGTCAATGGAGCCATCTAGTTTAAGCTTTTTGCAAAGTACCCATTTGCAGCTTATTGCAAATTCTCTAGGAGGAAGGGGTACCAATTTCCAGGTGTTGTTGTGAAGAAGAGCTTTGTATTCATCAAGCATTGCAGCTTGCCATTGAGAGCCTTCAAGACTTTGAAGTGCTTGAGTAACATAAGGGAAAATTGGGGGTTTGGGAATAGTGATTAGAGGTGAATCTCAAGCTTGGCCAAGGGCAATGTTAGCTTGAAGATGAAGGTCATGTAAGTTTTTGAAGCAAAGAGTTGATTGTGCTTGTACCTCTTCAGTGTTGGAGTCAGAAGTACTTAATAGAGTGATGGGCATTGACGGATAGGCTGGAGATGGAGGTCGTAGAGTCGTAACAATGAGAGCCGTAGGGGAAGTATTGCTTGATGTTGAAGACATTGTTGCTATGCGAGCAGACCTTTGAGGTTTGTGCCCTTTAGGGGAAGAGGATGGCGCTATTTGTGGAGTAGAGGCATGGAGAGGATTCGAATTCTCTTGATGAAATGGAGCTTATGGGAGATAGGAGACTTGCTGGTTATATAGATTTCGTGTATCATATTGGGAGCTTTGAAGCTATGAAGATAAGAGAGTATTTGGTAGAGTTGAAGTGTGAATTTGTTCACTATAAATGTGGGCACGTTGTGGTTCTGGATACGAGCTATCATTGTGGGCCAGTTGTGCTGCCGTTTGGGATTCAATGAAGATGCATGTATCTACTTGTTGTGGAGTGGAGCAACTAGTGGCCTGGGACTGATCAAAGAAGGCTTTTTTTGTGCATCATTTAGCAACAACTGCTCCTGCGTGGCATTTGGAGGTGCAAGTTTTGCTCCCTGATGTGAGGATTCACCACCATTTTGATAGATTTGAAGGCATGATTTTTGCTTCGTGACGAGCTAGATCTTTAATAGCTTTTGAAGGCTTTACTAAGGTTGGATATGATGCATTAAGGATTGAAGATTTTGGAGGTGAGGGTTGTTCACATGAATGAACCAAATTTGGACCTCTGAAATGAGATAAGTATGATGATAATGGTGAAGAGCCTATGTGGGTAGAACTAGAAGGAGTGGATTCTATCGAAGATATGGTGGGCCTTGTATGAAGTATGTTTAAGGTCAGGGATTCATTGACGAGATAAAGTGTGAGAGATAAACATTGTGTTGTGTTGGATGGAAGAAGATTAACCTCATGATAGATGGCACTTCGACCATAAATAAAAACCTTGTCAATTGGATCATAGAAACAATAGGCCTTATGACCATGTGGCTCACCATATCCTATAAAAATTAGTTGTGTGGCTTTAGGAGAAAATTTGGATTTGTGATCGTGGTTGACATGAAAGGCAATGCATCCAAAGACTTTTAGATGTGATAAGTCAGGAGGGTGACCAAACCACAATCCATAAGGAGTATTATTTTGTAGAGAGTTTGAGTACAACCTGTTTTGAAGATATGTTGCTGTAGCAATTGCTTCCTCCCAATAGTCTTTTCCCAGACGAGCTAGTAATAGCATAGCTCTTGCAACATTGAGTAGTGTATGGTTCTTGCATTTGGAAACTCCATTTTTTTGTGGATGATATGGTATAGTAAGCTCATGTTGAATGCCAAAGGCCTTGCAATAATCTTCGAACTCATTTGAAGCATATTCTTCTCCATTGTCTGTACAAAGAGCTTTGAGTCGTAACTCATGCTTATTTTCAACTGCTTCCTTATATTCTTGGAACTTGGAGAAGACTTGTGACTTCCTTGTGAGAAAATATACAATAGTGTATCTTGAATAATAATCAATAAGCACCATAAAGTATTTTGTGCCAGTGAGAGAAACAGGATTTATTGGACCACAAATGTCGGAGTGTACTAATTGAAGTGGTTGAGTCATAATGGAGTAAGATTTGGGATAAGGAAGATTTGTGGCCTTACTAAGAGCACAAGCTTGACAAATTGGAAGTTGAGAGAGAGAAGGTGGAATGCCATGGACAAGCTTCTTGTGAATAAGTTGTTGAAGAACATTCTGAGAGGCATGACCAAGCCTAGAGTGCCATAGGATTGTGTTCTGTGGTAGACTTGTGAGTGAAGTGGAGTTAGCTGAAGCATTTGAAAAAGGTTGTAGAAGTGAATACCCAAGTGTATAAAGCCGACCTACTCTGGGGCATGTAAGTTTGAGAGAAGGTGAGAGTAGCTGTAAGGTGTAGTGATCTTTAAAGAAGTGAGCAGTGAGAGAGGATTGAGATGTGAGTTCATTGATACTTAATAGATTTTTCTTGAGATTGGGAACATAATAGACTTTATGTACCTTGATTATGTGATTGGAGGGAAGCTCCACTTGAATTGTCCCATAGCCTTGAGCTTGTTGAATGTTGTTGTCCCCCATGGCAACACTGAGTGGAGTGGAGATTTCTTTGAAGTCGACTAACCATTCCTTGTGAAAAGTCATATGATGAGTAGCTCCAGAATCTAGAAACCATGTATTTTCTTCTTTGGATTTTGAGGAAGGTGCCCAAACACTTGTGGCTAGGCTGATGATAGTTTTTGGTTTCTCTTCTATGTCATAATTGCCGATGTTAACAAAGTGAGCCTGACCTTTTGATTGATATTTGTTGAATCTATTTATTTGATGCCAATATTTTTCAATATGACCTTGTCTTTTGCAAGCATTACATATGAGATGATAATGAGGGTTTCTTGTTAAGGATAGGGATTGAAAAGACAGCTAAGAGTTGGGCTAGGATTACCAAGAATTCCTTTGATGTTAGATTGAGAAGAAAACTTGGGCTTTTGTTGAAAGTGTTGAGCTCTTTTGTGAAGATGTTTTGGGTTGTAAGTAGTTATAGATAGAGCCTTGGATTCTTGATTTGAAGAAGTAGAAAGAGTATCTCTCATAACTTGCTCTTGCTTGATTCTATTGATTAGTGGCTAAAGCTTGAGTTTATTAGTGGAGGTTTGAGTAGTAATAAAGGCTCTCCAAGATAGAGGCAAGGAAGAGAGTAGAAATATGGCTTGTAATTCTTCTGAGATGACTAAACTAGATATTATGGTTTCATCTAGCAAAGATTGCCACTATTCTAAGAGCTTAGTGGCAGACTGATCTTCATGCATAATGGCAGTAGATAGTTTTCTAGACATGGTCATTTGATAAACAATATATGTGTGTTCATATGTATTGTTGAAGAATTCCCAAATACCTTTTGTAGTGGGTATTGTTCTTACTAGTTGTACTTCTTGATCTCCACAATGGACAAGTATTTCCATTCTCACAGCTAAATCTCTTTGCATCCAATCTTCCTTGTCTACTCCTTCTTGTTCAGGGCAGTCTTCCTTGCCATTGATAATATTCCATAGGTTTTCTTGAGATAGGTAAAGTTTCATCCTTAGTTTCCACACTTGATAGTTGCTTCCATTGAGTTTGCCAATCTTGATGTGTCGGTTGTAGGAGATAGTAGCATTGACAAAAGCCATTGGAAGAATGAGAGTAAAGGAGGACTAGTGGTTTGTGATTTTGAGGAGAATATGATAAGCTAGAAAGATAGGACCTGGTGCTCTGATACCATGTAGTGAAAACCAGGAACTTGTAGAGAAGAGAATAATGTGCACAATAAGATAAAGAGATAGAAATAATATAGAGAAAGGAGTGAATTGCAATTGAACATTTCATTGCTAGTAGTTGTATATATACATGGTACATTAAATGAGGTAGGTGAGCTCCATCTCTAAATATCTAAGTTATTTACAAAGTGGATATATATGAGATCCTTTTGTTCACATACTGACTTATCCTTATCTTATCCAAGCTTTTATCCTTATCCACAACTTTATCTTAACACTAAAATGGCCGGTCATGTAAAAAAGGGGTGGGTGTCCAAAAGGGATTAGGGCATATATAAAAGCCAAAAAGTGAATAGAGAAGCTCATTCTTGTGTGTGGCCAAAATTAGCTCTCCTCTTTTCTTATTCTTCTTATTCTTGCTTACTTGAGCTTGTGCTTGAGAGAGAGTGTGTGTGAGGGAGTGGGGGAGTAAGTATGTGAGGGTGAGGGACCGTGGTGGAGAAGCTCTCTCCATCTTCTCCTCTCTTCTTCTTCTTCTTCTTCTCTTCTCTTCTCTTATCTTGCACACATGGAAATGGAGCATGGATCTTGGAGATTGAGGATCGAGCTTGCTTAAAGCTTGCACTTGGATCATGGAGCTACTGGAGTGCTTGAGGGAGGAGGTAACTTGATTGGCATGGAGGTAAGCTCACTACACTCGTACGTGTGAGAGCGCATACGACTAAGTGAGAGGTAGCCATTGCACTTGGCTTGAAACACTTGAACAATAAGTGGTTCATGGGTCTTGGCAGTTGAGTGTGAGCTCTATCATTTTGGTTCCATTTTCCAGGACCAATGGATTCAAGCTTTAAGTGCATTCTTGCTCTGAATCGAGCATTGAAGTAGGGATTTCCCCAAACCAGTGCTTGAGGTGGATAGGTAGGAAGCAAGGGAGTTTGAAGAGGTATTTGATCTCCTTACCAAGTAAATTTTTTTATTTTTTGGTTCTCAATAAATAGATTGGATTAGTGTAGACATTTGCTTGTGATTTGAATGCATTAGGATCAATAAAAAACAAGAAAAAGAGCTCTAATGCATATAATGCATTAGAAGGAAGAAAGGGAAGAACTGAGTAGAAAAGGGATTTAATAAGCCACGAACAAGTGGGAGAACTCATTTGCTCATCAAAGAGTGAGAGAGAGAGCTATAGGAAAGAGGAGAGATTGTGCATCATGGTCGACCCTCCAGGTATGTTTTGGATGTCACATGGTGTTTATTGATCAATGTCAACTCCATGGTGGATGCAATCGTCATTAGTAAGGTGCAAGAAGGGTTTTTAAAGATCTTTTCATTGTTCAGGAAATTTTCACTTCTCTCGGACATTAGTCGTAGGGTCCGATTGCCCCAATCAGACTGTTCAAAATTTGTCCACTTGGACACACTTTTCCTTGTTCGAGTCACCAAACTCAGACGCTCTAACTCAAGCCACTGACACACTCATCCGTCTGACTCAAACCACATAGTTTGGACTATTCGACTCAAACATAGTCCAACTCAAACGCAATCTGACTCAGACCTCGGTCACTCAGATGCCCAAAATCGAGCACTTAGACTTAGACCGTCTAACTCGACCCCTCGGATGACTTGGACCATTCAAGTGAACTTGACTCAGACAAGAGTCAGAATGGGAGAGTCCGATCATTTTGGGAATTGGACATCTAATACTCAACACTAAAACCAGAGCCTAGAAGCTGGCAAAACAACATACCCTTGACCAGATAGAGTCCAACTTGGAGCTGCTGAGCAACACCCCCTAGGCCTTCAAACACATCGAAAGACTCATAGAGCCTCCATACCACCGATCCAAAATGTCTTAAAGGACCACCGATCCAAAATGTCTTAAAGGACCCACACGAACCTATTAAAGCAACCATCACCTACAAGAGCAGACTAGAAAAGTGTTGCTACACCACATTGTTTTCATCACAGTCACACACTGCATAAATAATCACTTGAAGTGCACCTAGAAAGTTGAAATCTTGATTTTTCACCACACACAAAAGAAAGCACCCCACAAGCACCTGAGTGCACTTAGAATTGAGAATTGTCTAAAATAACAAGGAACTCACATGCAAGATACGCAAGACCAAATGAACCCACTAATAGGCTCAGACCTTGAATGTGCAATTGAGGATACTAAGCCTCAAAGCAAGCCTCTTGGAGAGTGAAAAGGAGCTGACACGGTTAGGGACTCAATCTTACTTGAGTTAGTCAGCCTCTGATCGACACCCAGTAGCCCAAGAGACTAAGAAAATGTCGGATCCAACACCTATCCCAAAAATAGTGAGCTCGCGACCTTGGGGGACTTCCCACTCGACATCCAGTAGATGATAAATCGATATGACTTGCAAACCAAAATGGAGCACCATAGAATACTTGCCAAGGACATCATAATGGACCTCAAGGAAGAGTGGAGACTAGCAAAGCAGTCTCCACTATGTTCATAAGTGGAATTTGAAGAGAAGAGCTTTACAAGGCCTTGGTGGGTAATTCGAATATGCAAAGAGATGTACTAGCTAGGGCATTTGAAGAATCCATATGAGTGGATGACCTGCTCAAAGAGAGAAGCTCAAGGACCGCAAGTTGAAATAACATAACCTCAAGAACCTTAGAGAGATCCACGATCGCTAGTGAGAGATCGTGCTAGAGTGCCCAAGAGAAAGAAAAGAATACCGATTAGATCAAGGAATTAGTGGATATGAACCTAGAGTTGGCTAAGCTTTCTAAGAGATGATGAGAAGACTCACAAAACCTCATGTGCAGTGTGTGCATTGTGGAGGAAACCACCTTTTGGTCGAGTGCATGGATTCTAGATCCAGACCCTATGCCAATTGCAGTAGGTTTGGCCATGACGTAGTGCATTGCTGATTGCCGAGGTTGCCATACCCATAGCCATACCATCAGCCTTACTACCTAGGAAATAGACCCCCACCTTACGGAAGGGAAGCTCCATTAGCTCTTCCAGAACCCAATGATTCAAGGCTAGCTATCCCTTGGATGGACATCAACCCTACGGGGATATCTAGACCACCTGGACCCTTCGTGACCCATCCATCGTGCATTATATTGAGGAGCCAACTGAGAAAGAGGAATACATAAACCCTTACATCTTCTACGATGAAGAGGGTAATCCCATTCTAATGGATTTTAGACTAGTACCGATGATGGCATTAGGTCGGGGGGAAGGGGTAGAGGCCTAGGAGGTCAAAACCAAGAACTTATCACATGTTGGACTTGCAACCACCCAAGGCACATCTCATCTTGTTGCTCTGAAATGAGAGGAAGCTAATCGAGAAAAGGCTGACTTGAGATGCCCTAAGTGTGGAATGACTCATTTCTTTGCCAAGTGCCCTAGGCAAAAAGCATCCACTAGTTCTTAGCTATCGTGCCATCTGTGCCTTTGGAGCTGTTTGGAGTCGAGACACTTGATAGTGAGGCCACTCCCATCTCATTGAATGTCATGATCAGGCCGCAGACGACAAGGCGGAGATGAGGCAAGCTTGTATCTCATTACTCAGACCTAGCAACCTTGACGCAACCTCCATAGGAAAGAGGAGTCATAGGAGGAGAAGGAAGAGAGCTGACACAAAAGTCACACTAAAAAATGACAGTGCCACTACACTACCAAAGGGTAAGCAAGTCACAGATGCAAAAGCAGAAACATCTGCTCCTAAGACAATAGAGAAGGGGAGTGCCAAGGTCTTGCTCGAGGCACCAATTGGAAGTGGTTAACAAGGTCAAGGAGCGGGTGAGAGAGGATCAAGGGCACCTAAAGGATGCTGAGCCCATATTAGAAGATGAGATCGATGAGCTCTGTAGTGTGTGCATGCTTGTCTCACCTACTTGTATAGAATCTAGAAAAGCATCTGCACCCCATGTAGCAACACAAAGACAAAGCCTAGGTGCCATAGGCATGCAAATTGCTCAAGAGCAGTGGCAAAGGAGTGTAGAGTGTAGTGAAAGGCAAGCAGCTAATGGCTTGCTTATGACATTAATATTGGCCCTAGTGACTCTGCCAATGGGGGATTTGCTTAGGCAAAGTTCCTCATTATGGCGAGAGTTACAACAATGGGTAGAGGGATCTAATGAGCCAAGAGTAGCTGATTTGCATGGCCATGATGTAGCCATGCAGATACCAAACCTAACACTGAATTCAGTGCCTAATTCCTTGCATGTAAATGCCTTTTGAGAGGGTAGAGAGATGCACGCAGTCCTACCACCCTGGTGGTAGCATTAGGAGACATCACAAGGAAGGGGATTGTAGACATAGGAGCGGGAGTCAGTGTGCTTAGCCATGCCGTCCTATAGGCATGGGGTAACCCGCCGGTGGAGACCGTAAGGTTTAATGTCACACTAGCAAATGGCATAAAAGTTAGGCCATTTGGAGTACTGAAGGACTTGCCCTTGAAAATAGCAAGTGTCTAGTTCTCAATAAATTTCATAGTTATGAAGGGAGTAGACTATGACATTCTGCTAGGCCAACCCTGGATGCGAAACGCATGAGTAATCAAAGACTAGGGTAACGATCTCATATTCCTAGGTAACATGTCAAAGATAGTAAGAGTCAAGATGGACACTTGGAAGACCATGCCGGTCAACTTGGATGCCATCTCCCTTATCTTGAAGGGGCTCACAAGCCAAGAATTCGTGCAGGCCATTAACGAAGTATATTCCCTATCTTGAAGAAGACGAGTGGGATTGGATGCATGTGCTAGCCACCATCAACCTATTGTTTTCAGATGAAGAAGAGGATTATAAGCACGCAGCAAGGATATCAGTCAGGTGAGTCCCGTAAAGCCACCACATCATCCCAGCTCTACCGCAAAGGGTGAGACCCCACCTTCAACGCCACTTTGCATGATGACCAAAAGTCCTAGTAGAGGACAAACTCCTACCCCTTTTCATATTCCTTCTAATATACTCGAGCTCCAAAGGATTCTTGAGTACTTGATGAGGGAGCTAGCTGGTAACCCAGCTACCAATCTCAAGCCACTCCAAGACCTCATGAATAAGCCAAAATGGCAATGGACCAAGGTGCATGACCTAAACCTCATGTACAATTGGGCACTGATCACGGATGAAAAAAGGGTTAAGAATAGGGACCTAGACAATGACAAGCAGTCATAATGTAGCAATTCAAATGATGAGTACGAGGGCTACTTGTCCTTGAATGAGGAAAGTGAAGAAGAGGCCGAGACAATAGAGTATGACACATGAGGCCAAGTGATCGAACAAATAAGAGTAGACTCCAAGCCAGTCAACGCTTTTAGAATTGAAAGAGGAGTCTTCAAAACTGAATGTGATCACACTTACTTGAATCACTTAGGCGTGATAGACTATCAGCAAGTAGGGCTAGTGCACCCAAGTGCCACACCTCTCTTTAGAATAGAATCGGTCTCAAGGCTATGTCCGCCGAAACCTACTAAGCTGCCTAGAACTGAGAAGCTACCCAAACTAAAAGCCACCAAACCCATAGAGCCTCGATGGGTCTATCTTGGACCAAAATTGCACCCTAATTCCCCTAAACCGATGCAACCCGACACTCCCCATGTCCTTGTTATTCCACAAGCAAGAAGCAGTGCAACCTTGAAGCCTCCAAATAAGCCCCTTACACAAGTCACTAATGAGTGCCCTACTAACCAATCCATGCATCAAGCACCAATCACAAAGTTATCTAGCCTAGTCAAACCCCAACCTCTTGTTGTGATAACCCAAAGATAGCACTGAATCTACCAAAAGAGCGGGCCTCATGGTGGCATCTACAATGCCCATGCCCTCAAATACATGCAAGAAACACCCTTCCTCTCAACAAGAAACCATGCTCACACACACAATAATCTGGCACACAATAAATATGACCATCGTCTTCGTCCTCACTCTCTCCTTCTTCCATGGATGAAGAGATAAAGCAAGAAAGCACAAGAAAGGAAAGAGAGCAAGAGTTGTGCCAATGCAAGAGAGAAGAGAAGATATGTGCAAGAGGAAGATAAAGAAGAGAGAAAAGGAGGTTGCAACCACCTCTCTCAACCACTTTTCCCCCAAAATTACATGACTCCTCATTCCCACCTTTTCATATTTCTTGAAGGGTTTGTTTTACATGAGCATTCTTAGACCTTAGGAAGAAGGCCTATGAACATTGAAATATTAAAACCTTTCAACTTTTGCAAAACACACGCACCATTTCTCATGCTCATGGCTTTACAATGTGGACCCACAAAGACACCATACTTCCTCACACACTTCCACTTCAAATCTCATTTCTAACTTTTTCTTCAGACCAACATTTCAAAAAATCTTTCACTTTGACTTTAAAATAGCACTAGGCAAAACACCATCCAAAGGAACACAAATCTGCCCACAATCTCTTGCAAAGAAGAAAAGAGAACCACCTTCATCTTGAAGCACATTGTCCACCGATCCATGGGAAAGACCATGGATTAATTTCCTTGCAAAAGATTGAATCTTGTACACGCCCTCGAAGAAGATCAAACTTGAAAAGCTCCGCCCGTAATAGCTATTATAAGGCTTGTGTGAGGGAGTAAGGCTCTTAGTTGAGAAGAGCATGTGAACAAACTCAAAAGAAATTTGTTGTTTTCTTTCTTCATTGTAAGGGATGAGAGAGACAAGAAAGTTGTGGCTATTTTTGTCTCTGCGGGATATGGGGAATGAGAGGAAGAAGATAGGAGGAGAGGAGTGGAATGGGAGGTTCTGTCTCTCTCTCTCTCTCTCTCTCTCTCTCTCTCTCTCTCTCTCTCTCTCTCTCTCTCTCTTGTGGTCTTATTATTTACTATGAGCTGCAACAACCATTCTTTGCATGTTTCTATGGGGAAGCAGAGGTTGATGCCGATGGTGGGTTCTAGAGCATTTGCTCTTGCCTCCTCTAGCTTCCATCTGTCTGAAGGTATCAAGTTTAGATACATGGGCTTCTCAATATCATCACTTGTAGCAGCACGAGCCTTGCTCCGTAATATTGCATCCGAAAGCTTTCGCCTATTCCAGCGGAGGGTTTTGACGAGAGCCTGTCAATGTTTCGAGAAATCCATGAGGACTTCCCACTTGTACCTTTTAGTGGACTCCTACTACTGCTCTTCCTCTTCCTTTGACCTCCTAGTATGGGATGGGCTCATTTTGAGTTCTTGCAAAGGAAGGGCAGTTAGGTATCCATCAACCATGTTGTACACAAAACTAAATGAATTGATCATATTGAAGAGTTTGATTCTTTCCTTTGGAGGCAGGTCTGAGCTTAGGAAGCATGCCATATCAAAGAGCCAAGCGTTGCAGTGTCTGTCGAGGTGCAGCATCCAGGAATGAAAATGCACGAGAGCATGTTTACTACAACACCAGCAACAGGAAAAAAGTAGAAAAATAGAAAAATCTAAGAAGCAAGAAAAGGCATAGGGCAGGCATGGAGAAGGCGCCTAGAAGAATAATAAGTCCGGAAAAAATCCAAAAGCATGGGAACAACTGCCAAAAGTCCAAGGCGCAGCCGCCGAAGTCTGGAGGAGTTAAAAGCAAGAAAGTGCACCTTTAAATGCAAAGGCACTCTCAAATATCCTTGTAAAAGAGTGCCAGGCTCCCTCCTGTGCAAATTGTAAACTTAGAAGGGCGGTAGGACTAGCTAGGAAGTGAAAGAATGGAGAAAAAGGGCCTAGGGCCGGCCATGTAAAAATTGAGGATGACCGCCTGTGAGAAGTAGGGCATGTATATAAACTTGAAAAGTGAATGAGAAGCTCATTCTTGTGTGTGGAAAAAAGCTTCTTCTTCTTCTTCTCTTCTTCTTTCCTTCTTACTTGTGCTTGAGAGAGGGAGTGAGTGAGTGTGAGGGAGTGAGTGTGTGAGAGTGAGGGACCGAGGAGATGAAGCTTCCCATCTCCTCTCTTCATCTTCTTCTCTTCTCTACTCTTCTCTTGTCTAGCGCAGCTATGGAGGATGGAGCTTGTTGGAGAGGGATTGAGGTTGCTTAAGCTTGCCTCAAGGATTGTGGAGCTACCGGCGTGCATGGGAGAGGAGGGTACTCGATTGGGCATCAAGGTAAGCTCACTACACCCCATAGGTAGGGAGGGTGCATCGGCTATGTGAGAGGTAGCCATGGCCGCTCGGCTTGAAATGCTTGACCAATAAGCGGTCCATAGGTCTCGGGGGTTGAGCTTGTAGCTCCCTTCATTTTGGTTCGATTGTCGGGACTGACATAATCGAGCCTTGAGCACCGTACGCTTCGAATCGATCATAGAGGTAGGATTTTCAGTTCGAACCGATGCTTGAGATAGATAGGATATTTAGGTCGTTTGATCTTCGAAACAAGTAAGTTTTTTGGTTTGTTGTTGAGTAGGCAAGTAGATAAATCAACCTCAGCCACTGTTTTTGATTTTTGTTGCGCTTGGATAGGATTAGGACCAAGGAAATAGGAAAAAAAAAAGGTTTTTTGCTGCTGAAAATAGGCTGAAAACTAGGAGAAAGGGGCATAAAATCTAAATCTTGAGTAGATGGGTGCAAGAGGGGCAACCATAAGGTTGAAGGAGATTTAAGCAGAGCAATAAGAGGCTCAAAAGGCCAGGGGAGGCCTCATTTTGTAGTCAGACATTGAGAGAGAGAGAGCTTGAAAGAGAGAGTGTGAGTGCAGGTACAGAAGGAGTTCGATCCGTTTTGTTGTCGGCCAGCCATTCCAGGTATTCCTTGACCTTCTCTGAGTTGTGCTTGTTTGATCTGGAAAGTTGGAGCTTGTACCAGGACCCCCACACGTAGCATTCGTCACTCACATCCTCGCAATTGCACCGCGACAAACACAGTCGGACTAGGTTGCAGGTGTCCGATTCCTAGAATCGAACATTCGGACTATCCGACTCTCGAAGTCAAACCGTTCGACTCTATTAGTCGGACCACCTGTGGTCCGATTGGACTACTCGTCTGATCAAACGCACCACCTTAGACTCGGACCACCCGGTCCGATTGGACCAACTACACGATTGGACTGTCCGACTCTGCCAATCGGAATCTGTCACATGGCAATAGGACCCATTTTTAGACTCGAACCCACCCGTCCGATCGAACCAGTCAGACCAACTCTAGCCCGGACCAAGACTAGGATCGAACCACTCGGTCTGATTGGAGAGTCCGACTTAGACAGTCGGACCACCCAAAATGGGACGGTCCGATTCTAGGAATCTGACCACTAGGGCAGAACATTTTAAACTGGTAAGTAAGCCACCTCCTTAGGCCAAGGCCACTCCAAATACATCCCCAAACATCCCTGAGTACCTAACTTGGCTCTCAAAAGCCAGAAATTGGAGAAACCACACCTGGGCAGCCTAGAATCAACCTCTAGTAGCAAGCCATAGAACATACGAGACTTAGAGCTAAAACTGACCCTCAAATTCCAATTCGGCCTTGACGGGTGTAGAGTGTGCTACATAGACCCTAGACAATATGAGAGGACAGCCAGGAAATGCGCTTAGAGCCATATTAGGCTATGGACAAAAGGGAAAAAAGCGGGAACTGCATTGTTCATTTTGCATTCGAACCCCATGCTGATTTCATCATTTAATGTGCACTAAAAGGGAGAAAGCCTGATTTGGCATTGTGCACTGGAAAGCACTAAGCACAACTGTAAATAAAATTGACAGTTGCTTTTAATAACAAGGAACTCACATAGAATCATAATAATTCAAAGAACAACCCACAGTAGGAGCAGACCCTAAGATGTAGCTGGGTGCCACAGAACCCCATTAATAGGACCTTGAAGGCCCTGAAGAGTTCGAAGACGATAGGATTGAGGGCAAGTCGCTACCCGAGCTGATTGGACTGATCGACAACTGGGTGGAGCAAGAGGCTGCGGAAATGTTAGGAGTAGACGTGGACCGAGAGGATGACCAGTTGGACTTGGGCGAGTTTCCAATCGAATTGCAGCGTATGGTTGACCAATACGATCGGCTAACAAGGACTGTGATCCACGATAGACTGATTGAGGAAGTAGTTACGAGCCTTGAGGAAGAGAGGAAGGCAGCTAGGAAAGCAATGCAGAGCATCACTGCATATAACCGCGAGGAAAGTATGAGGAAATTGCGGCAAGACTTAGAGGTGCACAAGACACAACGCATTCTAGCCTTAGCTGGTAAGGCCACGACAGGGCCAAAAACAGAGAGGGAGAGGGAGAGGGAGCTAGAGGCAGGCTTGACGCTGAGCGAGCTTGTCACCGAGTGGCTCATAGACAACACAGCTGCAGAACAGAGTGCAACTGCGCTAGCCACCTCTTTGCTCACAGGCTTAGGAGTCATGCAGGAGGTGAAGAGCCACATCAAGATCCCTGCACAGCAGCCAAGTAGTTAGACAAGTACCAGCCCAGCAATGACCCCTATAGCTTCGTGGAGAAGTTCGAGCAGGTTTGCAAAGCCAACGGTCTCAGGGACCTTGCCCAATGCTCGCAGGCTTTCGGGCTTTGCTTGGGTGATAAGGGAAGGACGTGGTACACCAGCCTAGATGCAGCAGAGCGAATGAACTTCAATCTCCTGAAGGATCTCTTCATCAAGAGATTTTCAGAGACATGGTATTCGGGCAACCTCATAGTCTGACTAATGAATGTTAGTTAGAAGGACAAAGAGGACATTAGAGACTATGCACTCATATACGTAGCCTGTTTAAGAGAATCCCTATCAATGAACGACCAAACAAGAGAGCGATCTCTACCATTTTTATAAACGGAATTCGTAGCGAGGAACTTTACAAGGCACTGGCAAGAAACTTGATCTTGCAGAGAGATGTGCTCGCTAGGGTTTTTGATGAGGCAATAAGGGTAGATGACCACCTTAGGGAGAGAAGCGCTAGAAGCTCGAATCGAGATGGCTCTAGCCAAAGAACCACAAATAAAGCCATAATCTATAGCGAGAGATCAGCCCCTGACATGCAGGATAAGGGCAAGAGCACGGCACAAGACTAAGAGCCAACTGAAGTCAGGATAGAGCTAGCATGGTTGCAGGAGTTGGTAAAGAGATCCACTAGACCGCATGTCCAGTGTGTGCATTGTGGAGGCAACCACATCCTTGCCGAGTGCCAAGATCCAAGATCCAAGCCTTGTGCAAATTGCGGAAGGTTTGGCCACGATGCAATGCATTGTCGATTGCCAAGAAGGTTTCCTTACGCACAACAGTACAACTCACCATACTACAAGAATAGGCCGCCTAACTTCTTTGGAAGAGGAGCCCCATTGGCCCTTCCAGCACCTAATGATGCAAAACCGGCCATTCCTAGATTAGAGATCAATCCCACGGGCATACCTAGACTGCCTGGACCCTTCGTGACACATCCACCGAGTGATGCTCCCATCCACTATGTGGAAGAGCCCAATGACGAGGAGTCATATGTGAACCCTTACATCTTGTATGACGAAGAGGGTAATCCGGTCCTCATGGACTATCGACCAGTGGCGGTGGTGGCGTTAGGAAGGGGAAGAGGCAGAGGTTTTTCAGGGCCAGCCCAAGACCTAATTGCATGCTGGACTTGTGGTCACCCTCATCACATATCGACATGATGCCCAAAAAAAGAGTAGGCTAATAGGGAGAGAGCTAATCTCAGGTGTGTCGAGTGCAGCATCACCCATCTCTTCAAGGAATGCCCTAGACAAAAGCCGTCCTCCAGCTCAGGAAAAGTACCCTTAGTACCTTTGGGGCTGTTTGGCATTGAGACATTTGGCAGCAAGGATACACCCATCTCGCTGCATGTCATGACACATGCACAAATACGGCAGGTTAGTATGTCACTGTCTGGGCCTAGTAACCTAGACGTTGCCTCAATAGGGAAGAAGATTCGTAGGTGGAGAAAGAAGAAAACTGACACTAAGATCACTCTCAAAACTGATGGAGAGACGACGTTAGTGAATGGCAGGACAGTAACTGATGTTGAGGTTGAAACCACCACTCCGAAAATAGCAGAGAAAGGGAGTGCTAAAGTAGGGGAGTACCCCCGCCCAAAGCGCCAATCAGAAGCGATTGAAAAGGTCAAGGAGTGGGTAAAGGAAGCCCAAGAGAACCTAAAGGATGTTGAGGCCATCATAGAAGATGAAACTAAGGACTTCTCTAGTGTGAGCACCCTAGTCTCACCCTCTCCACCAAGGTCAAGAGATGCACCTATGCCACAGGCAGCACCACCCAGGGGAAGCTTAGGAGCCATGGGCCAGCAAAACACCCAAGGCCAATGGCCTAGAGGTGTGGGAATGGAGGAGAGACAAATGATGAGTAACCTCCTCATGACATTAGTAACCACCCCAGTAACCCTGAGCCTAGGAGACCTGCTTAGGCATCATCCGACGCTTTGGCTAGAACTGAAGCACTGGGTGGAGGAACCAACTGAGCAGATTACTGCTAACCTACATGAGCATGATGCAGTCACACAGATACTAAGCTTGATGCTGCACTTAGTGCCTAAATCTCTGCATATAAATGATTTTTGAAAGGGCACCGAGATGCACACTATGGTACCTATCTTGGCCCTAGGACACATGACACGGAAAGGAATCGTAGACACAGGCGCAAGGGTTGGTGTCTTGAGCCACACAGTCTTGCATGCCTGGGGAAACCCTCCCGTTGAGACTGCTAGGTTCAATGTCACACTAGCAAATGGAATGAAGGTAAGGCCGTTCTGAGTTTTAAAGAATTGTCCAGTGAATATTGCAAGTGTCCAGTTCTCTATACACTTCATTGTTATGAAGGGAGTGGACTACGACATCCTGCTAGGCTGACCCTGGATGAGGAATGCACAAGTCATTGAGGACTAGGGCAATGGTCTAATCTTCTTAGGGAATCGGAAGGAAGAAATAAGGGTGGAGATGGATACTTGGAAGACAACACTTGTTGATCTAGATGCCATCTCAGCCACATTGAGGGGTGACATGCAGCCAACCACATCGTATGGGCCGCTAACCAAGTATATCCCCTGCCCTGAGGATGACCGAGATTGGATGCATATCCTTGCAACCATCGATCTCCCATTCTCAGATGATGAGGAGGAGCATAAGCAAGCCGCACAAGCCATGTGCATGCCATATGAAGAACACTCAGTACCACTCTACATGATGGCAAGGAGTGCATCTGGTCAACCCAAACCTGTCACTTTCCATGTCCCAAATAGTAAGCTAGAACTCTAGGATACCCTAGAGTATTTGACAAGCAGATTGGAGGGAAATCCTTCTGCTAATGTCTTGTCCCTCAGAGATCTCCTGGGTGAGCACAAGTGGATATGGACCAAAGTTCATGACCTGAACTTGCTATACAATTGGGCTCTAGTCACCGATGAGAAAGAGGCTAGAAAGGAGGACCTAGGAGATAATGAGCAATCAGGGAGTGATGGTTCTGACAATGAATATGAGGATTGTTCCTCCATTAGTGATGAGGAGAGCGAGGAGGAAATGGATAGCGTGGAGTACGATACTGATGGAAGGGTGATAGAGCAGATAAGAGCAGACTCTAGGCCCCGAGAAGGAACGCATATGAGATCAAGAGAGGAGTTATGAGATTGGATTGAGATCGCTCTTGGTTGGAATGCATAGGGGCAGTGGATTATAAGCAGGCTCGAATTGCCCAACCACCAATGGTACCTGTGTTTAGGACAGATGCACCTACTGAACTACGACCATCCGGGGAGACTCCTTCCTCTAGTGAGGGCTGTGAGTTCAACTTGGAGTCTGAAGTCAGTACGGAGAGCGACCCTAAAATACCCATGCCATCCAAAACCAAATGCACCAAGGGGGACTTTTTGGTCCCACCTAAGGCGCAATCGGCTAAATGAGGAAAGAAAGAAACAAACAAAAGAGTTAGATGCAGAATGACAAAAGAAACTGCAGGACCTACCCAAACGCTTCACTAAGTTCAAGAAGGGTGATAGAGTGGTGGTCTTGCTAGGAGCAAAGAGGCAGGGCCAAACCAGCGAACCTATTGAAGGACCTGCCAAGGTCAAGGAAGTCAACCTGGCAGGGGAAGGTGAGAAGCCTCAACCTTTATTCATGGTAGACGACCTGACCAAGGATGAGGAGGCTAGCCTTGTGCTCTCTTACGAGAGTACGTGGACGTGTTTGCCTAGTCTTTGGATGAACTAAAGGGAGTCGACCCCAAAGTTGTGACCCACAACATCCCTGTGGTCCCTGACGCTGTCCCTATAAAACAATGCCCTTATTCCATGAATCCAAAGCATGCCCATGTAGTAAAAGAGAAGATTGATAAACTCATGAGAGTAGGATTCATCTACAAAATAGAGCACACAGACTGGGTATCACTAATAGTGATCATTATGAAGAAAAACAAAAAGATCCGAGTGTGCGTCAACTACAAGAAAGTCAATGCCGCTACGAAGAGAGATAACTACCCATTGCCATACACTGAGCACATGCTTGAGAGGGTGGCAAATAAAGAAGCCTACAGTTTTTTGGATTGCTTCTTGGGCTACAATCAAGTGCGAGTGCACCCCGACGACAGGCACAAGATTGCCTTCACTACAGAGTGGGGGGTATTTGCCTACATTATTATGCCCTTTGGGCTAATGAACGTGCGCGCAACCTTCCAACAAGCTGATGTGCACGATCTTCAAAGACATGCTCAGACATGAGCTAGAGGTGTTTGTGGATGATCTATGCGTACACTCTAGTTGGGAGGAACACTTAGAGAAACTATGGGAAGTCTTTGAGCGGTGTCGACTTTATAATCTCTCGTTGAACCCCTTGAAGTGCCAATTTTTGGTGAAACATGGATGCATCCTAGGGCAGTGGTGTCCAAGAATGGCATCGCCAATGATTTCTCGAAGATCAGGGTTATTGTCGACTTGTCACCACCCAACAATTATAAGGGTGTTTAGTGCTTCTTAGGTCACACATGGTACTATCGGCGCTTTGTACTGAATTATGCACTAATCGCAAGACCATTGTACAAGCTCCTAATTATATTCAAGTGGATCGAAGAATACAAACGTGCTTACGAAGAATTGAAAAAGGCTCTTACCACCGCACCCATCTTACAAGCCCCAGATTGGACCAAAACGTTCCATGTGCATATAGATACATCTAAGTTTGCCATTGGAGGTGTTTTGTGCCAACCTGGCAAACACAACCTTGACTACCCAATGAGCTTTGCTAGCAGGCAGCTCACTAACCCAGAGATGAACTATTCCACTATGAAAAGGGAGGGGCTGGCCATGGTGTTTGCCATTAAGAAATTTAGACTTTATCTTTTGGCCACACCCTTCACCTTTCTTGTTAACCATCAAGCATTGCTCTATCTAGTGAACAAGCCTTGCGCTACAGGACGCATTGCACAATGGTTATTGCTTCTTCTAGAGTTTGACTTCTCTGTGGTTGTACGCAAAGGGAAACAACATTACATAGTAGATCACATGTCCCGCATACCCACATATGAAGCCACTGGACAAGACATAACGGACAACCTTCCAAATGCACATCTCTTTGGCCTGTCCACTAACAAGGAATTATTCAAGGCTGATTTAACGCCATACTAGGCTGACGATGTCATCCATGTGCTTGAACACGGTCTACCGGAGAGACCTATCGAGAATGCCAAGCTTAGGAGGCTTATTGTGAAGATCCAACCCTATCAGCTAATTTTCGGCCAACTCTATAGGTTAGTGCAAGACGGGTTGCTACGCAGGCGTGTGTGCGAACATGAGATGCATGACACATTGAGAGAGATGCACACCAAAATCACTGGGGCGTATTTCAGTGGAGACACAACAGCTCGTAAGGTGCTGTAGTCTCAACTGTGGTGGCCCACACTATTCCGTGATGCAGTTAGATTTGTCAAGCACTATGATGAGTGCCAAAGGATCAAGGTCCCCGCACGGAAGGAAAAAATGGAATTGACCCCTGTAATAGCGTTACAACCTTTCGAGAAATGGGGCATTGACTTCATCGGACCCATTAGTCATGTGGCCCAGTATTCACAGGCTCGATATATCATCGTAGCAACTGACTATTTGACAAAATGGGCTGAAGGAAGAGCCACAAGGAAGAAATACACAATGACCATATTGAAGTTCTTATGGGAGTATGTCATCTCGAGATTTGGTTGCCCTATTGACATAGTGAGCGACCAAGGCACCCACTTCATCAATGAGGTGATTGCCCACCTACTCTCAACCTTCTTGATCATCCATAAGAAGTCTTCACCGTACTATCCCCAAGCCAATGGCCAGGTAGAATCAACGAATAAGATCTTGGTCAATGTGCTCACAAAGGTGGTTTCCACTTCTCGGAGCGACTAGGATAACAAGCTCATGGCAGCTTTATGGGCCAATCAAATGACCTATAAAACGTCTGTGGGACAAACGCCCTTCAGGCTGACATACGGAACCGAGGCTATCCTGCCTTTAGAATTTTTTATCCCTAGCTTGAGGATAGCGGTGCAGGAGCATTGGGAAGGTAAAGAGGCTTGGACTAACCATCTTATCGAGTTGGAATGCCTCTCTGAAACTAGACTCATCGCCACCCACACTCTAATTTGTGAAAAGGTGCGAAGAAAGATGTGGTTTGACAAGCATGTCAAACAACGTGATTTTGACCAGGGCAACCTTGTGTTGTTGTGCTCTATGAAGGGCCATAAGCAGAAAAGGAAGTTTCGAGGGTTAGGACCTTTTAGAGTGCGTGCCATCAGAAGGAGGAGCAATGCTAAACTTGAAACACTGGAAAGCGAGGGCATAGGTTTTTTCAATGGTAGTCGCATGAAGAAGTACTACCCTCCCACACATCCTTTACATGAGCCCCCTATGATAGAGGCCCTTGTCGATGTCTGCGTCACAACCATCACCAAGATAGAGGATGATGAGGAAGCTGTTGCTCCAACTTATTTACGAATCACCGCCACAACCCAAAAGACACATTCTTTTGATGCTTTGATCGATGAGGGAGCTGACGTCAATATCCTAACCCATGCTCATTGGACCCTCATTGGTCAACCCTAGTTGCAGCCAACTAATGCTAGACTTAGCCCATTTGGGGGAAAATCCTATACACTCCTTGGGAATTGCAAAGTCATTGTCTCTATTGAGTCTGAAAGTTTACCAATCATCTTTTATGTGTTGCCCAACACAAAGGAGGCAGGCAAGGCGTCGCTACTAGGGCACACTTTCAAAAAACAAACCCATTGTTACGTTGATTATGACCTACAGTGTATCCACCTCGCCATAGAAAATATGCGCATCGTGACAACTTTCAGCAAGGGCAGTGTGGGTCCCTCCAAGACCGCCACTCCAAAAATAGAGAAGACCATGCCTAAGGCTAAGGAGGGGGGTCGTGATGTGTCACACCCCATTCAACCCACGAAACACCACCCCACCAAACCCACTCCTAAGGTTAAGCAACCTACATTTCAATGGGTACCTAAACATCAAGGAAAGCCTTCCCACAATAAGCAAATGCAACCCCGCATACCTAGGAACTCTCATGCAAAGCCTAGAAAGCAATCTAGACGCCAAAGCCATAAATGTACCCTTAAGCCACGATGGGTCCCCATAACCCTATTACATGCTCAAGGACACTATGAGGGCAATAGTTGAATCTGGATGCCCAAGACATCAGTCCTTAAGAGCAAACCCCTTACACAGCTTGTGACCACACTTGCTTCAAGCAGTGTGTTCACTAAACAACCAGTCATACCTAAGACCCAAGCTGTCAAATCTATGACAACCACAAAGGCCAAAGCCCCAAAACCTAAGCCCATCTATCGACAAAATCCGCAACCCGCTGGCTCTAAATCAACCACTATTGATGCCAGAGCAAAGTCTCTAGAGACTCGACTAATCAGTCCCGTGCAGCTTGAACCCACTATGTCTCTCGAGATCTCACAACCCCATCAACTTACGCAGCAGCTAGATGTCTCGCAATCATCTAATGTGACAGACTCTTGCATGCTCAAAGCAGTTCATGATGAAGGTTGCACGTCTTCCAAGTTGCAGGACACACAACTAACCTTCCAAGCGGATGCTCATCCCAAGGAGCAATCTAGCAGAACATCATCACTAATGCATCCATCTAGTTCTATTCCACCGCAGCCACCAACAAGTCTTAGGCCTTCATATAAGCGATGCTCATTTCTTACTATGGCCAAGGACCTTGCTGCCAATTCAGGAGATGACTTGGTTACTTGCATTAAAATGTTGGATAGCACATTCACGACCTTCGCCCGAAGTTATGAGTGGCTAGACCTTGGCCTTCTTGATGAGCCACTTGCTTCTGAAGTCCGTGCTTTACCATGCACCTACGAAGAGTACAAGCTCATGACCATCAAATTACCCAAGGTTGCAACTAAGCTTATTGCTAGCGGTGAAGTCTCAAAGGAGCAAGCAATCATCGGCAGGATGTTGACCTCATACCAAAATCCTGCGAGCTCTGCACCAATTTAAGAGCTTGAAGAGCTCGTGAGTCTTGCAAACTCTACCTCTTCATTCTTACAGCAATGGTATGCATTATGCCTCCAATGGGAGTAAAAAGGTTGCCAAATTATGACGAATGCCGAGCAGAGGCGCACAATCAAGGCTGTGGAATATGACCCCACGTACGTAGCTCCTACTTCTTTTAGGGTTATGGCCATCTTGCGTAACAAACTGCTTGACGACCATTTATTGGCCCATCCTTACATCGACCAAGTCCTTACAGAAGAAGAGCTACAGGTTGCTAGCCACCTCAAATCTAGCGATGTGCTACACGATGTGCTACACGATGTCCTAACGTATATCACGCAAGCATCCATTAGACCGCATGAACTTAATCGTCATGCCCAATTGGAATACAACCTAAATTTCTACTAGTTGGCTATTGTCAAATTAAAGACACCACACTGTGCTTTAACACCCTTGCCTCATCCTATTCAATCCTAGGAAGGATTTTCATCTTTCCACGAGGGGAGGGAGTAAGGTGATCAGGAAAACATAACACAAAGAAAAAACATAATGAAGAGTTGAACTACGCATAAAAACTTAAGAGCAAAGCGTACTTGGAAAATTCATGTCTTTTCTTTCAGTTTGTTATTTCTCAAATTTCACGTTCTCGTGTAGCTTTTCTAATTGTTCAATTCTTTCATAATGCCATAATTCAGTCTTGCCTACCCCATCAATACTAATTATGGGTACTGTTGCATGGCACGTACCCACAATGGTAGGGCAGGAAAAAGGCGGTAAGCTTCCGTTCACGGAAGAAGAATAAGCCAAGTACGAAATAGGTGCGGAGACACGAGGATTTAATCAGTTCACCTTCAAGCACACTCTAAACCTGGACAAAGCCATCCTAGAGGAGCCAGCAGTAAAGCAGCTGGAGGACAAGTGTACTCTCCGAAAGTATGTGGAGAAAGTGGGACAAGCGATGGATTACAGTGCTTGCGCAGAGTTCTTGAGGAGTTTTGATGCTCATAGGAACTGTGGCACAGTGACAGTAAGAAGAGGGGATGTTGCCCACCAGGTGGAGGTACCGCTTAACACTGAAGTGGTGGAGAAGGCCCTTGGCTTGGCCCCCAAGGCTGTGAAGCATCATAGAAGAGACGTATATGCCATCCTGGGGATAAACAGGAGTGAGGTGCACATAGTGGATGGGGTAAGTTTGGTGGACATCCCAAATCCAGAAGTAAAGATGCAAGCAAAGATGGTCAACACCCTCTTCTCAGGACAGAGATACAATGCTTTGATGAACAGGATCAGTATCCCCATGTCGGAAAGCATAGCGGCAAGGTCCCCTAAGGAAGTGGATTGGAACGGGTTCATCATAAAGACCATCGAGACAGCAACAAAGGCCCTTGCTATGGGTGTAGCAATAGCTGGAGGAGAGTCCCCGGCCTCTACAGTGAGATCAGTCCACAAGAAGTCCTCTGCCAAGGCTTCTACCATTAGATACGATGGTGTATTGATGGTCATTATTCACGAGGCCACCAAGGAAGTAGGGGGAATTGAAGAGATAGTAGCACCCTCCTAGCCACTGCATCGTGAGGAAGACAGATCCAATAAACACACCATTAGTGACAGAGAAGAGCATGAAGCACCATCCACTCAAGCCAAGGCTAGGGCACAAGGAAAGGTGAAGACTGCCAAGATCCAAAAACAGAAGAAGGAAAAGTTAAGCAAGGAAGAGAAAGCTGAGTTGAAAAGAGCATAAGAAGAGTCCAAGATACTGGAGGAGGAACGAAGGAGAAAAGAAGAGGAAGAATTTGAAAGGATCAGAGAAGAGTCAAGAAGACCCGAGGAGGAGAGGAAGAGAAGAGCTGAAGATGAAGCTAAAGAAATGAGGAGGAAGGAAGCTGCGGATTTGGCAAAGGCAACTCACAGGTATGTGGAAGAGACCCATTTAGGGGGAGAGATGAGCCCACTGAGCCTGCATCATGAGACTGGAGTTGGTGGCAGTGTAGAAACAGCCCCGGTGGTTGCAGGAAAGGGAAAGGCCCCACTTCACCCCTTCCCCTCTTCCCTTGTGCCACTTCCAACTGAAACCACACCCACCACGACACAGGAGTCGGTGCTAGCTATGGCACAACTCAATTAATGGCAATGATACAGCTCCTAGCTAACAAAGTGGCAAAGATTTCCCCCGAAGTAGGAACAAAGAGGCCAGCCGCAGAGCAGATGTAGAATCACAGCAAGACCCTAAGTGGCAAAACCTAGAAGCATCAACCACTACGGCCCCTCTCACAGTGTCACCAGCAGTAGACTACAACGCGTATGTGGCTGAACTCCTCACTGAGTTGAGCCAAGCCAGAGAGGAAAAGAAAGTGGCCTTGGCAGAGCTAGATGTTGAAAAGGAAACCTTGGCAAATTTGAGGCTCAACGTGTCCAAGCAAGTCGCAGATCATCAAAAAGAGCTTAAGGCCCTAAAAGAGCATTTGAATGCCAAGAATAAGGAAGCTCAAGAGAATGAGGATCATTTGAGGTGAAGATTGGAGGAGGAAGAACATGATGTACTAGCTCATCTAAAGAGTCAGAAATCGTTAATTTAGCAGTATGATGAGCTAATGGAAAGGATCGCATGCTTGGAGAAGCACTAGCAGGAAGAAAGCCAGGAGTCGGAAGAGCAACATCAAGAGCAAGAGGACGCCTTGGCATTCTGGCTGTGGTATGAAATAGAGGAGCAAGGAAGACTAGAAAGAGAGATCCAAGTCCTAGAGCAAGAAAGACATGATGCCACAGGAAGAAGCACACAGGAACTGAAAGATGACTTAGAAAACACAAAAAGAGATGTGGAAGCTCTCATGGCTATGGCAACAACAAAAAGAAGACTGCATTTTGCAGAGTTAGAAAGCCATGAGCAGATCCGGGAAGAACTGTCATAGAGATTCGTAGAGGCACAACTACAGTTTACCATTATGGAACAAGGAAGAAAAACAGCACAAGAGTAGCTGAACCACCGCAATAAGGAGAAGACGCAGATGCTAGATTTAGTGAATGAGCAGAAACAGGTGGTAGTGATGCTGTCTCGAGAAATGGAGGAGGGAAGGAAAAAGATGGAAGAGAAGGCACGGCAATGGGAGTGGCACAACTTCAAAAGAGTGCGTGGACTAACAAAATGCCTAGCGGCGAGTGAATGTGAAAGAGTGTTTGCAGAATCAAGAGTAGAGGCGGCTGAAGTGTGCTTAAGAAGGCTTGTCTTTGAGATACAGCCTTCAAGAACACACCCTTCCAACCGGCACAGGTATTACTGCGGCACAACAATGCAGTTACCTACAGCAATCCGGCCTTTCCATTAACGAGCTCAGGGAACTAGGGTCTGAAGGACAAGTGCAAAAGCCACCACCTCAAGACTAGCCGGCGGTAGAGCAAACCATGGAAGAGGGGCCGGACTTTAAGCAAGAATTCGAGGAAGAATAGAACAGAGAGCCCAGTCCGCCCCTGCCTGAATTGCCACCGAAAGAGCCAAAAGGGGGCACAAATTCCTGAACACATGGTAGCAACCCAAAGAAGAAGGCAAGAGCTTGTGGAGCAAGCCCAGAGGAGAGTGAGAGTACGACCACAACAACTCCCTAAAGAGCCCATATCGATACGCAAGGATCCCCATCCCGTCAACTGGTCTCAGGAGTTGACTATATGGCAACAACAAGAGTTCCAAACACGACCATTTGAGATGTCCTTTTCTTATCCACGAGCTTTGGATCATGTTTTACCCCTGGAAACGATGGAAAGAATCAACAGAATGGCTAATGACCTCGTCAACAGATGGATAGAGGAGAGAAACATTGTAGTTACCAGATGGAGACAAGAACCAGTAGATTATTGGCAGGACAAGGTGGATCGGGTTCCCAAGACCATCCAAGGCTATGAGGTGCAGGCGAAGTGGAGGAGGAGGATTTGGGATACCAACTTTGATGCCTAGACTGCTTTTTGCAACTCATTGCCTGAAGAGCGGAACGACCCCATCTACATGCCTTACCCCCGCAGACATGGAGTCGACCATGATAGGAACCTGCATGTGCCCCTTGACTTTCCAACAATCTACAATGTCAATGCATGGACTCCCGAGGGGGGATGCTTGGTTTTTAGATTGGAGGATATCCTTCCATCCATCAACCGCTTCCTCGAGGATTTCTCCTCATGTCCAGACCCGGCATTTATAGTAACATGTAATTACCTTAGGCTCATTAAGCATGGCTAGGCTCATGATGAGGGCAACCTTACTCCCCTCCTTCTACACAGAAATCCTAGAGAACATGAGCGATACCCGCTTCTTGAGGTGTAACCATCCCTTTTTGTCATCAGCACCTCTAAAGGTAAGAGCTAGCATCAAAGAATATCTACAAAGCCGCGCATTTTTTACTAAGTGCCTAAGGCAACCTTGTGGACCATCCGAGGATGATAGGAATACAACATAAGAACCCTTTTTGTATTCCAATCGCAGCCATGATCAATAAGTCATCCAAAAAAAAAAGAGAAACGAAAAAGAGAGAGAGATAAAGAAAGAGAAAAAAGAAAAAGAAAAGAGGCCAGTACCCGGAATAAAAAGAAAGAGGGCACTAGAGGACAAAAAGATGCAAGAAAGAGAAAAGCAAAGGTTTGAGCTCCCCATGAAACATCTTGAGTGCCACATTCACTAGACCTAAGGTTTCCACCTAGCCCCTTCCCCACCTCACGCTTAGGGCACATCAAGGGTAGGACTACCAGACCTGTCACCCTAAGCTCTGCACCGCACCCATGACAATGCAGGAACTGGGTCCTCAAGTGTGGGACAACACCCTGGGCTTGACCCAACTCCAATTCCACTACCACGTGCACTGCACGCACCGCGGAGAGGCAGACACACCCCTTAGGAAGTGCACAACTTTGCCTTGTAGGTTAAGATCAGGCGGTATCAAGGAGAAAGCATATCAACCAATGGATCCACCCCAACACCATTTTCAGTTTCGAGGGCAGATCTTTGTCAAGACAAAGCAAACCTTTGGCAAGACACCTTTCTGGAAGGACCCAATTCAACACCTTGTTCAATTTCAAGGATGAATCCCTCCAACACCATCCTCGACAAGGGCATGTATACAAACTCAAAAGGCCACCCGGCCACCAACACTACACCTTCCAAGCTACCACCCATCAGTGCCATGGGACTGGCACTCGGCTAGGAGGGGGTAATGTTTACTGCAACACCATCAACAGGAAAAAAGCAGAAAAATAGAAAAATCTGAGAAGCAGGAAAAGGTGTAGGGCAGGCATAGAGAAGACGCCCAAAAGAATAATAAGTCCAAAAGCATGGGAACAACTGCCAAAAGTCCAAGGCACAGCCGCCAAAGTCTGGAGGAGTTAAAAGCAAGAAAGTGCACCTTTAAATGCAAAGGCACTCTCAAATCCTTGTAAAAGAGCGCCAAGCTCCTTCTTGTGCAAATTGTAAACTTAGAAGGGCGGTAGGACTAGCTAGGAAGTGCAAGAATGGAGAAAAAGGACCTAGGGCCGGCCATGTAAAAATTGAGGATGACTGCCCGTGGGAAGTAGGGCATGTATATAAACTTGAAAAGTGAATGAGAATCTCATTCTTGTGTGTGGCAAAAAGCTTCTTCTTCTTCTTCTCTTCTTCTTTCCTTCTTACTTGTGCTTGAGAGAGGGAGTGAGTGAGTGTGAGGAAGTGAGTGTGTGAGAGTGAGGGACCGAGGAGAGGAAGCTCCCCATCTCCTCTCTTCATCTTCTTCTCTTCTCTACTCTTCTCTTTTCTAGCATGACTATGGAGGATGGAGCTTGTTGGAGAGGGATTGAGGTTGTTTGAGCTTGCCTCAAGGATCATGGAGCTACCGGCATGCATGGGAGAGGGGGGTACTCGATTGGGCATCAAGGTAAGCTCACTACACCCCATAGGTAGGGAGGGCGTGTCGGCTATGTGAGAGGTAGCCATGGCCGCTCGGCTTGAAACGCTTGACCAATAAGCGGTCCGTAAGTCTCGAGGGTTGAGCTTGTAGCTCCCTTCAGAGCGAGAGGGAGGCATCCGTAGGGAAGACATGGCCCCTCCTCCATTTGCTTATTGCAAGTCAGAGTAGTTGCCACATCAAGCCTTCAACTTCTTGTCTCTCTCCACACAGCAGGCTGCAATACACTTTTCTCATTTTCTTCTTACAAATCTCAAGAGCATCCATGAGTAGGCCCCTAGCACGATCGCCAAAAATGATAACCCAAAGATAGCACCATATCTACCAAAAGAGCAGGCCTCATAGTGGCATCTACAATGCCCATGCCCTCAAACACCTGCAAGAAACACCCTTCCTCTCAATAAGAAACCATGCTCACACACACAAGAATCTGGCACACAAGAAATATGACCATCATCTTCATCCTCACTCTCTCCTTCTTCCATGGAAGAGATAAAGCAAGAAAGAACAAGAAAGGAAAGAGAGCAAGAGTTGTGCCAATGCAAGAGAGAAGAGAAGATATGTGCAAGAGGAAGATAAATAAGAGAGAAAAGGAGGTTGCAACCACCTCTCTCAACCACTTTTCCCCCAAAATTACACGATTCCTCATTCCCACCTTTTCATATTCATTGAAGGGTTTGTTTTACATGAGTATTCTTAGACCTTGGGAAGAAGGCCTATGAACATTAAAATATTAAAACTTTTCAACTTTTGCAAAACACACACACCATTTCTCGTGCTCATGGCTTTACAATGTGGACCCACTAAAATTGCCAAGAGCATTTACAACAAATATTGTCAATGATACCACACATATAAAAGAATTACAAAGCCAGAATGCTTGAATTTTTGTTGATGTAGACCACATTTTGTGCCTTTTTCTTGCATAAATTTTGGGGTTATCATGTTGCAAGCTTGAGACCCTCTTATGAGCATCGATCTATTCTCACTTTAGCCTTAGATTTAGCCAAAAATACAAGGGATGACTTGGTCACTTGCATTAGATGGTTGGATGCCACCTTCGCTATGGTTGCTAAAAGCTACGAGCACTTGGACTTATGTCTCCTAGAAGAGTCTTTAGCAACCAATGTATACATGCTCCCATGCACCTAGGAAGAATCTGAATTCATGTTCATCAGAGTCTCCATGGTAGCCGAGGAACTGATCGCCAATGAGATTTATCGAGAGAAAGTTCGTAAATGTAGGATAATAACCTCTTATAGCAAGAGCAAAGTCTCTACCACAATCTAAGAGCTAGAAAAACTTAAAAAGCTGGCCGTTACTGACTCCTCCTTTCTACGTAAATGGTATGCTCTCCATCTTCAATGGGAACAAGAGGGCTGCCCAATCATGACCAATGCTGAGTAGAGATGTGCCATCAAAACCTCTGAGTATAACCCTACTTATGTAGCTCCTACCTCCTTTAGAATATTGGCCATCACACACAATCGACCCTTAGAAGATCATGACATGGCCCACCCCCATTTAGATTGAATCCTCACCAAGGAAGAGCTACACATCGCCAACATGATCAACTCCAGTGATTTCCTATAACTGATGTCCTAACCTACATTACCCACATAGGCATTTGACCACCTCATGACATGGACCGACATGCTCACTTGAAATATAACCCACACTTTTATGCTTGGCTCATGCAAAAGTGAAGAACCGCAACATGCACTTAATGCCCTTAACCCTTCATCCTCCAATCCTAGGAAGGATTCACATCATTCCTGAGGGGGAAGTGAGTGAGGTAGAAAAGAAGACATGTCTTAAAATGTCAACCAAATTTTAAAAGCTAAAAAGATGGATGAAGGTCAACTTATGATCAAGGAAAACTTCAGGAATGTTTGGACTACTTGAAGCAAAATTTTTCATTCTAGACTTAAGCATTTCAACTTTCCATAGCTTGTATCCATTATCTACTTATCTTGTCACAAAGAGTTGTCTCAAGAAAACTAATGATGAGCTGTAATGTCATAATCGGAATCCAACATGGCAAGTCAAGACAAATGCAGGAAGCTTCCATTCACAAAAGAAGAGCGAGAAAAGTACACTCTAACAATTAAAATAAGGGCCTTCAACCACTTCAAGTTCAGGAACATCATTAATTTGGAAGACGTGGTCGTGGGAGAACAGGCTGTGAAGTGGATCATCAACCAATGCAACCTGAGCAAGTACGTAGAGAAGGTCGCGACAAGTTGTGGATTACAATAAGTGCATGGAATTCCTACAAACCTTTGACGCTGAGAGGAACTGTGGCACTATTAAGGTGAGGCAAGGAGAAGAAACCCATAGGATCAAAGTTGAAGTGAGCCCCGAACTGGTGGAAAGAGCATTGGGCTTGGTCAACAAAATCGAGAGGTAGCCTAAAACAAACATCTACAACATGTTGGAAATGGACAATGCCCTAGTCCACAACAATGACAAAGTCAACCTAGCCAACATCCTAGACCACCCTGAGATCAACAAGCTACAGGCAAAGATAATCCACACTTTGTTCTCCAATCAAAGGTACAATGCTTTAATGAGCCAGATTGGAGTGCCATTTCTAGAGAGCCTCATGGATAGATCCTTGGACAAAATGACTTGGAACAGCTATGTGTGGAAGACCATTGAAGCTTCAACAAAGGCACTAGCCACGGATGCAAGACCAGAGGCAGGGAGTCCTTGACTTCCACAGTAGGGAAAGCATAGAAGAGACCATCGAGCAAGGCCTCTAACATAGGATTTGGAGGTGTGCTCCGCGCTATCATTCAAGAGACCATTGGAGACTTGGAAAAGCCTGAAATAGGGGAAAAGACTCTAGAACACTCCCCTACCCATGAATCACCTGCCCATTCACCACTCTAGGTGGTGCAAACATTGGTCTCCTTCTCCATAGGAAACCTAAGAGATAAGAAAGTAGCAAGGGTGCAAAGAGAAGAAGCCAAGCAAGCTGCAAGGAGGAGGAAGCAACTAGAAGAGTCGAAGAAGCAGGAGGAAGAGGATGAGCGGCTAAAAAAGATTGAAGAAGAATTGCAAAAAGTAGAGAAGGAAAGAAAGAGGAAGCATGTAAAGGAGGAGGAGAGGTTGAAAAAAGAAGATGATGAGTAGCTCCCCACCATCTCCATCCTTGACTATCACACCTGTCACCACTCAAGAGACCTCAAGAGTCCAAGTGGACCAAAGCAACGTGGTGGCATGGGTGTAATACTTGCTGAGCTCAAAGTAGCTAGACCTATTTCCCAGTGGTGGAGATCTTGCATTAGGGAACAAAGAGGCCAGTTGCAGGGGATGTTGAATCAAGGAAGCACCCCAAGAAACCCAAGGTGGACAAATCAACAGCATCCATGCCACTAGCCTTGCCACCAATAGCTCAGTATGATGAATGCATATAAGAGCTCCAAGGGCAGCTGGAGAAGATGAAAGAGGAAAGAAACTCCACCATAGCAAATATTGAGATTGAAAACAAGGAATTCATCATCACTGCCTATTAGCTTGAAAGGAATTAACAAGAAACTATACCAATTGAATGACCTGAAGAAAGAATTAGAAGAAAAGAAGGAGGTGGAGCTAAGAAAAGAAGAAGAAGGCACACAAGCACTTTGGTTGGGGCAAGCCGAGAAGCACTTTGGTTGGGGCAAGCTGAGAAGCTCCTGTGTTGTCGGAGAAGGTTGAGGAAGAAACCATCTTGGGGACAAATTTTTCAAGCCTCATGTAGGGACAAAAGGACATGGAAGAGGCCCTTGAGCAACTGAAAACGACCGTAGATGGGCTCATAGAGGAGCTGAAAAAAGTAAAGACTCAAGCCCATGCACAATACCACAAGGAGAAAAGCCAAAAAGAACTACTAATCAAGGAGTTGCAGGAGGTTAAGGCCCAAAAGGATAACGAGTCAACTAAGAAGATGCTAGAGGCAGAGAACCAACTTCTCGAGGCTCTCCAAGAATAGGAAAGTCTATAAAAAGAGTTGGCCCACCATAAATAAGACAAATAAAAAATGTTTGGCACATGGAAAGAACAAGAACAAGTAATGGTAGTGCTATCAAGAGAGCTAGGCGACAATCAAGGAAGGATGGAGGAGAATGCCAAAGCCTGGGAAGAGAAAAATATTGGAAGGGTTAGACACCTGGTAGAATGCCTTGCGCTAGCAGAAAGTAAAAGGAGTATGGCAAAGGCAAGGGCAGAGGCTACAAAGGCAGGGCTAGAAGTCCAACAACATGCCTTCCTAAACACCGTGATTCATGTGACTCAGGCAGGAGATGAGGACAACATAGAAGGCCTAAAGAAGAAGCTAAAAATCACACGAAGAGCCATAAAGAACATGCTCCAAGAACACACCCCCAGAACCTACTCAAGCCCAAGCCTAGAATGGCAAAGGAGAATTCTATTGCATGCATGGCTCTCTAGAGAAGACTTGGAGTAGCTGGGAGTTGGAGGCCAAGAAAAACAAGAATAGTCGACCACAACCACCAAAGCGGAACCATCAACTAAAGAAGGCCTAGATTGGAAACCGCTATTGGAGGACCTCGAAGGGCAAGTTGTGGAACAGAGGCCACCCCCATCAACATAAGCAAAAGGCTAAGAAGAAAATGCAAAGAGCTAATTGATTTCACAAGGAGAAAGCTTAATGCCATGCCACAAGAATGCTTGAAGTCCAGATGCCACAAACCGAGGAACAACTACCGATCAACTGGACACTGGAATTAAACCATTGGGAGCAGTGGGAGAAGGGGGCACACCATTTGAATTTTAATTATTCTATCCTACTGCCCTAAATCGAGTGTTGCCCCCTCCAATGGTTGAAGGAGCAATCCAAGTTGCAAAGAGGCTAGGAAACCAGTGGTTGGATGAGAGGGCAAGGAAACCCACACTATGGAGAAGAGAGCCTACTCGATACTAGGAGGATAAGGTCACATAAGAGCCCAGAAAAGTCAAAGGCTATGAAGCCCAACCTAAATGGTGCCAAAGAATCTGGGACAACAATTTTGAGGCATGGATGACATTTTGCAACATGTTACCATATGAAAGGGATGACCCCACCCACATGGCTTACCCAAGGCACCATGGTGTTGATTTTGACAAAGAAAAGCATGGCAGATATGACTTCCCTTTGATCTATAATGTCAACACCTCCAGCCCTGAGAAGAGTGCCTCATTTTTGGAGCTCAAGACCTCAAGTCTTCTATAAAAAAAAAGAGGATCAACCTATTCAGTCCCATCTTGATGCAGCCGCTTGTCGGTTGCTCTATCGGTTGGTTTTCTATTTTAATGTCTTCTGTTTGACATTGCCGTGTGTAGTTTGTGGGGACCCATATAAATTATCTTTGAATATTCTAGGTATTTTTTGCACTTGAGTGATGGGACCTAAAATGGGCCCGGCATTGGCTATAGAACTAGCTGGACCTCTAACATGCACAAGACAACCCCACGGCCTCGCGGTCAGGAGCGTCTACAAGGTACATTGCCTTGCCATTGTACATACATTTTGCGTTTGTATCGTGTTTTGTAGTCCAACCCTTAACCTTCTCAGACTCCTTAGAGGGAGACCCTACACATTTTGGTGCAATTCACCACATAGAACAACATAGGAGGCACCCCTCGGCTGATTGCCGCGGCCCCACTGCGACCCTCCTACACCTTGGGGATTGGCCCCTCGATGCATCGCTAACACATATAACACATACAAAAAAGACTCCACTCTTGGTACCAATATTATATCGTTTCAGGAATGTACCAGTCCTCACTTACTTGTCCCCTTGGACCCACTGTCTAGACCTACAGCTTGGGTGCCTTACTCTCTCCAACATGGGTCATTTATAATCCAACCAATTGCTATGCATGCCAGGAATAGATACCATGTGTATGATTCATGCAATGGTGTATGATTGTGCACAAACAATTATGGTTTAAAATTAGTCTACGTGTCATGCAAAAATAGCCCTTTTAATGAATTTCTGCTAATACGCAATGCTGCGTTGTAGGAACCTAGCACCAAGGCTAACTCTTGTGCTGCTAGATCCATTATTTTCAAATAAACCGCATCCTAAATGTTATGCATAAAGAGAACAATCAGACTTTTTATCATTTCAGTGTTCAAACTATGGTATAACATCATCCTCCCCCTCACCGTTTAAATTGTGCTGTGATGCATATGTATAGAGGGTTTTTTATGTCATTTTTTGTATGTAAAAGAAATAAATATGCACTTTAACATAAAGGACAAGGCCAAATTGAGGCTTAACCTCATGCTTCAGTCCCGTCAAACATTCACATACATAGATCTTATTTTTCCATTTTTTAAATATAAAAAAATCCATTTTTTTCATTTTTCTTATTTATTTTTAATAAAAAATAGGTATTTTTTGGTCTTTTTTCTAATGATTGATCATTTGAACTGAAACACATCATTTTTTCTTATTTTATCCCATGTCCACTCATTTTTTTCCACTCAAAATCAAAGAAACTATCAAATTTCATCAAAATTAGTGTTTTTTTGGGTTTTGAAAATTTATAATTACTATAAATCAATACGGGTTCTGCATAACAGTGGTTGCAGTCCTCAAACATAATGGAAGGAACATTCAAATAAAATTTCAGCCCATGTGCACACCATTTAGACCATGAACGATAAAAAACAAGCAAAATTCTTTCAATAAAATAGAGCATACCACCTTTTTGCGTGTTTTGGGTTTTTTGAATAATTAATTGGGACTGTGTATCGACCCTCCAGCCATGGATTTCAACATAGATCTTCAGTCTTCAGCCTCCTCAGCCTCTTGGAACAATCCAGTGCCTCTCGGGCAAGCATCCATCACCTGTTTCTCTTCTTGATTCTTGCCACATGAAGCACCTCTAGCGAGAGAGAGAGGGAGGAGAGAGAAAGACTGGTTTTTGATCTCCACAACCAGGCAACCATTTGACGAATGGAAACAAGCGATAGGGAGTGAAGATTGAGTGTAGACCGGGCATAAGATCAGTTGGGGGGGTTGCTTTTAGGCTCTCCAAACCCCCTCTCCATCAAACGTGATAATGGCGCCCTCTTCTTGACTCTGCGTGAAACCCACCCCCCCCGCACAGTTTCCAACTTTTGAGGGGCCCCCAAAGGTCATGTATTTTGGCCCCCCTAAAGTCCTATTCACACTTGACATTTGGCCTTGGCCTCCGAGGCATCCCCATTTTATCGTCTGGGTACCCAATTCAAAGTCTGAAAAATTTTGGCAGTTCGTCTTGAAGTCCTGCACTGTTGGGCATCTCCCAAGGTCTCGTCTGACACGCCTAAAAAATTACGAAAATTCACCAACTGTCATCCAGTGGGTCTTCTAAGCATTTTCGGGCATTGCCGCTTAAAATCGTACTGATTGCAACCGTCGCATTCGGCGAGGTCTATTTTTTCCCTAAAATTCAAATTTTTTGGCTATTTTTAAGCAATTCTCGGCATAAAAAATCATCTATCATTGGCGACCACGGGATCTTTTCTTGGCTTTATCTTCCTTTCTCCCAAGGCAAGGAGTCGCATGTCATCGATGTAAAGTTTACATAATCTCTCCCATGTATGTACCGTGTATATGCATTTGCGAGCTTTAAATAATATTATCCTCGGTAAAGATTAATGAAAGACTCATCGGTGCTCAATACTTTAGTGTCCCATATGTTTCTTATGCTATGCATGGATCCATCACATGGCAACTAGGTGCAATTTAACTCCCTTTGATACAAGCACTTCACAAACTTCATCTTTGAATATTTGAGATGTGATTTATCCTTTTCAATGACCTCTTCTAGCACCACAAGGTACGGAGCCTAATGTATCCCTTGTGAGCATTAAAACAAGCATCTATCAATTTGAATCCCTGTTGCTAAATGTTTCATTATTTTGGAACCTTGGGTGCATTAAATAGTGTGCATCAAGTTTTTTTTTACAAGCATATTTGTGCTATTTGGCAAGTTTCAAGCGCCGCTCGAACAGTGATGGCAGGCCTTGAACAGTGGAGTGGTGACCTTGCTCGGACGTTCGAGCCACTTACTTGACCCACTCAAACAGCCAAACTTAGACCATTTGGTCTCAGACCGCCACTTGGATGCTTGGATGGGCACCCATCATTCAAGTTGCGGTTTGACCACTCGGACAACTGAATCCTTTAAGAAGTCTACTCGGACAGTCGAACCCACAACTTGGATGACTAAGTCTAGGACTCAAACCAGTTGCCCAAAACCTTGGTTGGACTGATTTTTGACTTGCAAGGGCTTGTAGGGCCTATTCCCAATTGAGCAAAAACCAAATTGAAGTCCGAACTAGTAGATGAAACCATAGGACTGTTTACACACTAAAAAACCTCAACCTAGTAGTCTATGGGGGGACTAAAAGAACCGACCATTGGCCACTACCCGAGTATAGACTCAAACTAACTCACTTGGTTGGACGTAGGACGCCCGACAGACCACCTATCACGACCTATAGAGAACCCGATTTCAACCGTTAGGAGTGGTCAAAAGCCCTCCAAAAGCATCAAGAATAGCAGACTAATTGACGTAGCTGACTCCATCAAATGTCACACTTGACAATGTAGGCATTTAAGCACATGTGAAAGCTAGAAAGTTTGATTTCACACAACGCACACCGAGACACACTGTTGGTGTATGAGTGTTACAAATTTTGTAAATTGTTGGGTTAACAAGAAACACACTACAGGGAATTATGCTAAAAACTAAACCCACCAATAGAAGTACACTACAAGGTTAACAAAGACATAGAGGGAACCGAACCATCACATTGTCGAGAGAAGAAAGACTTGTCAAGATTAGGAATATATGTCTAGCCGACTTAGTTCATCTCATAGACACACTAGTGAGTTAGGAGGCAACTACTATGGTGGTGTTAATCCTTAGATGAACAAGGTGGAGAATCCGGAAAATCTAAAGCAGAAGACAAGGCCAAGGCAAAAGTGAAACGGAAGACGAAGGTGCGCCAAGAAGAATCTGGAAACACAAGAAGTGCAAAAAAGTCCTAAATCAAGGAGAAAGGTGCACGAGAAAAAGTGCAAGTCAATACTTTTGTAAAAGAGCGAAAGGCGCACCATGATTTATTTTAAGAGCGTCAAGCTCTCAGCCGTGCAAATTGTAAAGGTTAATGGGCGATAGGAAGGAAGCTAGGAAGATAGGATGACAATGGGAAAAAGGGCCGACTAGCCATGTAAAAAAGGGGATAAGGGGATGTCTGCCCAAAAGGGATTTATGGTTTTGTATATAAAGTTGAAAAGTGAATGAGAAGCTCATTCTTGTGTGTGGCCAAAAGTAGCTCTCTTCTTCTTCTTCTTCTTCTTCTTCTTCTTACTTGAGCTTGTGCTTGAGAGAGGGAGTGTGAGAGTGTGAGAGAGTGAGTGTGTGAGGGTGAGGGACCGTGGTGGATAAGCTCTCCATCTTCTCCTCTCTTATTCTCTTCTCTTCTCTTGCTCATGCCAATGGAGCTTGGAGAATGTAGCTTGAGGATCGAGCTCGCTTGAAGCTTGCACTTGGATCATGGAGTTACCGGAGTGCTCGAGAGAGGAGGCAACTCGATCGGGCATGGAGGTAAGGTCACTACATATAGCACGTTGCATTAGGGGAGTTTTGAGGTCTCGAAGATGCCTTTTAGGATGTGGAGAGAGCGACACTGAATCCTTTTCTAATGCTCACTTTTATTTTTATTTTTCAGCCAGATGCCACCCCTTGGAAGACACGGCATCGGCCCCCCATGTCTTGTCTCGTCCCCAGGAACCTGCCAGGCCCTCGCAAGGCAATAAACAATAGCTCAAGGATTTTTTCTTTCTTTCCTTTTCTATTTTTATAGGGGTTAGAACCCCTTTTTACACACCTTCGTATATTCATATATTGTCTTTTCAGATATTTAGGGTTTTACCTCTTTTCGTCATTATTTTAGGAGACTTCTCTAACTGCCTCACAACTAACAGGAACTCCTAGAACAGCTGCCTAGCAGGTCAGCAGAACAGGGTCACTAGAATTGCCTTCTAAAACAGGTCTTTCAATGCCTGACAATGCCTTTATAGGAGGCAATGACTACTTAGACCTCCCCCAGACATGCCTGGGACTTCATACCTCGAGTGCCGGTCCCCAACAAACAAAAGAAAGTAACCCTTACATGTATATATATCATTAATTGCTTAAGGGAAAAGACTCGGAAAGGGGACGAAACCACCTGGAACGGTCACAAGAAGCTCCATCGCAGCAAAGGCTCCCTCCAGCGACTTCGTCAACCTGTATGATGCAATCACTACAACAAAAAACCATTAACTATACCTGCACCAAACAAGCATGGGCTCTCCTGGCCTAAAGAAATAGATCATTAAAACCTTAAAACAACTGGCCCTCTTGGCCTAAAGAAATCAAGCAAACGAGCTCATATAGATCCCTCCTTGGAAGAAGGCAAATATACAAAATTACGCTCCATTCCAAGGAGAAAAATATGGCTCTCAGCCCTAAACTAAATGCATCAAGTTGTGACCCATACCTCTTGCATATATAGCAAGAGGCGTACGCATAACATGTCGTCTGATCAACCTATGGGTCTAAGATAATAGTGGTAGATGGGTCTCGATCACTCTTCGCATTACCCATATCAACCATCGCCTGCCATATAATGCATGGTCTAATAACAAACCCCACAAGCGACCAGGTCCCATCTTGTTATCAAGAGCGACATCCGAACTAGGACCACAATTGAAGAAGAGGTCCTCTTCATAAGCAAAATTAGCTAAGGAATCCACAAGCTGATTCCAATAACGTGGAATTAGGTGAAGAGATATGCTCTCAAATTCATCAAGTATGGTTATAGCAGTCTGATGATACATATGAAGGATGGGATTCCGGACTATATATGTCCCATTGAGTTGATTTAAGATCAGCTGGGAATCCCCCTTTACCAACAACCGCTGAATACCACCTGTCTTGACAATATTCAATTCCATAATCAAGGCTTTATACTCTGCCATGTTGTTAGTGAATCCTACCCCGAGATAAACAGCTAATTTCATTGCAACCCTACGTCGGGGATCTTGGATAACTACTCCAACACTCCCTTTTTTATTAGGCCCCCGGGACGCTCCATCAAAGTATAACGTGTGAGAAGTCGTCTAGGAAATTGTAGGCTTCTTTGCCAGCCACTCTCTCAAGCATATACTTAGTGTATGGTAATGGATAGTTGACTCTCTTTGTACCAGCATTGACTTTCTTATAATTGATGCACACTTAGATTTTTTTGTACTTCTTCAAGACGATTACAATGGCCGAAACCCATGTCATATGCTCAATTTCATAAATTAATCTAGCTCTTAACAGCTTGTCTATCTCCTCCTTGACTACATGAGCATGCTTGGGATTCATTAGATATGGTCGCTACTTGACCCATCGCTCTCTACTGTCATGTCTTTGATATGTATCACATCTCTTGACATAGTCAAATGAATCCTGGAAGATGGACGGCCACCAATATCCAGCTCTTAAATCCTTCTGTGTCGTTAACTGCCCAGCAAAGTGCCCTCCACAAGCGGAGCCACGGCACTCTTCCAATATTAATAGAACCTTGTTAGGCATCACACATCGGCGATAGATATCATCAACACCGTGTCGATATAGTGTTCCTGCAATCAAGGAAAATTTCAACGCCTGCTGTTTAATTTTCCTCTTCTCCGATTTTGATAAAGTAGCGCCAGTCTCTCCTGTGAAAAGATAGTGCATTATAGCAGCATACTAGGAGGGAAAAGATGCCGTATCAATCTTGAACATGTTAAATGATGCGGATCTAGGACATGACACAAGCTATGGTGGAACAAAGATGAAGACCAAGTTCATAATGACATGGACAAGTAGAGACCAACTATTACACAAGTGAATTAGGTTCCAAGATAGATTAGCTTGGACTCATAAACACAATCTTGTGTAGAATTGACAATGACAAGACACTTAACTGAAAGTACCAAGCATCATGATATTGTATTCATTTCATAGTCAAGTACAATGCTTTATAGGCTTTGAGTTGTTCCACTCTCCTCACTGTGCATATGGGATTCAGGACAGCTCCTCTTGGAGCATACATCATTTGTCTATTTCTCAACACCCCCCCTCAAATGATAAATCTCTACCCTTGCTGGCTTTTGCCCCCCTGCATACAAAGATGGACCAGGAGACTAGCTCTATGGCAGCCTAGTCAAGTTAAGGCTTGAAATTTTACATTTTTGGTAGGGTTTTTACAAAGTCAAATCCAGAAAGATTCACTATGGGAAAAACATACAATAATTTTTTTTTTCAAAACAATTTGTCAGAGTTGTTGATGGTAGCGAAAGCATCATCTTCTTCTTTTTCTTCATTCATGAACTGGTTCTGGTGATGATCACTTTGCACTTGTTGGGCTCTTTTCTTGTGGAAACATTCACTGGCAATATGGCCAGTTTTACCACAATAATGACATGTCATCCGATTCCTGTTGTCGGTGTTGAATCCTCGACCTCTTCTTTGGGTCTAGTAGCTCCTCTAGTGTATAAGAGATTTTCCCTTGGGCTAGTTTCTTTTACATCTTTGCTTTTAAACTTGCTTTCTTCATCAAGCAGTGAGTGCTCAATATCTTTGAGTGAGAGATTCGGAACATTACTTAGAGTGGACACAAGGTTCTCATATGGATCCTTGTTTACACTTGCAAGCAGTACAACTATTGCTTCATCTTCTTCAATATTCTTTTTAAGAGATGCAAGCTGAGTTTTTAAACTCTTAAACTTATTAATGTGTATAGTCATAGAAGCACTGTCTTTGATATCCAGTTTATAAAACTGCATGAGAAGTTTTACCTTTGAGTTCTTTGCTTGAGTACCAAACATTCTATCAAGTTCCTCCCAGGCGGTTCTAGCATTTCTAATGCCAGATATATGATGTAACACGTCATCACTTAGTCCCCAGGCAATGATGCCTAGTGCCTTATTATTCATCTTCTTCCATTCTTTGGATTTGAACTGCTCTTCTTCAACGAACCCGTCTTCATCATCTTCCTTCTTGTTATCTGCATCATCTTCAAACAGGTCCCACAAGTCTTTCCGCATTAGGTGATACATGGTCTTTTCCTTCCAGGCATGGAAGCCTTCTCCATTGAACTTTGCTATTTGCTCAAGCTCTGCCATGTTGCTAATCTTCAGTTAACCATCAAAAATTTTTATTTTAATGTGTCAAGAGACACAAGAGAATCAGTGTCAAATTGACCCTAGTTGAGTGTTAATGGATACTAGTCGGTACTTGATCTGCTTCCTCTCAAGAACTTCGTGGGTGGCTTTTGAGCTTCCTTGGACACTTCCAGACTAGTAATGAGCTTCAGAGAGTATTCCTCAGTGATCAAAATCACTATTGATGATGGTAATGAGAAAAAGAACAAGGTTACCAAGCTTTTCAAATTTTTGGATATGGCTTCCTCTAGGGTTTCAGATAGCCGACTGTTCTTTTAGTTCGTGCAGCTCAACAAGTTGACCATTGCCCAAGATATTGCATGGGGAGTAGGCTTGCATAGTGAGCTTCAAAAGCCCTATGCTCACAGGGTCGATTGCGAACTATACGATTGGTATCAGCAGTACGACCGTGGACAGGCGCAGACTGGACAGTGTGTTTCGATTTCTGTAATGCTGGAGCTGGGAAGCAGTAATGTCATCGATTGAGATGCTAGGATGAAGCATATTGAGCAAGGGAAGATATCTCCAGAAGGAATCACATGAAGATATGGCCCATAGAGAGAGATCCAAGAGCTCCAAGGTAGGTAGGTGCAATCTGGCTATGGCTGCCACAAGGTCCAACTGAGATTTGAAGTTAAAACTGGAGATATGAGCTGAATGTGGGCTGGTTAGAGATTACCAGAGGTGAAGGGAGACTAGAGATTCAGAGTATGAGCTGTGCCATGCCCAACTGGGCTCTGATACCATGTTAAATGATGCGGATCTAGGACATGACACAAGCTATGGTGGATCAAAGATGAAGACCAAGTTCATAATGACATGGACAAGTAGAGACCAACTATTACACAAGTGAATTAGGTTCCAAGATAGATTAGCTTGGACTCATAAACACAATCTTGTGTAGAATTGACAATGACAAGACACTTAACTGAAAGTACCAAGCATCATGATATTGTATTCATTTCATAGTCAAGTACAATGCTTTATAGGCTTTGAGTTGTTCCACTCTCCTCATTGTGCATATGGGATTCAGGACAGCTCCTCTTGGAGCATACATCATTTGTCTATTTCTCAATAGAACAAAGTTTCCATATCACTTCCTTCAGTCGAGACCTCTTTTGGCTCTCCAAAATCCACAAGACACTCTACAATCAAATTCCTGCAAAGTGATTAACCACTTTGCTAAACAATCAGGCAGTTGTAACTTATTCAATAATAATCGAAGCCCTTCCGTCTTTGTATAAAAAAACACCTTCTCATAAAGATTGTAGTGCCTGAACTTTTTGGTTGCAAATACCATCGCAAGGCACAACTTCTCCATATAGGTGTAGTTAATTTTCGATATGCCCAACTTCCAACTAGCAAAAGCTATCGAATGGTACCACTTCTCCTCCCAAATTTAGAATAAGCAATAGCTAATACTATACACAGTTGCTGTTGAGAATATATAGAACATTTTGCCCCTTTTAGGTGCTTTTAAAATAGGTGCTTTGGCAAGCTCCTGCTTCACATCGTCAAAAGATACTTTACGAGCATCACTCCATGCAAACTGACAATTAAAGGACAATAGGTTCGTCAGTGGCAATGTTCTTTCTGCCAAGGCATTGATAAACCTCCCAAAATAGGTTCGTCAGTGGCAACGTTCTTTTTGCCAAGGCATTGATAAACCTCCCAAAATACCCTACCGATGACAGAAAGCTATGCACTTCCTTTGGAGTATGCGGCGGACTCATGGCGACTATGACCTTGATCTTTTTAGGGTCAGTTGCAATCCCTACCGAACTGACCACATGGCCTAACAATAGCCCATAAGGCACTCCAAAGACGCACTTCCGCAGGTTGAGAGCTATGCAAAATTTTCTACAATGCTTGAAACACTTCCACAAAATAATCAACTGCCTTTCTCTTACGGTGGCTGCCCCCAGGTCATCAATGAATACTTTCAACTCCTCTGGGGAGATGTCACCAAAGGTCTTGTCGGCTGTTCTTTGCCACGAACCAAGTGCATTACATAACCCAAATGCCATTATATGGTACGCAAAGGTACCAAAGACAATGATAAATGTCGTTTTCAGCTTGTCTTTGCTCAGCAATCGCCATTTGGTTATACCCTGCAAAGCAATCCATGAACAAATATATTTCCCTACCCACCAATTGATCTAAAATTTGGTCAACAAATGGCAACGGGTAGTAATCTTTAATAGTTTGTTTATTTAGCTCTCTAAAGTCTACACAAAGACGGATTTGATTATTCTTCTTCTTTCTAATCACAACTCGCAAACACCATTCAGTATGCTGAACTGGGAAGATAAAACCCGCTTTCCGCAACTTCTGAAACTCTTCAAACAGCCCGTCCCTTAGTTCAAAAGGCATACACCTTACTTTCTGACGTACAGGGCGGGTACCTTCCTTTACAGGAATGGTATGCACAGCTAGACTAGGAGGAATACCCCTAAATTCATCATAGCTTCAAGCAAAGATGTCGTGGAACTCCTGAATTAGGGACACATAGTCCTCTCTCTCTTCCGAACTGAGCATGGAACCCAATTTGATTGGCCACAAATCATTAGGCGTGCCAAGGTCCAACTCAATAATGTCCGCATCTCTTATTCGATCTTGAGGCTCTATCGGCTCATTGAAGGTTATCTGATAAATATCCTATGTAGTGGACCCTTCTTTAGATCCATCGCTCGATGACGTCTCACTACTAGATGGATCATCTATTGTTTCTAGTTCAGTGGAGGATAATGGAGCTCTCTCACTCTGAGGAGACTCAAGGTAAGCATCCACTATTACACGATGGGCACCTCGACCTAGAATCACTCGAGCAGCGGGTATATCGTCTTGACAATCTGTCCGTAGAATCCATGGCCTGCCTAGCAAAACTCGATAGCTAGGACGTACTACAAACCTTATCACCCTAAATTCCAGATAGCATTCCATGCTCACAACTGTAACGTGGAATTTAGTGATGCAACCTTCCGGTTATCTTAGACTATCATCAGCCATCCTAAGAAGTGTGGAGCCGTCTTTTTGGATCTCTATACCTAACCTCTCTATCAAATCTAAACTCATGATATTGACGGCGGATCCAGTGTCCATGATAGCGTGCTCCACTAATATTTCATCCACATACGCTGGAACCCTAGGGCAATGCTTTTCAGCATGATCGAACCAATCTTCTCCCACTCTAGCTATGCCCAATGGTTCTACACCCTATACGCAGGATTTTCTTGAATTCCTTGTGTACCCCTGGAGAAAGTTTAATCAATTGCAGGAGATTCACATCTAGTTTAACTTCGCAAAGAGAACTTACTAGGTCAAAGTCGTGGTAGTTAGCCAAAGTTCTCTTTTCATACCAAACCATTCTCTCCTTTGGTAATCGACTTTGGTGCCTCTTTTTTAGCCTTTACCTTCTTTCTTGGCAAGCCTTTATCCTTCTCGAGATCAACTTTACTACCAACAGGTCTTAAAGGTCCACCTTCCATATCAGGATTCAGGACTCGCTTTTCCCTAGTATCTTGCTTAGGGCTTCCCTCGATAAGTTTTGCAATTCCTTTGTCACCCTCTTTGATCTTTTGACCTCTTGTTACGGTTCGTAGATTAGAAGTTTCAGCATCATTGACACATACGGCCTCAATAAGGCTGACTCCACTACCATGAGGCAACTCCTCTATAGTAGCCTTTCCTCATTGAAATATTTGTCTTGGTCCCTCATCTTGCTAGAGATTATTGCCTTGTGCGCGATGGTTAACTGGACCTGGTTGTTTACTCCCTTGTTGGAGCGAACTGATCTTACTCCAACAGGTAGCAGCTAAGTGACCAGACTTTCCACAAATATCGCATTTGACATTCGGGCAATTCCTAGGGAAATGTTGGCCACTGCATCACTTACAATTGAATCTTGAAGGGCCACCTTCTTCAGGGCATTGACTCCCTATCAAATTCTGCACCTTCTTAAGAAAATTTGCGTCCACAGCTATTTGTCTGTATTGTTTAGAAATCATATCGGTATAGTGCTTCATCATGTCCTTAACTTTGCCAAGGGCATTAGAGGCACTCGACTCATAGCCGCGATCATCTATCTGTTGTCCCAATGGCCTAACCACTTGATTAGGAATTGGCCGTTGACCTACTGGGACAACATTAGGATTCATTGTTTGGCTTCCACCACTCAGTGGGCCCATCTAACTAGCCATGGGCATAGTCATACTAGGAGGAGCTGGTAACATAGGCAAATTTGGCATGATACTCCCTCTCCCAAGCGTGTTTGACATGGGGTCCCCTTGACTCCCGTTGGTCAATGCCAAATTATTACCATTCCAATTTATCCTTGATGCATAAGCCGCTTGCAAGCGCGACTCTGTAAAAATTACACGGTGCAGTGAACAGAATCTAAGAAAGAGATAGAGAGTACACAACAGATAAGAGAAGAATAACAAAATTTATTTATCTCCAAACAATTGATACAAAGATGGCTCTGTCCACCCGTGCGCTTCCACTGTGAAGCTTAGATGGAGATCTAGATAAAAGATAAGTGAAGAGCTTAAGGCTAGCTGGAACAACTCTAACTGGGTGAAAGATAGATAATTGATGGTTGTGAAAGGGTTTAGCTTTTATAGCTTGTGAAGGGGGTCATGATGGATGACCTTCCATGTGCACCTGTGTCTGTTGACCTTCCATGTGCCCATGTGTCTGTTGACCTTCCATATGCACATGTGTCTGTTGACCTTCCATATGCCCATGTGTCTGTTGACCTTCCATGTGCACCTCCACTAGTTGGCCAGGGAATATTCTATGGAATATTCTAGGGAATATTCCCTTTACCATTGGCTAGGGCCCCTGATAACTCTCTTACCCCGCAACTCGATGCAATGTGCCTCGATTTGCTACCAGCATAACTACTCTGTCTAACCCAAAGATTAGACCCACAACGGTCACCTTTTTGCCATCCGGTCACATAGACCTCATCTAACATACAAGTTAGGACTCAACCAATGTCCGGGCTCACATATGGCTTCTCCTCATAATGGGGGCCTTACAAATTTGAGCACCATGGATCATTGGTGGCACCTTATGAGGGTGGGGCATTGAGCATATCTAACACCCCCCCTCAATGTCCACCCATAGGTAAACTATATCCTCGGCCCAATGCCAAGTCTCTGAAGGTGAACTTGAAGTAGATCCTTCATAAGTGCTTTGGTGAAGATATCCGCTCCATTCTCCTCTGTTGGGGATAGTAGACCAGTTCCACTATCCCATCCTCGATGAAATCATGCACATAGTGATATTGGATCTCTATATGTTTGGTGCACGCATGAAACACTGGATTTTTGGCAATGGCGATGCAACTCTGATTGTCACATCTCAACACAGTTGGTTCTTCATCCTGCACTCCCATATGCCATAGGATCCTTCTCAACCATACTGCTTCACATGCAGCAAAACAAGCTGCCTTGTACTCTGCTTCGGTAGAAGACAATGCCACTGTTGGCTACTTCTTACTAATCCAAGAGAAAATTCTTGAACCTAAAGAGAAACAATAACAAAAAACAGACTTCCTAGAATCACTGTCTCCTGCCCAATCTGAGTCACAATTCCCCACAAGAGAAGTTTCGGAACTGTATGTGATACCATAGTCAAGAGTTTCCTTCAAGTATCTGAGCACCTGCATCCCAGCTTTCCAATGACTTTCATGAGGTCTGTTTGAGAACCTGCTCAAAACACCAACAGCAAAACTGATATCTATTCTAGTGTTACACAAGTAGATCAGACTATCGACCAACCTCCTGTACCTCCCAATGTCTACTAGTGCTGATGTATCCTCAATGGATAACTTTGCATTCACCTCCATAGATGTGGCTATCTCCTTGCACTCGGTCATGCCAAATGCCTTCAAGATCTCTCATGCATACTTCTTCTGAGAGATGAAGATCCTTCCTGGCTCTTGCAAAACTTCAATCCCCAGACAATAGTGCAGCAAGCCTGAGTCTGTCATTTCAAACTCAGAACTCAAAGCCTTTCGAGTTTGGTTGATTATATCTTCACAGTCACTTATAATAAGAAGGTTGTCCACATATAGGACAATCACTATAGACTTTTTACCATCCCTGTAAACATATAAGTTAGTATCTAAGGCACATCTTTTGAAGTTTAAGCTTAAAAAGAACTTATCTATCCGCTGGTACCATGCTCTGGGGGCTTGTTTTAGCCCATACAATGCCTTCTTCAGTTTACGCACTTTCTTCTCAGAATGGGGGGCCTCAAACCTTGGTGGCTAAGCCACGTACACCTCCTTCTTGAGGTCACCATTTAAGAATGTTGATTTAACATCCATTTGGTAAACTAGCCATTGCTTGTGGGCGGCCACTGCAAGTACTGTGCGAATAGTGGTCATTCGGGCAGTTGGGGAAAATGACTCTTGAAAATCAAACCCTTCAACCTGTGAAAATCCCTGGGTAACCAGTTTGGCTTTGTACTTTTCTAAGGTACCATCAGCCTTGTACTTTACCTTCCAGATCCACTTGGTGCCAATAACCTTCCGCTTTGCTAGCCGATTCACTAGCTCCCAAGTATCATTCTTCATTATGCTGTCATACTTGGCTTGCATAGATGCCTTCCATGTTGGATCTACAAGTGCTTCTTCCAAGTTAGTTGGCTCCTTTACTTCTCTCATAATCTCACCCATCAAGGCCATATTGACTATGTGAGCAGAAGCCGTGCTTTGCTCCTCTATTCTCTGAGACCTCCTTGGTCCCGTCTGTCTTCTCCTCAACAAATGCATGCATAGGATTATTTTGGTCATAGAACTACTTCACCCAATGTGGCAATGGCATTTCTGGTGGGGTGATGTCAGGTTGGTGGGAACTTTTTCCTCATCATCTGAAGATAATGCTTCCTCCTCCTTAAGGATAGGGACAGGTCTATTGGGACAGGTTCATAGTGGACTACTTCTTCGCTTGATGATAAAGTGGGAGAACTTGCCTTCTTCTTCTCCACTGTATGTGGCTCCTCCTTGAACACCACATCATGGCTCGTGATGATCTTCTTTGCCTATTGGTCATATAATTTGTAAGCCTTTTGCTCACCACTATAACCCAAGAAGATACATTTTTTGCTTTTTGCTTTTAACTTGTTTCTCTTCTCATCTGGAACATGTGCATAACATTCACATCCAAAAATTCTGAAATGTGAGACAGATGGTTTCTTACCAGTGTAAGCCTCATGAGGTGTTTTTTCCTTGAGAGCCTTTATATTGCTCCGATTTAGAATGTAGACTGCAATATTAACAGCTTTAGCCCAAAAATGGTTAGGCAATCCCTTTCCCTTTAGATGCATCTTGCCATCTCCACAATGGTGCCATTCCTGCGTTCCACAACACCGTTCTGCTGAGGTGTGTGAGGCGTCGTTAATTGACGCTTGATCCCTTTGCTCTTGCAAAAGTCTTCAAACTCCTTTGAGTTGAACTCACCACCACCATCTGTTCTAAATTTCTTCACACTTTTCCCTGTTTCATTCTCAACAAGTTTTAGCCATTCTTTAAACTTACCAAAAGCTTGAGCCTTATCACGAAGGAAGTACACCCACATCTTCCTACTGTAGTCGTTGACAATCAACATAAAATAAGAAGATCCCCCCAAGGCCCATGTAGGCATCTTACCACACAAGTCATCATGCACCAACTCTAGAGAAGCCTGTGCTCTATTCTTGCTTTCCTGTGGAAATGCCTTTCTTTATTGCTTGCCCATCATACAAGCTTCACATGGTTCCTTCAATTCAGTCATTGTAGGTAGGTGAGCAACCATACCTTGCTTTTGCATCTCCTTCAACACTACAAATCCGATGTGTCCAAACCTTTCATGCCAAAGCTTACTTATGCCCACTCCAACGGTGGATGTAAGAGCACTTAGCTCATACAGGTTGTTCTTTCTTTCTCCTTTGCCATTAATTTTGCTAGCACTGTCAAGAATTTCTGCACCTGTTTTCTTGAACCTCACTTCATGACCAAGATCAGTTATGATAGCAACTGATAATAGATTTCTCTTGATTTTAGGAACATACAACACATCTGAAAGCTTTTTGACTTCACCATTTGCAGCAACAAAAGAAATAGTACCTGTGCCTGCAGCAGGCCATTTTGCATCATTTCCAACCATCACAGTGATGGATTCTTGTAGAGGCTGCATAGAACTATATAGACCTTTCTTGTTGGTCATGTGATAGGAGGCCCCACTATCCAACACCCATAAGTCAGTGGTAGATTCTTCTTGCGCCGAGGAGCACACTTCCTCAATGGTCGCCATGAATAACTCCAACTCTGCTTCAGCCGTATTGGTTGTCTCTTTCCCTTTACTTTTAAGGGTACCATTCTTTTCATCTGCCTTCTTGACACGACAATCTGCGATTGCATGTCCTTTCTTCTTACAGTAGAAGCACTCTCCTTGAAACTTTTTCCTACCGCTCTTCTTCTTTTTGTCCCCGTCATTTTTGGTGGAGGAACCACCTTTGCCTTTTGCATTGGCAGAGAATGCAGTATCTCCATTGTTGCTTCCTTCTCTTGAGCTTTCAGCCTCAACTCCTCCTCCATCAATAATATACAAAACTCCTCAAAAGTCAAAGCTTGAGGTCTCACCTGAATATTAAGGGCAGTTACTAGTCCATCAAAATTTTGTGAACGAATCCGCAGACATCTCCGAGCTAGCTCTTCGCTAGTCTTTTGTATCCTAGCACCAGCCATCTGGTCGCATAGATTCTTAATCCGAGTGATGAATGCTTCAACTGTCTCTCCTTCAGCAAACTTCTCCGCTGCTAGTTGATTCTCCAAGTTTTGAATCCTTGTTTGGTTTCATGTTTCATACTGACTCCTCAGTACATTCCAAGCCTCTGATGCTTTGGTTGTATGCTGAATCAAAGTCAGAACACTGTTAGAACAGCTTGTAACTAAGGCACACAATGCATTTGCATTCCTTCGTTTCCAAGCTCGTAGAAGATCTGCATTCGGAGGAATCATCACACTAGAATTTGATGGGTTGGGAGTAGGCTTTGGTTCTGTGTCAGTCCCCAGCACAGTCTCCAAAAGCTCATAAGAATCAAGGATAGTTGTAATTTTAAACTTCCACAAGGTGTAGTTTGTAGCATCTAACTTGCCTTCATTGAAGGTTGGTGGACGAATCCTCATTGTTTGAATAGCTAGACCACCTCCCGCACCACTTCCTGATGCACCAAAACTGCTTCCGAAAGACGACATCGTTCCTCTTTGCTATTGAAGCCTTTGCCTCTTGCACACTCTTCGATCCCTAGAGACCCCTGTACTCTAATACCATGTAAAAATTACATGGCGCAATGAAAAGAATCTGAGAAAGAGATAGAGAGTACACAACAGATAAGAGGAGAATAACAAAATTTCTTTATCTCCAAACAACTGATACAAAGATGGCTTTGTCCACCCGTGCACTTCCACTGTGAAGCTTAGATGGCGATCTAGACAAAAGATAGGTGAAGAGCTTAAGGCTAGCTGGAACAACTCTAACTGGGTGAAAGATAGATAATTGATGGCTATGAAGGGGTTTAGCTTTTATAGCTTGTGAAGGGGGTCATGATGGATGACCTTCCATATGCACCTGTGTCTGTTGACCTTCCATGTGCCCATGTGTCTATTGACCTTCCATATGCACATGTGTCTGTTGACCTTCCCCATGTGTCTGTTGACCTTCCATGTGCCCATGTGTCTGTTGACCTTCCATGTGCACCTCCACTAGTTGGCCAGGGAATATTCCCTTTACCATTGGAATGGGCCCCTGATAACTCTATTACCCTGCAACTCGATGCAATGTGCCTCGAGTTGCTACCAGCTTAACTACTCTGTCTAACCCAAAGATTAGAATCACAACGGTCACCTTTATGCCATCCGATCACATAGACCTCATCTGACATACAAGTCAAGACTCGACCAATGTCCTCTGGGCTCACATATGGCTTCTCCTCATAATGGGGGCCTTACAACTTTGAGCACCATGAATCATTGGTGGCACCTTATGAGGGTGGGGCATTGAGCATATCTAGCAGACTCTACTCCTTCTGCTTGGGTAATAGCAGCATCAATGTCAGTCAAAGCGACACTACTAAGCTGCACTTGGATATTAAAATCCAATCCATGTAGGAAATATTACAACTGTGCAGCCACTGGAATGGGAATATAAGTATTAAGTTTGCTGTTAACCGCAACATGAAGAAAGCAAAAGGAAATAAAAAAGACGCAGGGCAAAGGAAGAAAAAAGGTAGCCCGACTGAAGAAAGAAGAGGAGAAAAGGCCAAAAGCGCAAGGGCAACCTTAAAAGTCCAAGGCAAATGCAAAAGGGGAAAGGTGCATTTTAAATTACAAAGGCGTACCCTGAAATCTTGTAAAAGGGTGCTAGGCTCTCTCCTGTGCAAATTGTAAAGATAGACGGGCAGTGGAGAAGAAGCAAGAAGGATAGGAAGGAAATAGGAAAAGAGGACCTAGGCCAATAGCCGGTCATGTAAAAAGGGGATGACCGCCCAAGGAGGAGTAGGGCATGTATAAAAGCCAAAAAGTGGAATGAGAAACTCATTCTTGTGTGTGGCCAAAAGTAGCTCTTCTCTTCTTCTTCTTCTTCTTCTTGTTCTTGCTTGCTTGAGCTTGTGCTTGAGAGAGGGAGTGTGAGGAGTGAGTGTGTGAGGGTGAGGGACAGTGGGGTGGAGAAGCTCTCCATCTTCTCCTCTCTTCTTTTCTTCTCTTCTCTTCTCTTATCTTGCTCGCGGTGATGGAGCTTGGAGCTTGGAGCAGGAGGATCGAGCTTGCTTGAAGCTTGCACTTGGATCGTGGAGCTACCAGAGTGTGCGGGAGAGGAGGCAACTCGATCGGCATGAAGGTAAGCTCACTACACCCGGTAGGCATGAGAGCGCGTAGGCTATGTGAGAGGTAGCCATTAGCATTCGGCTTGAAACACTTGAAGCAATAAGCGGTTCGTGGGTCTTGGCAGTTGAGTGTGAGCTCCCACTACATTTGCAAAGAACTTGCTTTAGTTTCTTGGCATAGGCCTAGACATACTCATTTGGTTCTTGACATGTTACATTCAAGACATGCAACCAATACTGTCCACCCTGCTCAGGAGCAAACTCTCTACGGAAAGCCGTAAAGAATTGGGCATTGCTAGTTATGGTTCCGTCTTCTAGACTGTGATACCACACTGCTGCTCTTCCTTTTATCATCATGTTGAAGAACATCATTAGATGTCCTTTGTCTTGGATCCAATAGTTGAACATGACCATTTGAAACTCCTTAATATGGAGTTCTCCATCTTCTTCTGCTAACCCATGGAAAATGGGCAAAGGTGCTCTTAATGCCGGTAAATTCGGTGTACCTGCTGGAATTGCGATGGGTTGTGCCATGGCTATAACCAGATTGACAACAGGAGTTTGTGTAGGTACAACTACACCCCCACTTGAAGTGGGTTGATTAACTGGCCGAAGGGAAGTACTAAGACTTCTACTTGCACTCAAAGAGCTACTCGTAACACTTAGGTTACTAGAACCACTACCGCTTATGCGTAACGGGATGCTCCTTTGAGAAAAATAGCGTCTTACAATCTCCAACTGCCGTCTAGCCCTCTTAGCATGTTCTGCTTTTTGTATCTCGGCTTGACGGTCCTTGTCAAATAACATAAATCGAATATTTGATCCCTAAAACCCTAAATTCGATAACCACCACTTGTTGGCGGCTCTCGGCAGATGCACCACTTTTGGGACCTAAAATGGGCCGGCATTGGCTATAGCACTAGCCGGACCTCTAACATGCACAAGACAACCCCACGGCCTCACGGTCAGGACCGTCTACAGGGTACATTTCCCTGCCATCATACATACGTTTTGCATTTGTATCGTGTTTTATAGTCCAACCCTTAACCTTCTCAGACTCCTCAGAGGGAGACCCTACACATTTTGGTGTAATTCACCACGTAGAACAACATAGGAGGCACCCTTCGACTGATTGCCACGGCCCCACTTCGACCCTCCTACACCTTGGGGATTGGCCCCTCGATGCGTCGCTAACACATATAACACATACGAAATAAACTCCGCTCTTGGTACCAATATTATATCGTTCCAGGAATGTACTAGTCCTCACTTATTTGTCCCCTTGGACCCACCGTCTAGACCTACAGCTTGGGTGCCTTACTCTCTCTAGCGTGGGTCATTTATAATCCAACCAATTGCTATGCATGCCAGGAATAGATACCATGTGTATGATTCATGCAATGGTGTATGATTTTGCACAAACAATTATGGCTTAAAATCAACCTATGTGTTGTGCAAAGACAACCCTTTTAACGAATTTCTGCTAATACGCAATGTTGCATTGTAGGAACCTAGCACCAAGGCTAACCCTCGTGCTGCTAGATCCATAATTTTCAATAAACCACATCCTAAATGTTATGCATGAAGAGAACAATCAGACTTTTTATCATTTCAGCGTTTAAACTATGGTATAACATCATACTCCCCCTCACCTTTTAAATTGTTCTACGATGCATATGTGTAGAGGGTTTTTAATGTCATTTTTTGTATGTAAAAGCAATAAATATGCACTTTAACACAAAGGACAAGGCCAAACTGAGGCTTAACCTCATGCTTTAGCCTCGTCAAACATTCACATACATAGATCTTATTTTTTCATTTTTTAAACGTAAAAAATTCATTTTTTCCCATTTTTCTTTATTTTTATTATTTATTTTTAATAGAAAATAGGTATTTTTTTTCTAATGACTGATCATTTGAACTGAAACTCAGCATTTTCCCTTATTTTATCTCATGTCCACTCATTTTTTTCCACTCAAAATCAAAGAAACTATCAATTTTCATCAAAATTAGTGTTTTTTTGGGTTTTGAAAATTTATAATTACTATAAATCAATACGGGTTCTACATAACAGTGATTGCATCCCTCAAACATAATGGAAGGAACATTTAAATAAATTTTAGCCCATGCGCACACCATTTAGACCATGAACGATAAAAAACAAGCAAAATTCTTTCAATAAAATAGAGCATACCGCCTTTTTGTGTGTTTTGGGTTTTTTGAATAATTAATTGGGAATGTATATCAACCCACCAGCCATGGATTTCAGCGTAGATCTTCAGCCTTCAGCCTCCTCAGCCTCTTGGAACAATCCGGTGCCTCCCGGACAAGCATCCATCACCTGATTCTCTTCTTGATTCTTGCCACATGAAGTGGCTCTATGTAGGAGAGAGAGGGAGGAGAGAGAAATACTAGTTTTTGATCTCCACAACTAGACAACATTTTGACGAACGGAAACAAGCAATAAGGAGCGAAAATTGAGTGTAGAACGGGCATAAGATGAGTTGGGGGGGGGGGTTGCTTTTAGGCTCTCCAACCTCCCTCTCCATCAAACGTGATAATGGCACCCTCTTCCTGATAATGCCCCCCCCCCCCCCATGATTTCCAATTTTGTGAGGGGTCCCCCAAAGGGCACTCCCAAAGGTCATGTCTTTTGCCCCCCCTAAAGTCCTATTCACACAGGACATTTAGCCTTGGCCTCCTGGGCATCCCCATTTCATCGTCCGGTACCCGATTCAAAGTTTGAAAAATTCTAGCACTTCGTCTTGAAGTCCTGCATTGCTGAGCATCTCCTAGGGTCTTATCTCACATGCCAAAAATTTATGAAAATTCACCAACTGTCGTCCAGTGGGTCTTTTAAGCATTTTCGGGCATTGTCGCTTAAAATTGTATTGATTGCAACCGTTGCCTTCGACGAAGTCTATTTTTCCCCTGAAATTCAGAATTTTTGGCTATTTTTAAGCACTTCTCGGCATAAAAAATCATCTGTCATTGAGAGACCTCAAACTGTTCGTTGATTTTCCCAAGGCTTGTAAAACATGGATGGATATCACTAACAAAGAGTCCACTATGTATGGGGAGAATATGATTGGTCTCTCACCATTTGAGATTGAGACATGCCCTCACCCCATGCATTGCCAAGTAAGAAAGCTAAGTTTGAGGAATGGCAAAAATCAAAGGGAAAGGGTACAAGTGGTGGCTGTCTGAGTCAAGGTAAAGTGGCTTCCACAACTATCTCCTCTCTTTCCTTAAGCTTTACTTTTCTAACAAATAAGTGGTTTTGAAGGTGAGAAAATAAGGGGCAAGGAAACACAAAGGGATAGCATCCTCTATTAGAAATGAGGATTATGCAAAGATCCATACATTTTTTTCTGAAATCAATAAATTGGGGGTGGAGTATAAGAAAAAGAAAAAGATGGTGCCATGGGCTGCTGACTTTGTGCTCTTGGATCTTCCCATGGACTCTACGCATGGACGAGATGGTGTTCCATTGTGGAACAAGGTGTCAGAGGATCATGTTCGGCATGGACTTGGAGTGGCAGTAGCTTGTTTGGCAGACTCAAGATGAGTTGTTTTTCTTTCCTCCATTTTACGTGATTCTTTGAGTCAGAAATATGTAAATAGGATTGTTAGGTACTTGTGAATAAGATTGCTAGGTAATTGTCAATGTTTAAAATGTATTTCTTTCTGTGAGGGGACTCTCCCTCGTGGGTGGAGAAATATGCCCCGTGGTGTGAACTGGAGATTGTGCATAGATTCATAGTTGAGAACTTAGACTTCATGGATGAGGTTACGATTGAGGGTATTGCCATAGAGGTATTTGACATGGTTATTGTACACTTAGTTTTCTTGGTGCTTTGTTGTTCTTAATTAGTTTGTGACATGTCTCTATTTTTTGTCATTATTGTGCGACAGATGGATGCCTTCTACTTTTACATGTTACGACGTTGAGGCTACATGGCCTATTTACGTCTTCAAGAGAGTGCCACATTACGACATGATCATGGTGTGCAGTTCTCGTCGAATGTCATTCGTCACTATTTGCCAGATACTGCGAGGATATTGGAGGCTGGCGAGGAGGCACATTTGAGATCAGGTGTGCAGCGAAGTGTCGAATTTGTGCGATGCTTTCTAGAGGCTCTTTGTCCTCCCGAAGGATTGTCTTTGGAGATGGGTAGTGGTACAGCCCCTTTGATGCGTGCATGCATCGCATTTGGCCGCCCCTGTTATTCTTTTGATAGTGACCCTGACATTGTTGGTCGCATTCTACAACCTTTGGTAGAGGGACCTTCTGCAGGTTCTAGAGATCAGTCTAGCTCAGACAATGAGATTTTAGAGGGTGAGCCAGTGGATGATGCATATGGCTGCCCTTTTGATTAGTATGGTTACTACTATTGACTTGTGTTTTGTCATGGTTTGTCAAGGTTACTACTATTGACTTATTTAGGACATTATATGCACTCTAGGATGATATGCTTTTGTGCCATGTACTTTGAAATGTTAATGAAATGCGGTTTATAAAATTCTTATTGTAGTGTACTACCATGTTATGCAAAGGAAGTTGCAAGGGAGATGAGCAAGGATGCCTCCTATGATACAATCAAGACAAAAACCAACAAAGGGAGAAGATTGGGATGTTGTTTTGTAGATGATGAGTGTGGAGAAGAGAGGGTGTGAAGTGTATTGAGCTTTTGGTGTTGTGTTAAGACCATGACTATTGTGCTAAGACTACGAGCATTGTATGGGTTGGTTTGAAAATTTTGATAACCTCGGGTCTTTTAATCTCTATCATATGGTTTAATTATCAAATGTGAGCATGCATTGAGTTTTTTTGTCGCTTCAAGTCGTGGTGTTGTAAGTAAGGTTTGAGAGTTTTCAATAAACAATTAGAGTAGATAAGACATGTGGTTTTGGTTCTATAGTGGTCGAATTCTATCACTTCTCTTTGTGTTGCTCTTTTTTACTGCTCCGCTCGGTCTTTGCATGCTCATTTTCTGTTTCTGCTTGGTTCATGTGTGCTCGGTTTAAAGTTAAAACTCAGTACAATGACATCCATACTAAATCATAGAGAATAAAGATATAGAACCATAACTGAATCAGTAAATCACCACTCCAATGGTAAAGAGTAGGAACAATAATCAAGAAACATGTTGATGACACTCCAACATTTGCATCATAATTAATGTATGGCAATGTACCACAAAACTTGAATTTCAAAAAAGAAACTGCATCTCCAAAGAAATACGCAAGATAATCCAAGAAAACTTGTAAAAGAAAACAATTAAAAATTGCATCTACATCTACATCATACTCATCCATAGCTTCAATCTGCACTATATCACCTGAAAAATATTGCTTGGCATCAATCCAAACTGATAAAGCATGTATCTGTTGGCTTTCCAATCTATTTTCAAGTTTCAAAAACTCATGATCTTCAGGTCGCTATTGTACTTGTTGTTTGTCAACTTGTTGTAGTACTTCTTACTGCATTTCCTGCTTTTTAGGCTGCTGCCATACCATTTCTAGCTATAGGAAATTAGGTTGGTGTGGTAAGAATTCAAGTTGCAAGAATTTGGTTTGCAAGGATTCAAGTTGCTGCAATCCATACTGTAATTCTGACATTACCAGCAAACCTGAATACTCCTACAATATTGAAATCTGCTGAAAACTTTAAAATTCTAGCAAACCTGAAAATTCATCTTGCAGGTAAAGAACTTGAACACTTCCTAATAGAGAAAATTGCAATATACTTTTGGAAATGTCATCCAACTCATCAAGAATCATCATTGCCATGCTCGAAAACTACTTATCCTGAAAAATATCAACCATTCCTGCCAAAACATCAACTGCATAGATCTCCACTATTGCATGTACTTGCATAATTCTATTGGCTTCAACATTGATTAGAATACTTAAAAACTTCAGAAATATCATGCTAAACTGAGATATCAACAATCTGATCATTATCTTGATCATTCACATCTACATTGTTCACTATAGACTAAGATGCTTCCATATCCTGATCTAGAGATTTTGCTTGTTGCTCAAGATAAAGTTGTATAGATCCAAAATTTTGAAATAATTTATCCAATTCAGTCCTAAACTTCCCTAAAATTCAAACAACTCCTCAACCAAAAAGTCTTCAGGATGTTGTCCTGAATCATCATAAATTGTAGAAAGAGCAATTTGCTGTGTAGGAACTTCATTTTCAGCCATGTTGGGCTACTCCTGATACCTTTGAATCATGATATCCATATCCATTCCAAACATTAGCACCATGGGTAAATTTTCCTGAAGAAAAAAATCATTCTCATAGATACTCATTGTAATAGGCTTGCCTTCTTCCTGCTCATTTAGGTTAACCTTCCGAACTTCATCTTCAACTACTCTTATAGATCGTCTCATAGTGTGCTCATACCTCTGCTCAACTTGAACAATAACCTTTTGTCCTTCCCCTTCTTGCATATCAGGGTTATCCATCTGCTTAGAATCTGTAGAATGCTGATTTTCAAGTTTCCCATTGAGTTTATTTTCAGGATAACCTATTTTGGAGTCATGAATTAATTTATTCGGCTCATTTCCTAATTTGTCCTGAAATTCAGGCTGCTTCTAATCTTTAGGAAAATTGCTTAACTGGTGTTCCTGATCTGCAAGAAAACTGCCTGAATGTGCTGTTCTTGATCTACAGGAAAACTGCTTGAATGCTATCCTAATAAGTTTTGGACTGCAGATTGAACAGTTTGCTATTCCAAAACTGCATTTCCTTCAATTATGGGAAAACCTTGATTCTCTTGAATGATGCCCTTAACATTTATCTCCAAGATAGGGACTACATAAAGATTTTCTTGCATGCATAATTCTTCCTCATCTTCTTTCACTTTTTCAATCATATTAACTGTTTGTGCATACAGATCCTCAAGAATAACATCTTAACTCGGAATACGGGAATAACCCAACTGAGTATGCAAGTTAGCAATTTCATTATCTTTCAACAAAACAACTTTCTCAAGAGCATCAATAACCTCAAAACAATGAGAAACTTGCAAATCCATTGCATTCTTGACATGAGAAACCTCTTGTTGAAGCCATGCTTTCTCTTCTTGAAACCGAATAATGACAAATAAAGCTTCAACTACTGTAATTTCAGCTACATTCCTCTCCTTTTCCAACTCAGAAGAAAGACATTGAATCATCTCAATTGAAGATTGAGCCATAGGACATAACTCATGCAAATATTCATGAAAACCACATGCATGGATTGATTTATGCAATTCCCGACTTTCAGCTTGCTGTTGTAAATCTATACTCACTAAAAAATGTTCATTTGCTGTCCTAAAACTGGCCAAAAACTAATCACTTGTCCTCCTAAAGCTTGTTGTCCTAAAAACTGCTCATACAGGCAATTAACTTGAGAGTTTACAACAATAGTAACTTGCTGAATTTCTTCAGGCTGAATAGTGATATAACCTAGAATAGTATTCAGCATGATGTAAATATATGTATCCTGCAAAAATACATCCTAAAATGATGGATTTTGTACTACATGTAGTGGCATTTCAAGTACTTGTAAAGCCTCTTCAGTGAAATCTAACTCCTTGGCTACATAATCTTCCTCAAAATCAGTAAGAGAACCAAGCATCCACAATAGCATCCTCATTGAGAAAAAATTTAATCTCATGCTTGTCATCCACAGCAACAACATCTTCTTGAATATGTAACTGATCTTCTTGATCAGCAGACTGATCAACTTCCTTGATGATAACTTCATCAATTCTTTCTTCTTTAGGAAAGCTAATTCGAGATTGATTATGGCAGTATGCTAAAGACCAAAATATGGAAAATACCTTAAGTTGTCAATACAAGGTGTGTGATGCTCCACTCTCCCATTGGTAAGCTCCTGTGTTGGGTTTGGGGCACTAGAGGATCCGTGGCTGCTTTGGTTCTTGTCCTCTCTGACTCCCTCAGCCTCAATCTCTGGCAAAACCATAGGTAAAGGATAGCAATCATCATCATCACTTGAACTTGAATCCTTATCTAAATCCAATGCATCATAATACTTTTCCTTGAGCTTCTCAACTGCTCTAAGCAATCTCCAAACACGCTTCAAACTTGAGCAAGAGGCTGAAGAGAACTTCTTGCGAATACCATTAAACTGCTTACACATATCAACTCTGCAGAAATACTTACAAGACTTCCCTCTTTCACAGGACTCATGAACATATGGATAGCACTTTGACGTATGTCCATGCTCAAAGCATACTTTGAGTCTCTTTTCCTTCTTGTTGGATTTACCCATAATGAAGCATATCTAAATATTGAAAAGAACTTGATTTTCTTTTAGCTAACCTTCTAACTTCTGCAATGATGGAGTAATAGGCCTTCAGCCTATAATACTCAGGGTACTTCTGCAATTCTAGCAATTCAGGCTGCCTGAAATACTCCTTTATAGGTACTTCTTGAAAATTCCTGAAAATTATTGACCAGACTTCTCAAGTTTATCAAGTTATCTCCAATATTTGTTGCAATTCAGGTTATGCCTATCATTTTCGCAGCCCTCTGACACTATTGCACTTCAGGTTATACTTGAAACTCATGCGATTCAAGTAATCAGCCTGAAAATTCCTGCAATTCAGAGTATCAGCTTGAAACTTCCTATGGTTCAGGTTATCAACCTGAAACTCCCTACAATTCTGGTTATACCCAAAAATTCAAGACATCTTGAGATTTCTCCGTTCTTGCACTAGCAAGTCTGAGTTTAAGGACTCTTGAAATATCCATAATGCAACATACCACTTTTTGAATAAAAGAACAACCATAAACTTATAAATGCCATTTATCCTTACAGCAAACATCATAATTGGCTGTAGGCATGCATTATCATGAATATTATAGCCCATTTATGTACAAAGCATAATTGTTCATAACAATATGTTGTCCTAAAAATTGCAAAACAATATTTCCCATATTTGAACTTCATAACCTTCTTTCTCTATAAATATATCGTCCTAACATCTTGATATGATGACTCCATCTTGAAACTCCCAAAATAATCACACATCTAAAATTTCAGCATGAGTTGAAAACAAGATCTTCAAGAGGAAAGATAAAACCTGAATAATCTGCCTCGAATCCACAGCATTGAGAACTTTTGAAGAGAGTGAATTCTTCAAGAACAATAACTTCAAGATATCCTCCTTCAAACAATTTGATTGCAAGGTATTTCTTATGCAGGAATATCCTAATGCCTGCAACTTGTAGAAGTGCAGAAAAATGGATGAAAATGCAAAAACGCCTTGAATTCTTGAAAGATCTTGAAACTTTCGTCATGAAAAATTGGTTCCAAGCCTGATGCCTAAATCATGAGAATTTTGCCCACGAAACTAGCAGGATCGCCAAAGTGTTATGCATCCGCATAGACATAACAGAAACACAGGACACATTGGTTTACCAAAACAGTCCTATTGCTGCAGGAAACTTCTTGAATGAATTCACAGCCATTAAACACACATAATATTCAGGGAAATACATAGACATGAGATACATATCATATCCATCAATGCAAAATTGTTGTCTTGAAAGATATCACACAGATTTACACCATCACAGCCATTCCTAATCAAATAACTTGAAGTAGACTACACCAATATTCAGGAAACAAGCATATATTATCAGAATCAGACATCAACGACAAGAATCTGGTGTTATCTTGACATATCCATGTTTTTGCACTATGCAGGGTTTCAAAAGACACAACTACCTGATCACCAGGACATGCACTCGTATTTCAGGTGAAACCTGACATGAAAGATAAAGGCTACTTTACATATGTTGAACCTTCAAGCCTACATGCACACAAATACTAAGGTATACAATAGCAAATATATGGTGGAATACAAGCTCTAATAGTAAGTGCATCAGCCCAAGGAAAAGTTACGGAAGGCCACTACAGAGCTTGTCTCTACTAAAGAAATATTCAAATAAATGGAGCAACAAACTAAATCGTTAGAAGCCTAGAAACTAGAGTTATCCTCTTTGCAATCCCAATTAACTGAAGTAAAAACTCAGGTACCTAGTGTTACTGAGAAAAGAGATCGTCTTTCTCATGAAAATCAAGAGTTCAAAGCCTTAATTAATGCATAAAAACTAAACTTACAGCAAGAAAACTCCATAATTGATAGTCAGAATACTCAGATCAAGAAATTGAAAGCATAGTTGGCTCAGTTGCGCTCTGTTCCACCAAGTCCTAGTATACCTCTAGTGCCTTCTTTGTCAAATACGGACTTGGTTGCTCTCCAACATAGTGCAATGTTATGTCCACTATTTTAAGCTAAGATGGAGAGATTACAATCTAAAATAGAACTTTTGTGGACTTGTTTTGAGCAATTTATGGAATATATCACACCATATTACTTCTTTTTTGTGCATTATCAACAACAAAAGTTGGCCTTTTATATAAAGTTGTCCACTATGTATTTATATCCTCTAGATTATGGATCGAGTGGTGCTTGATCCATTGATCTCCTTTTTGGAAGTGGTTAGGATGCTATTTGAAGCCTCTGTTACACCTAATACCATGTTGATAGCATACATGTATATTCAAGGTGATCTTGTGATTCCGAAGGGTAAGAATTTGCCTTAGTATATGGGGGATATTATTTTGCAAGCTACCCTTTATGTTCGACATTTGGGGATAAGGATAGATGAGTTTTTTCGAGCTTATTCATCCAAAGTGGTCTTGAATCCTTGATAATTTAAAGTCTCTCCACTTCTACAAAATGGTAACCAATTGAGGGAGGATCTTTTAGCCCATATTTCTACACAATTTTTTTTTTGATACCTTCTTCTTTGAAGCTTATAATCGTCGATTTGTTTTAGGTCCATCAGTATCTTTACTCATTTATTATAAACAGATGGCCCATAGATTTAAGTCTTATTTGTCCATACTTCAATCGACTCCCCATATTATTCCTCCTCTTCTTTTTCAACCTTAATTAGATCCACAAATTCCTCTTTTTACTCATAGCTCGTTCATTCAAGATTGTGTTTTTTTACCTCCTCGTCCTTGTCCTCCACCATCTACTACACTCCTTTCTACTTTTCTAGCATTTTTCTTGACTCCTTTCTTATCAAATTTTGTTAAATTTTTTGAATCTCCATCTTTAAGCCATTCTTCTTTTTATGATTTTACATATGCATCACTTCATCCCTTTAATGCTTGTTCCTCTTCCTTCTTCCACATCTTTTATTTTTGATCCACCTCACTTGGTTAGTATAGCCACTCAAGTTTTGATTTGTTGACACCTAGACACAAAGGATGGAGTTAGAAAGATTTATTGATGGGTCCCCATATTAATTGGACAATCCTTTTAGGGGAATGAAAGGCTTCTATACAAGCTTATCAAAGTTATTTGCACTTTGCCCAAATGTATTATCAATCTACTAATCCTTCAATTAGATTGGCTGCTCATTTTGCTTGGTACTACGTATACATGCACAATCATTCTTATAATGATTAGAAGCCAGTACCTAAATTGTGCCTTAATGCTAATATGTATATTGATCACTCAAGTCTGAATACTGAAGTGACAATGACACTAATGAGCTCTCAAGGGACATTGTAGTGGCTCTAGTGCCTCTTCATATCAAGCAAACCTCTTAGTGTTGAGAAATCAAATGATGTATGCCCATAGAGGCTAAATGTATGCCCATAGAGGCTGAATGTGTGCCCAAAAGAGGCTTGCCCATAAGTGGCTTTGTATGGAAGATATGAGAAAAGATGTATGCTCTAGAAGCTCTAGGAAGAGATGTTCGGAATCCCATATGCACAGTGAGGAGAATGTACTATCCAAAAAGCTATAAAGGCATGTACTTAGTTAACACTCATAACAAGGCAATAGAACTATCAGTTTGAGTCACGGTCAGTGTCATTGTCCATCTTACACAAGAATGTGTTTATGAGTCCAAGCTAATCTATATTGGAACCTAATTCACTTGTGTAATAATTAATCTATTTAAATCTATGTCATCATGAGTTATACATTCATCATCCATCCTCCATAGCTTTTTCCATGCTCTAGATCCCATGTTTATCAACATGGTATTAGAGCTCACCTGAGCATGGCACTACTTCTCTAGTCTCTTCTCACTCTCAGTCCCTCTCCAGCTCAGTCCAAGCTCAGGTTGAGTATCTAACTTCATCTCCTCACTTGAATCACACTCTCTCTACCTGTCTGCCATAGCCAGAATAAGACTAGAGCCCATGATTCTCTCAAAATAGGGCATATCTTCACTTGCTTTCTTCTGGGGGATTCTTTCCAAGCATAGGGCGCAACTTCTCATTAGGTTGCATCATGACATTGGCCACTCATCGGTTCAACATTCTATGATTTCATTCTCGCTCTCTGAAAATGTGTTTGTCTTGGTCATATGGTTGTTGCCACACACACAGCATGCCATTGCTTCTATGAGATTAGGGCAATGGAAGCCCACTAAAAGAGCTTCATACTCAACAAGAAACTCGCCCCTAGAACAAACACTCTACGCACTGGAAATGGAGAAAAACCAATCGAACGTGTTAACCCTAATTACAGGCAGCCATATCTAACTTCCTAAAGCTTCATTTTTCACTTTATTCTCTCACTCCTCCAAGCTCACTAGATTTCTTTCCACTCTAATTCACTGGCCTACTTATTCTCCAGCAATATCTAATCAACAAAGAGAGGAAGTTCTTGAAGTTTTTGAAGCCTTGAGGACCTCAAGCATCAACACCATAGCCATTAACATTCAAACTCCATTCCTCGTGGCCCAGCCTTGGTAAACTCGATCCTTTTCTATTGAGAATTGCTCAGTCTTCAACAAACACAACCTCATTTCAGCAAGCATTCAAGTGATTTACAAGGAAGGGACTCAAAATGAAGGACAAGAAGAGCAAAGTCAAGGTCAAAGAAGCTGCAAGCAAAGTAAAGAGTGACAAAGTAAGCAAAATGAAGGACGAGATGTATGATCTCAGAAGAAAATCCAATGTAATGTCAAGCCATGAGTCAATCCCAAAAGCTATGTATCCCAACATTTGTGTAATAGTTCAATGAGTCATGTCAAGTCACAGCTATGTACCCATCTCAAACTCACTGAGAAATAAGACCAAAAGGACCTCACAAAGAAGACTAGAGCACAAGATAATGAAGAACAAGTCAAAGATGAAGAGCATGAAGACCAAGGAGTCCAAGAAGATCAAAGACACCCAAAAGATCGAGAAAAGTAAAGGATGCCAAAGAAGCATAAAGAAGATAAAGAAATTTCCACTACTGACAACAAAGAATTTTTCCCATAGTGGATCTTTATTTCCTATAGTGGATCTTGTCTTCCCATAGTTGATGTTGTAAAACCCCTACCAAAAATGTAAAGTTTCAAGCCTCAACTCGACTAGGCTGCCAAAGAGCTAGTCTCCCAGGCCATGTCACCATGTAGGGGGGGCAAAAGTCAATAAGGGTAGAGACTCATCATTTGAGGGGGGTGTTGAGAAATCAAATGATGTATGCCCATAGAGGTTGAATGTATGCCCATAGAGGTTGAATGTGTGCCCAAAAGAGGCTTGCCCATAAGTGGCTTTGTATGGAAGATATGAGAAAATATGTATGCTCTAGAAGATCTAGGAAGAGATTTCAAAATCCCATATGCACAGTGAGGAGAATGGTACTATCCAAAAGGCTATAAAGGCATGTACTTGGTTGACACTCATAACAAGGCAATGGAACTATCAGTTTGAGTCACTATCAGTGTCATTGTCCATTTTACACAAGAATGTGTTTATGAGTCCAAGCTAATCTATCTTGGAACCTAATTCACTTATGTAATAGTTAGTCTATTTAAATCTATGTCATTATGAGTTGTACATTCATCTTCCATCCTCCATAGCTTCTACCATGCTCTAGATCCCGTGTTTATCAACACTTGGGAAGAGTATCCACGACCAAGAGAAGATTATTGAGGGTGATACTTTGTTATTATCATGTACTATTGAGAGAGAGAATATGTGAGAGAGATAGTGTATGAGAGAAAGCCAATTTTCTATGAAGAAACATGAGATTGAGTCTAAACCAAGAAGCCGAACCACAACAGGCAAGAGAACCAAAAGAGAATTCACTATAAAAAATCAACCAAACCCATTGAAACAAAAAACTACAATGTCATTAACTTGCATCTTGATTGTCTAAAAGTTGTCTAAAGTTGTGAATTCACAAATTGTTTATAAAGAGGGAAAGCCTATTTTTTTTACTAAGCACTTTAATGCACTTAAATGTAATTTTTTAAAAATCAAAATTGTGAAATCTTTGCTTAAGATAGTTAATACAAAACAATCAAGGAAATCCATAGGAACTTGATTGAATAGTAAACAACGAGGCCTAGATAAGACAAGGGCAACCCAGAAACCTTTTTTAAAAAATCATTGAGGGAAAGACCCAGGACTTTGAAAACCTCAGCATGGATGCATGCACTTAAGAAGCGAACTTGAGCTTTCATCTCCCATGATGGGCAAAGACTCCAGTCCTAGTAGGCCAATTGATATTGAGAACACCCATTTTCTTGATCTCATAAAAGTCAACTTAGAGACCACAAGCATTGTACCTAACATAGTGGATAGAACAAAAACTGAAAGGAGCCTAAGACAATTTCCATACTACCATTGACACCTGTCAACATGTTGTTGACTTTGATATCTTGAATATGGCCCCTAAAGTTATGAAATGGAGGCTTGTAGAGTTGTACAACCAAGGCACAAACACTCTTAACCGATTTATAAACATCAACAATGATATAAGGCAATAGCTTGCAACCATGCAAGAGGAAATGGATAGTATGCAAAGGACATTGTGAATGCTAGAGCCACAAGTTACCTGCAAGATTCATTATCGAATCTTGTGTAATGATGCATGTTTCACCATAGGCATATAGACATGCTTCAAGTAGAAACTCGCATTGCTTAGACCCTCTTGATTGAGATGGGGAATACACTAGGAAATCAGGATCAAGTAAAGATCCCTCTTGTGGCGGCTAACAAATTGGACAAGTATCAAGCTAGGGATGAGCCACATAGCTTTGTTGAACAATTCAAGAAATTGTGTGAAGTGAACAACCTTATAGGTGATGCTAATAAGCAAGCAAAGGCATTCAAATTATGCCTAGGAGAAAAGGGACAAACTTGGTTCATCAAAGTTGATGCCACCAAAGAAACATCATTATCATTACTCAAGCATCTCTTTATCAAATGCTTTGTGAAAGCTAGCTATGGTGATAATCTCATCGTCCCAACTAATCAGTATCCAAAAATAACAAGAGAAGAGCATGCGAGACTATGACAAAAGTGAAAATCCTTTTGAGCCAATTCCATTTGCAAAATACCCACTACCAAGGGTGTGACTGTGTTTTTCATCAAGGGCATCCGTGATAAAAGGATTAATGAGGGCATCCATGTTGATGAATTTCATAAGGAAAGAAGCAAGGACAAGAGTGCCATACCTAACTAATAGGATCCATAGTTGAGCCAAGGCAAGGTTGAGACAAATAACACACAAGTCCTAATGGCAGATGTAAAGAAGTAGTAGTAAGAGCTCCTGAAGATGGTTGAAACCTTGAAGTTGTCCCAACCTTATCACTACATGTAGTGCATTCATTGTGGCAAAGACCATCTTAGGCATGCTTAAGGCTAGCATGCACTTGTACTAATTGTGGATGCTTTGAGCACAGAGTCACTAATTGTGAGCTCCTCAAAAGCTCCTAAGTCGTAATCCAAATTACAGCTATTAGAAAATTTAATTGGATGCTCAATTACCTTAGAAAACCCTAATAAGTTCCATAGCTAGCTTCATCAGCCCACCCAACTACTCCTAGAGCCAAAATTTATCCATCATGAATACCCAAGCATGTTGACCCATCATGACTTACCCCCTAACAACCATTTTGCACATTTGATAGAAGAATTGTACGATGAAGAGGAACACCTAAATCCTTACATGGCATATGATGAAGAGGGTAACACGCTCTTCATGGATCATTGGCCTATTTCAATTGCGATGCTAAGACATGGGAGAGAAAAAGGAACAAACTACTCAAGACAAATACTCAATGTTGGAATTCCCACCAACTAGAGCACAGCTCAAACAATTGCCCAAAAAGTAAGAGCTTCATCAAAAAATCAAGTGGACCTAAGATCCAATGAATGTGGCATTACTCACATGTATCAAGATTGCCCCAAATACTAACCATCTAGCAATGCACAAAATGGGCCCCAGATGTAACATCTCAATTTGAATGGTCAAACTATAACCATTGATCTTGAAGATGAAGATCTCATCCCATGACAAAGGAGCAAATTATAATACCCTTACCCATGATGTGTGGATCCCAATCTATCAACTCAAACTTGTACTTATCGATGTGACAATCAAACCCTATGGAGAATCCACATATTTACTCCTAGGAAAATACAATATTTTAATGACATTGAAATTTGAAAGGTTGTCAATCATGTTTTACGTGTTTGCAACTCAAGATAATGTAGGGAAGGACACATATATCAAGATTTCCCTAAACACTAACCATCTAGCAAACCACAAAATGGTTTGGTCAAATGTAACATCTCAATTTGAATGGTCAATCTATAACCATTGATCCTGAAGACGAAGAGCTCATGCCACCTATCTATCTCAAGCTCAAAATAGTCACAAAATGAGAGCATGTCACTAAGGCTCTTAGTGACAAATGAGCAGATTATAATACCCTTACCGATGATGTGTGGATCCCAATCTATCAAACCAAACTTGTACCTATTGATGTGACAATCAAACTCTATGGAGGATCCCCATCTTTGCTCCTAGGAAAATACAAGGTCTTAATGACATTGAAAAGTGAAAGCTTGCCCATCATGTTTTACGTGTTTGTGAGACTGAAGATAATGTAGGGACAAAAGCTTTGCTTAGGATACCCTTCAAGTGCAAAACCAAATGTGAAGTGGACTATGAAGCATATCAGATTTTATTGACCATACCACATGTCAAGAAAATTGCATCATTCAACAAAGGCCATCTTGTCAATCCCTAAGAGAAGGGAATTCAAAAGGCACAAGAGGTAAAGTGAGTACCACTTAGTAGGAATTCTCATGGTCTAGAAATATAAGTCAAAGTTGCTAAAAGCTACAATATAACCTTTGAGCCAGCTAGGAAAAGATGACACGTAGTAGGAAACGAGATCATGGGAATACAACCACAAACATTGGATGGGAGTTGGTACAACACTATAATGCTTCTCCAAAGTGTTCCTACATGCTCAAATGTACTATATGAAAAATCAATAGATTTGGTTGCCTGAATTTCCCACACTACCACCTCCAAAACCACAACCTGAGTCTCACCCAAGGTAAATAAAAAGAGAAAATGATTAAAATGTGGATCAAATTCTAGGATGAAAATACAAAGGAGACTGAGCCGATCAAGTTAGAGACCACCAAGCCAAATCTTATTAATCCACAAAAGACATTTGATCCTATATTGGCTAGGATGCAACCACCTAAGGTAGTTGATAGCCCGCAAGAGAAGCCAATGGCTTTTGAAAGGCCATCAACACAATTAGAGCTTGTGAAGCACCCTCTCTCCAATGATCTTGCTTGAACTAAAAAGGAATGCCCTAGGAAGGAGAGAAACAATTCACCTAGTATTGCCAAGTAGTAGCCCAAGGAAGCTCTAAGTGCTTCTAAGTATCTAAAGTGTACCAAAGTGAAAGTCCCTTCATCATCTAAAAAGAAATGACAAAATTTGCAACAACTACCTCCTATAGCTACTCAACTTAATGAGAAGGGTGCACAAAATACAACAAAGGATGCTCGTAAGAACCAACAACCTCTCCTTGAGAGAAATGACAAGGTGACATCAGAAACCTCCAAGAGACCATCTCCTCAAGATAAAGAGACAACTTTTCAATCCTAGCAAGTCCACTCACTCTAATAAAGGAAGCAAGAAGATGAGAGAGACATTGAAGACGAAGGTAAGTAACCATTGACCACAAACGCTATTTCAACCAAATCATTAAACTATCCTAAGTCAATGCTGACCACAAATGCTATTTTAGTCAAATCATTGAAGACTCCTAAGTCAATGTTGTTATTACCAAAACACAAATGTGAAGCATAGCAATAGCCTCGTGCCACTACTCAAACCATGAAAATAGATTTTAAAGAGAAACAATCACAAGGTATGCAACAAAACAATGGAACAAGGGTGAAGCTTTCTTGACTTCTCCATCTCCATCTTCTTATTCATTATGTTCATATTCTTCTTCTTCATTGTGAAGGTTGGAGCTTCAAGTGAACAATCAAGCTCTTACAGCGGAGGAGGCTACACAAGGCTTGTGAGACCATCCCAAGCTTTGGACTAGGCTTTGAACTATCTTAAAATGGAGGCTCACTAAAAATTTTGAGAATTGTAACAATTTTTTGGGGCCAATTATAAACTAAAAGGTAGAACATTGAAACCAAGACTAGAAAATGATTTTTTAAAACTTGAAAAATAATATGAGGACTAAAAGGCCAAAACATCAATAGCACATAGGGAAGTCACAAAATGGAATAGATTGGGAGAATAATGGCATTCATGTTAAAGATGATTCTTTAAACATTTTCACTATTTAATTTAAATGATGTTGCTCTCAACTCAACTTCATCTTGAACTTGTGAATCACCTATAGTTCGAATCAAAGTCTTCACATCTATTTCAACGATTGAGAATGTTATTTGATGTAAGGGAATCTTTTAACTATATGCGGCTATTGGTGATTCTACATTTCCACTTAATGTGGCGAAATTGTTAGATATATCTTGACAAATACTAAATCTTCAAGAGAATCAAATTTATTTCTTGTAATTTCTCTCACTACAACAGTAAAAGAACATACAATAACTTGATATGCATAGAAATATGAGCAAATATCCATTTCCAAGACTAAAATTGAGCCTACTCGAGTTTCAAGCATAGAATTGGAAGTATCAAACAATTTAGGTGTGGCAAATATTAACCACTAAAATCATCCCTAAGAGATCCTTCAACTAAAATAGCATTTGTACCTTAGGAAATTTAATATCAAGTCATATAAACAAAAGAGGTTTCTTTACATGGTCTTGCACATGATAGGGGTAGTTTCATAAGAATGATTGCTGGAGTGTGCTAACATTCATGACAATGTTTGACATATGAAAAATAAGAAATACATTATTAATGTCAACTTAATATACAAGAGGTTTCTTTACATGGTCTTGCATATGATAGGGGTAGTTTCTTAAGAATGATTGCTAGAGTGTGCTAACATTCATGACAATGTTTGACATATGAAAAATAAGAAATACATTATTAATGTCAACTTAATGTACAAGAGGTTTCTTACATGGCCTTGCACATTATAGGGGTAGTTCCTTGCTGGAGTGTGCTAACATTCATGACAATGTTTGACATGAAAAATAAGAAATACATTATTAATGTCAACTTAATGTACAAGAGGTTTCTTTACATGGTCTTGCACATGATAGGGGTAGTTTCTTAAGAATGATTGTTGGAGTGTGCTAACATTCATGACAATGTTTGACGTATGAAAAATAAGAAATACATTATTAATGTCAACTTAATGTACATTCCATCCATAATCTATAGCCAACACAAAAAGAGATTGAGCATTAGCCAAATGTTAAGTTGATGCAAGAAAAGTCTCATCATAATCAACCCTCTTCTTTTGAGAATACATTTTGCAACAAGTAAAGACTTGTAGCAATCAATACTACCATTTTCCTTCCTCCAACATCAGTCCACCCACTTCATGCCAATGGCATTTTGACCCTTACGCAAATCAAGAAAATCCAGTGCATCATTTTTAAGGAATCAAATCATACTCATCCTACACGAAATGCATCGAATAAACACCTTTTGCTTCATCAAATGAGATCGATTTCTATCCATCATAAATAGAAGCATCAAAGCATGATCATCATAAACGAAGCATGAAAAGAAGTCCTAGTGCGTGACTTGCTAAGCAAAGGAGTGGCCCATTTACTATCTTTAATAGTTTCTTAAGCCCATTTCAACTTCACCTCATCCAAAAGTTATTCTACCCAAAAACTTATTAGTTAGCAATGTCTCTAGCTATATATGAGATTACATGGATGGCAAAGTGCCATAAACTCCATTTACATCATGATGTGCATGATAGAGTTGGCAAGTGCATCCCATACCTCCTTTAGTAGTTTTATGTACATGTGCAAATGAGGTATAATCATCGTTTTGCCATATAGAGCCGCTAATATATGAGCTTGCATCATTTACATCTAAATTGTCATTGAATAGATGGCTCACCTACCACCACATTACTAGAACAATTTTCCTAGAGTACGTTTTCCAAAATAATAGTTATTTTTCTCTTATGGGTCAAATTAGTATAAAACATTGAGGCTTTTGACTACAAGAAATGTGTAACCAATATCGCTAGAGCATTCATACCATGCACCAAAATAATTGGAACAAATTAACAAAATACTCTTTCAAATAAGATGTGTATATTGTACATGCATTTCCATTTCCATTAACAAAAGAAAAATAAGATGGAAGATGCAATATATCGCATTGGAAACTCGCCAAAAGACTCCCCTTAAAAGGAGTTTAAAAGTAGAATCATTAAAAGAAAGCCAAGTTACTTCCCTCAAAAATCAAACTACCCCCATCAACTTTGTCTTCCTGTGTATCGCATATGGAGTCCACCCTCACCTCTCCCTCATTGAATTGACTCCTCCCCTCCCTTGTTATGGTTTCCCATCTATCCCTACCATGTAAGTTTGAGATGAAGGCATCTCTATTTCTTTCAAGGAAGGATGCGATATAGCACATTGGAACTAACCACAAGACACCCCCTTAAAAGGAGGATTAGAAATCAAAAGAAAGCCTCACTCCCTCTAAAGCCAAACTACCCCCATCACCCTTCGTCTTCCCACCATCATTTAGCACCTCAATAAAGATAAGGCCCACCATAACACAAGAAAGCGAGGTGAAAAAAACAATCCGAAGCAAGTTGTGATCACGAAAGCTGTTATATCACTATCAAATCCAATAGAAGAAAAACTGTGCCAATAAGTTAGTCACACTTTATTGATTACTCAAAAGTACATATTTAGCATAGAACTACTTGAATGCTATAAACACCATAAGGCTAGAGCCAAATATCCTCTACAAGGAGATCCATTCACTTTGACTATTAAGTATTTTCTAACAAGGAATCCACAACCATTTCACTATCAAAAACTATGAACACTCCCCCCTCTATTAAATTTTTTTGTGGTATGTCAAAAATATAACATTTAGAGAATTAAAAAGAGTTAGAAGTAAAAGCTTGATTAAAAGAAAATGGAAGTTTACGTACTTTATATGACTGTTGTTTTACAACAATTGCTTGTAAGAATTAATCTCTAGAAAGAAATTATGTAGACCAGCTCAAGGAGCTTGATCATCAATCATCGGACATCCACTATAGTAATGAGCAAATGCTTGTTACCACCACCTCTAAGGTTTGTCATTCACCCTGAGGCATAACATACGCTAGATGATAAAACACTGGGGCCAATTTATCCTTAACAACAGATACAACACATAAGAGAACTTATCCTTGCAAACATTGGGTGATAGAACACTTGAACAAACTTATCCTTACATTATGATATCAGCTAGATATAAATCATAGATAGTCTTTGTGAAGGGCATTTTGAAACCATTCCTGGCAATTAGATCCTAGCAAAGCTTGCTTGCAACCTGTCCATAGTGACATCACCACCTTGACATTTGCAGGGATACTTATTATGGGGGTGGTGCATTACAAAATCAGACGGCCTTGATAGCCCTTTCCTCCTTTCAAGTTTGGTGCATTGCAAAATGAAAATGCCTTGATAGCCCCTTGTTTGTGATGCAAAGCACATATGATATATCCACTTTAAAGAATGTTTGTAGTTCTAGATGGGTATGCAATACATGTCCAAGCCTTGGGTTAGTGAATTTCTCTACTTGAATAGGACAAGAACTCTCTACCAATAACCACTTGAATTTTGTACTTGTTCTCTCCTCAATACAGCCTGATGTTTCACCAAACCTGTTCACTATAAGCATGCTGCTTGTACAGCCATGGTCTACCCAAAAACATTGAGTACTAGATATCTTCCATAGTTAAAACTGCCAAAGAGCCATCAAGTACGCATTGTCCACTTTGAAAACCAGAGTGCACATGGAGCATTCGGCCATCTTCACTTGCAAAATAAATGGGTTCACACGCACTCAACTTTAGTGACTTTCATGTTTTCTTGTACATGATATTTACTCCAAATCAACAATCCACTAAGACATCTTTCATTACTTACCTTGCTAGCTTCACTAGCAGGCATGAAACATTTAGGTCAATGATGGGAACCACCAAAATAACTTGTGTTGTATGAATTATTGCTTCATGAATCCATCCTTAGGATCCTTTAATAATCAAATCCTTTTAAGTTGTCACATTGACTAATGTCTAGGGTCTAGGCTCCCTTGTTAGAGAGGCTATTAAAGGAAGCCTGGAATGTTGGCTCAAGAGACTATAGTTGACTCACCAAAAGACCTGATTGAAGCCTAGAACGTTGGCTCAAGAGACTATAATTGGATCGCCACAAGACCTAATTACTGAACTTTAAGAACCTTCCAAAGGTCACCTGTGGGTGTCAAGCTTGGACGAGTTGGTTGCTGTCAAATGGACCACAACTCCCACATCTGGTAGCCCTATGGAAGTTGAATTCTATTCAATAATACACTAAGTAGGTACATAACATCTGCAATCTGATTATACCCGCTTCCAGAGTATGTTGTTAAGAGCATTAGTCTGCAAGAGAATCTATCTAGTCATACACCTACACCCAAAGATTCAAGATGTTTACCCAGATCTGAATATGCAAGCTATTGCAGACACAAACGGGCAGAAAGAGGACATAAATAATAAACAATGGCCCCTACCCATCAACATTTCTATTGTAGCAATAAGACCCCATTGACTTTCAAAAGTTATACAGATGTTTAAATGAAGCTCAGCTGGGTCCAAATCTTACAAAAATCAATTTTCAGCACCTTCTCCATTCATTGCTTTGAAGAAAGCTATACGCATTGGAAATGGTTGATCAGACAACTCAAGTACATGTCCTACTTTCAAGGACCTTACACACAATCTCTCTTCTTGGATCCTATGCTCAATGTGAAATGTGAGAATGCTAAAGTTTATACGAGATTCATGATTCCTTTAATGGGATAAAAGCTTCAATGGAAGAAATTACTTTGATACTATCGTAGGTAGCCTACTGTGCCATTCACACTGCCTGACTCAATTTTTCCTGGCACAAGTGCAAGCAAGAGTCTCCGATACTCGTACAGTGCTCATTAACCCTGCAGTGCAGATATAAACCGTAATTGTTCATGCTTGTTTGGCTATGTTTCAGACCCAAAATTTGAAAGCCTTGTGGCACCATTTTCTAGAGAAGAATGGGCCCAAACAATTCAAAACTGTCAATTAGTCTAGTTTAGGCAATGATAAAAATCTATTTTCAGAACTAAAAAGGTAGGTGTTCAACTTTCAGGGACCTCCAAATAATGACCGGTAAGTTACTTGGCTCT